>NC_088214.1:42812682-43137291 GCF_036934945.1 Oncorhynchus masou masou | reverse complement strand
TTGTGTTCGTTTACTTGGATGACATCCTCATCTTTTCGAGCTCCCTTCAAGAACACACTAAGCATGTCAGACAAGTACTCAAACGCCTCCTGGACAGCCATCTGTACGTTAAGCCAGAAAAATGTGAATTCCATTCATCCCGAGTACAATTCCTGGGATTTGTAGTGGAACCCGGTCGAATCCAAATGGACCCTAGGAAGGTAGGGGCGGTAGCGGATTGGCCCACCCCCAAATCCGTTAAGGATGTTCAGCGTTTCCTGGGCTTCACAAACTTTTACCGCAAGTTCATCAAGAACTTCAGTTTGGTGGCAGCTCCTCTCTCAGCTTTAACCAAAGGTGGCAATGCAAGGTTTTTTGGGGAAGAGAAGCTGAGACGGCCTTCCAAGGACTCAAGCAGCGCATCCTCTCTGCTCCCATCCTGATACTACCGACTACGGATGAACCATTTGTGGTGGAGGTAGACGCATCAGAGGTTGGTGTTGGAGCTGTCCTGTCTCAGAGGGGTGAAGACAAGAAGCTTCATCCGTGCGCTTTCTTCTCACACCGGCTTACCCCGACTGAGAGGAACTACGATGTGGGGATCGTGAACTCCTAGCGGTTAAGATGGCATTGAAGGAATGGAGACACTGGCTCGAGGGGGCTTCTCACCCGTTTCAAGTGCTTACGGACCACAAAAATCTGGAGTATATCCAGCAGGCGAAGCGATTGAACTCTAGACAAGCTAGATGGTCTCTTTTCTTCAATCGATTCCAGTTTATCCTCACCTATCGGCCCGGGTCGAAGAATCTCAAACCGGATGCCCTGTCCCGAGTCTACGCTCCTGCCATTCGAGATGACACGGACATGCCTGTCCTTCCTGCTGCTAAGATTGTGGCTCCGATCTCGTGGCAAGTTGAGGATACCGTGAGACGTGCTCAAGCTAGCGAACCGGACCCTAAAGGAGGCCCTGCCAATCGGTTGTTTGTCCCCAAGGCAGTGAGGACTCAGGTCCTTCTGTGGGGGCACTCCTCTCGCCTCACCTGTCATCCGGGCGTAGGTCGCACCTTGGAGTTCATCCAGCGTAAGTTCTGGTGGCCTACCATAAGAGAAGACGTTGCCACTTTCGTCAATGCCTGCCCCGTGTGCTGCCAGGGCAAATCTTCTCACCTCCGCCCTCAAGGACTCCTTCACCCTTTACCTGTTCCCCACAGACCCTGGTCCCATATCTCATTGGACTTTATTACTGGACTTCCTCCATCCCATGGCAATACTACTATCCTAGTCATAATCGACAGGTTTTCAAAGGCGGCCAGGTTCGTCCCTCTGACTAAGTTACCTTCTGCCAAGGAAACGGCTGAGTTGGTAATTATTCATGTGTTCCGAGTCTTCGGCATTCCTCAAGATGTGGTTTCTGACAGAGGTCCCCAGTTCGCCTCAAGGTTTTGGAAGGCCTTCTGCCAACTCATGGGGGCTTCTGCCAGTCTATCTTCAGGGTACCATCCGGAGTCCAACGGCCAAACAGAGAGGATGAATCAAGAGCTGGAAACCACCCTCCGATGTATGACTCGTGACAACCCGTCCACATGGTCATCCTTTATTGTTTGGGCCGAATACGCGCACAACACCTTGCGCTCCTCCTCCACTGGTATGTCCCGCACGAGTGTCAGTTTGGCTATGCTCCTCCATTGTTCCCGGACCAGGAGGCAGAAGTCAGAGTGCCTTCAGCCTTGAGGTTCGTCAGACACTGTCGGCTTATGTGGAGGAAGACCCGTCTTAATCTGATGCGTTCCTCACAGAGGTATCAACAACAAGCCAACAGACGTCGCCGTCCCGGGCCTACCCTGCGCCCCGGCCAGAGAGTCTGGCTTTCCACAAGAGACTTACCTCTACGGGTGGAGTCTCGCAAGCTGTCCCAAAAATACATTGGTCCCTTCAAGGTTGCCAGGAGAGTTAACCCAGTTTCTTATCGCCTACACTTACCCAGATCCCTTAAGATTAATCCCACATTTCATGTGTCATTGTTAAAACCTGTTGTTTTTTCTCCCCTTGTCCCGGCAGACAGACCTCCCCCTCCGCTTCGTGTCATTGGAGGCCAGCCGGCTTATACCGTCCACCGGATACTGGATTCCCGCCGAGTGCAGCGGTCCTGGCAGTATCTGGTGGACTGGGAAGGCTACGGTCCTGAGGAGCGCTCCTGGGTTCCTGCCAAAGACATCCTGGACCCTGACCTCATTCGTCAGTTCAGGGTCCTCCACCCTGAGAGAGCTGGTAGGAACGTCAGGAGCCGTTCCTAGGGGGGGGATTCTGTCAGGATTTGGCCAGGGTTGTTCCGGGTTTTTGTCAGTAGATGTCCCCATTGTGCTTTTTGTCCCTATGTTTTTCCCTTGATCCCCATTATTATTTGCACCTGTGTCTCGTTTCCCCTGATTGTATTTAAACCCTTTGTTTCCCTCAGTTCTGTGCTCTATGTTTGTATGTTAGCACCCTGCCCTAGTGTTCTGTGTGCTCTTGTCGATTCCGGGTGAAGTTCTTGTGGTATTCTGTTTTTTGTTTTTGTTTATTTTTGGTGAGTTTCTTTTGAGGTCTTTTTGTGTTTTTTCCTACCACCTTTTGGATTTGCCATTTTTTGTTTTTTAGGATTTTTTCTTTATTAAATACACCGTCTTAAGTACTGCTGTGTCTGCCTCATCTTCTGGGTTCTGCTGTCTATTCGTGGCTCAGTTGGTTAAGTGACTGTTTCTCACTCCGGAGGCCCAGGTTCGAAACCGGGTCCTGACAATCATGGCATAACCTGTAAACAATCTGAGGTACAATATCTGGCCCAAGTAATTAGGTCCAAGAAAGTTAACTTCATGCTAACCCAAGTTCCTCTTCAACAGTGCCTGTAATGTTTCCAGTGCCAGTGTCAGCCATGGTCTCAACGTAACGTCACATGTCGACCACAGGAACATCAAGAACTACAAGAATACTACTCTCTTCTACAGCTCGCCCTTCCAGTACCTGGCTGTGGCCATCATCTTCTCCAAGGAGAAGCCTTTCAGACAGCCAGCTACAACAACTGTAAGCTTCACCTGTGTGTTGTCTACTATGCACTGATGAACAGTGTTTGAATCCACAGCAACTGCAGATATGCTTACATAGAAACAACTAAATGCAACCTTTACAATGCTAGTGTTACTGTTTTTCATAGAGCTAACATGAAGCAAAGTTTACTCCGAAGCTATTGTTTACAGTATACAGTGGCTTGCGAAAGTATTCACCCCCTTGGCATTTTTTATATTTTGTTGCCTTACAACCTGGAATTAAAATTGATTTGTTGGGGGGTTTGTATCATTTGATTTACAAAACATGCCTACCACTTTGAAGGTGCAAAATCTTTTTTTTAATGGTGAAACAAACAAGAAATAAGACACAAAAAAAAGAACCTGAGCGTGTATTCATCCCCCCCCCAAAAGTCAATACTTTGTAGAGCCACCAATTACAGCAATTACAGATGCAAGTCTCTTGGGGTATGTCTCTATAAGCTTGGCACATCTAGCCACTGCGATTTTTGCCCATTCTTCAAGGCAAAACTGGTCCAGCTCTTTCAAGTTGGATGGGTTCCGCTGGTGTACAGCAATCTTTAAGTCCTACCACAGATTCTCAATTGGATTGAGGTCTGGGCTTTGACTAGGCCATTCCAAGACATTTAAATGTTTCCCCTTAAACCACTCGAGTGTTGATTTAGCAGTATGCTTATGCATTGTCCTGCTGGAAGGTGAACCTGAAGTACATTTTCAAATATTGCATCATAATTCATCAGTTTGTTCACATCAATAAAGGTCTCAGTCTCAAATCTAATTTCCCTGTATTTAGCGCCATCCATCATTCCTTCAATTCTGCACAGTTTCCCAGTCCCTGCCGATGAAAACATCCCCACAGCATGATGCTGCCACCACCATGCTTCCCTGTGGGGATGTTGTTCTCGGGGTGATGAGAGTTGTTGGATTTGCGCCAGACATAGCATTTTCCTTGATGGCCAATAAGCTACATTTTAGTCTCATCTGACCAGAGTACCTTCTTCCATATGTTTGCGGAGTCTCCCTCATGCCTTTTGGCGAACATCAAATGTTTTTGCTTAATTTTTATTTAAGCAATGGCTTTCTTTCTGGCCACTCTTCCGTAAAGCCCAGCTCTGTGGAGTGTACGCCTTAAAGTGGTCCTATGGACAGATACTCCAATCTCCGATGTGAGGTTTTGCAGCTCCTTCAGGGTTATCTTTGATCTCTTTGTTGCCTCTTTGATCAATGCACTCCTTGCCTGGTCTTTGTGTTTTGGTGGGCGGCCCTCTCTTGGCAGGTTTGTTGTGGTGCCATATTCTTTCATTTTTTTAATAATGGATTTAATGGTGCTCCCTGGGATGTTCAAAGTTTTTGATATTTTTTTATAACCCAACCCTGAGCTGTACTTCTCCACAACTTTGTCCCTGACCTGTTTGGAGAGTTTCTTGGTCTTCATGGTGCCACTTGCTTGGTGGTGCCCCTTGCTTAGTGGTGTTGCAGACTCTGGGACCTTTCAGAACAGGCGTATATGTAACCGATGTGAAAAGGCTAACTAGCAACAACAACAAAAAATCCATGTTATTTTTTTCATTTCACTTCACCGATTTGGACTATTTTGTGTATGTCCATTACATGAAATCCAAATAAAAATCAATTTAAATTACAGGTTGAAATGCAACAAAATAGGAAAAGCGCCAAGGTGGATGAATACTTTTGAAAGGCACTGTCCCTCATCTGATATGTAAATTAAATTGTCCATAGTTTGTATGAGCAGCAAAATGACCTAGTTAACCTCATTTTGTTCAAACCGATCTCAATAGTGAGCCAAAATGGTCGACCCAAAATGGCTGCCTTTGCCTGACATGATGTCATGTACTGTAGTGTATGCCTTGCCTTGTGATGCTTTTGTTTTGAGATTCTAGGCAACCCCATCCCATTGCAGCCTTTCCCCGTAGATTGTGTGTGTTCCCTTGAATGGTGCATAGCAGTGGTCGTCACTGTAATAGTGAATGTGGCTGTGTCTTTTCTATTGGAGGTATATTATAGGGAATTCCATATGTACAATTAATCTCTATAGCCAATTAATTGACAGCTTGTTGAGAATCTTGCATGTAGAAATCTGTGATTTATTAAATCACACTAACCCAATCAATTGATACAACAATCCCAAAGTAATCATATACAACACTCACATTGAATCAATATTTCTTAATGAATCCATAGGCATATGCCAATGAGCGTTTCAGCTCGACGTTTCTCTCCTGGCTGTTCTGTCGGAAGGGGAAGACCCCCAGAGTGCGCTACATGGAAGTCACCCAGGAGGACCCCGACTGGCCCTCCCCATACCCGCTACCACCAGCACCCCCCACCACGCTGTCAACATGTGACACATCATCACACCCACACGTAGCCAATAGCCATACTGTAGTGCCTGCTGCACATACAGTACCGAGTCTAGAACTGTCCATTCTCCAGACAACTGACTGGTTTATAACCAATACCAAGTCTAGAACCTTCCATTGCCTGGACAACTGACTGGATTGTAACTGGTACCCAGTCTAGAACCTTCCATTTTATGCAGACCCTCTGCAATGCCCAATGAACTGACTACCCTCGCCAGGGTGTCAAACAGACTAGCCCCACATCCAGGGCTAAACGATGAACCAGGGCACACAAACAAAAAGAATCACCCGAAATCACAGTATTGTTGCATTTTTTAATTTTTTATTAGGGATGAACCACAACAAAAGCACACCATCACCCTGTGATCCTATCAACCTCTTCTTTCTTCAGCTTCACAAAAGGCTAATAACTATGGAATCGTCCACTAGCACTTTCTCAACTCCCTTGATTGCGGCTCCAACGAAATGTCAAGAGCGAAAAAACGAACGCGTGTGAACAGGACCTTACTGAGGGAAACAGAGGGATTAGTTTGGTAACACCCGTACATACGCGTAACGCTTTATAACGTCCTTTATAATGGGTTATAACACTGACTAGAAGAGTCCATAATAACTGGTAAGCGGTTATAAAACCGCAGCTACAGACTTGTGAGCAGGGAGAAGGGGATGTGATGTGATACCTGCGATCACCTTGCCAAACCGACACTTTCCATGGTCTAGGAATAGGCTGTCTTATCTGGGGATGATATATTTGTTGTGTATTGAAATAATGAACAGCTTTGCTTAAAAATGGCCAGATCATGCTGGTGGTACTACTGTATTTGAGACTGAATAACATTCCAATGAACTAATAATATATTGCGGTGTTTCTCTGAGAAATGCTGTGTGAAAGTAAATCTTCCTGTGGAAGTGTCTGTGACCCTTGTGAAACCTGAACAATGGAGTTCATCTTGTTTTGAAAAGATGTCACATTTTGTATTCTCTGAGAGTAACAGCTCACTTTAATATCAGATTCTATGTTCAATTTGTACAGTGCATCCAAGCTTGTTGATATCGACCTAAACATTTGTCAACAGTTCCTTTGAACAGATCTCTCTGTAACAGTCGAACCAGAAGGATTAAAGGGGTAGTAGAGCAAAATTGCATAGTTAGATATTTGTTTCCTTACCTATAAATGTCATGCCCAAATCATCTCTTAAATGTGTTGTATAGCTCAACGACTTGGTAAGAAATGATTCAAAGATGATTTGGGCAACAATAAATGGGGGAGATTGACTTTCATTGATTTTTGGTGGCAGTCTCTCTCTCCTTGTCCATAGACTACTTTCAAGGTAAGGAAACAAATGTCTATCTATGTCATTTCGCTTAGCAATCCGTTTAATGTCTTACTGCTAGTCAGAACCACAAAAAGCAACAACTAATGAAACCTTACAAATGTTATTTTCAATGGAACTGGTTTTGCAAATTGTAGCGATTGTTTACTTTTAATCCCTTCTTTTCCATTGTGATACGACTCACCAAAAATGTGCGATTTGCTTAAAATGGCTACAATGATAATGATATTATCCCCTGTGTTTGCTCTGTAGAGAGGATTGCATAAATGCCTTGTCCAATTCTGAAGACAACTCAACCATTCCATTTCCCAATAAATCTGGATATCAGAACACTCCTTTGGGCTTCGTGGGGGGCTGACCCCGGTCACACGTTTTTCACTCGCATCTTACTGATCAATTATGGGCTTTCCCAGCCTTCTCGCTGCCTGGCATATGGGTGCTTTAAAGCCCAGAGAGTGGAAGAGAAAGAAGGGTATCATTTCATGTGGAGATCAGGGCCCATAGCAGTGAATGGGTGGATTTTGAGTTTAGAAGGGGGGACCCTGAATAAGAAGAGAGGGGTGCCTGGTGCCAGTGAAAGGAATGGAATCTCCCAGAGATCAGGGCAAGAAGAGGCAGTTGGGGATTATTCATGATGAGGAGGATGGGGATGAGGAGGAGTCATGAATTGATGTCTGTGTCCACTTGTATATCATCTTTTTGGTCAACAGTGGTGTATTGGAATGAGGATCTCTTGCTTTAGAGCAGTGTTTGCAGTGTTTCTGGCTACTGTTGCCTTGCTTGTGTGGCATTAGAGGTTTGGTGTAAGTCTTTCCTCCATTCCTTTTGTCTTCCGTAAAGTAACAGATGGAGATGGATATAAAGACTTAAAGAACACACACGAACACAGGCTTTTATTTCTGACTGTTCTCGCAAAGTTTGAGGCTCGGGCTTACTTGTGGAATGTCAGGCCTATAGTTTGCTGACTGACCGATGCCGGAGTTCCATCGCAGCCCAATGCACTTTCAGCAATTAACGATCTCTCGAAGACTGTTTTAACATTGGAGGTGTTTAAGGCCAACACATACAAGCCACTTCCTATTATACCCTTTTGCACTCAGTGATTGACTTCTCACCGTGTGGCATGGCTTCATCTTGGTAGGGAGCTGTTAGACGAGCCTCGTCAGGCTTCTTACACCCATAGAAGTAGGATAACTAGCTATCTTAAGATGAACACACTTACTGTGTGGCTCTGGATAAGAGCGTCTGCTAAATGACTAAAATATGAATGTATTACTCCCTCATCATTGTGAACTGAAGAATGCACTGATATCTTACAACTCAGAAAGCGCCGTACTCTGTAGCTACTTACATAGATAGCAGAGCAAAAGTCACAGTAAAAAACCCTCACTTGGGAGTTATGGGTACACTCATAAGGCCATCACAGTGATTAATAGTCGGGCCACAAGGCTAGCCCGCTGCTCACTTACGGTTCGCCCCATTGTACGGAAGACACAAAGACGCCCATGTCTGGTAGTAGGCCTGTGACGATCTGTAGGCCAGCAGAAGGACACAAAGCCTCTTCTCCTCCCTCCTTTCTCCTAAGCAAGGCTCCTTCCACCATCCTTTATGGCCATCTCTGTCTTCTTCTGTTATCAGAGGGATGTGGGACTGAATGGGCTCTGTGGTTGGTAAATAAATTCAGTGATTCAGGGGGTGGACAGTTGCAGCCGTGTTAGCGTTTGTTCGCAGCCTTGTTGGAGGGACGGGCCCCGCCCCGGTCCCCTTTGTCTCCTCTGGTCCCTCGACAGGTTAGAAGTCAATGGAGGGCCTTGTGTTCAGGCGGCAGGGCAGGGATGGGGCCGCCTCTCACATGGCGTTCACATAGGGGGAGGACAGGCTGGTATCACTGACACTTGTTAGTGGGGGGCCACACAGCGCTGTAGGTTGCCCCCCCATAAGGCTGATGGTTTTTAGCGTTTCCCCCCGTCCTAATTGTTAAGGCTAGAGCTGGCCTTTGGGTAAACTGATCTGCACTTAGGGGCCACAGTGAATGATTGCAGTATGTTTTCCACTCTCATTTTCCACCTCCGACTCACAATAAAAAAAATTGGTCAAGTTTTAATTTGGTAACTAAAACATTGCATTAAACCAGTGGGCAACATCGTTTTCAGCATGATGACATTCACAGAATGGGCAAAATAACTGTTACATTTTAAATAGATGGGATGGGACATTACCAATGGCCAGTTCCGAATACTGCAAGTAGCGTTGCAAATCAAATCAAATGTTATTGGTCACATACACATGGTTAGCAGATATCAGAATGTGAGTGGTGCAAAATGCTTGTGCTTCTAGTTCCGACCATGCAGTAATATCTAACAAGTAATCTAACAATTTCACGACAACTACCTTATACACACAAGTGTAAAGGAATGTATAAGAGTATGTACATATAAATATATGGATGAGCGATGGCCGAACGGCATAGGCAAGATGCAGTAGATGGTATAGAGTACAGTATATACATATGAGATTAGTAATGTAGGGTAGGTAAACATTACATAAAGTGTCACTGTTTAAAGTGATTCAATTTTTAATTATTAAAGTGGCTAGAGATTTGAGTCAGTATGTTGGCAGCAGCCTCTCAATGTTAGTGTTGGCTGTTTAACAGTCTGATGGCCTTGAGATTGAAGCTGTATTCAGTCTCTCGGTCCCAGCTTTGATGCCCCTCTACTGACCTCGCCTTCTGGATGATAATGGGGTGAACAGGCAGTGGCTTGGGTGGTTGTTGTCCTTGATGATCTTTATGGCCTTCCTGTGACATCTGGTGCTCTAGGTGTCTTGGAGGGGAGGTAGTTTACCCCGGTGATGCGTTGTGCAGACCTCACTACCCTCTGGAGAGCCTTGTGGTTGTGGGTGGAGCAGTTGCCGTACCAGGCGGTGATACAGCCCGATAGGATGCTCTCGATTGTGCATCTGTAAAAGTTTGAGTGTTTTTGGTGACAAGACAAATTTCTTCAGCCTCCTGAGGTTGAAGAGGATCTGTTGCGCCTTCTTCACCACGCCGTCTGTGTGGGTGGACGATTTCTGTTTGTATGTGATGTGTACACCGAGGAACTTTCCACCTTCTCCACTACTGTCCTGTCGATGTGGATAGGGGGGTGCTCCCTCTGCTGTTTCCTGAAGTCCACAATCATCTCGGTTTCTCTAATGACTGCCTTGCCTGCTTCACCAACTACTTTGCAGACAGAGTTCAGTGTGTCAAATCGGAGGGCATGTTGTCCAGTCCTCTAGCAGTCTCTATGGGGGTGCCACAGGGTTCAATTCTCGGGCCGACTCTTTTCTCTTTATATATCAATGATGTTGCTCTTGCTTCGGGAGATTCCCTGATCCACCTCTACGCAGACGACACCATTCTGTAAATTTCTGGCCCTTCCTTGGACACTGTGCTATCAAACCTCCAAACGAGCTTCAATGCCATACAACACTCCTTCCGTGGCCTCCAACTGCTCTTAAACGCTAGTAAAACCAAATGCATGCTTTTCAACCGTTCGCTGCCTGCACCCTCCCGCCTGACTAGCATCACCACCCTGGATGGTTCCGACCTAGAATATATGGACATCTATAAGTACCTAGGTGTCTGGCTAGACTGTAAACTCTCCTTCCAGACTCATATCAAACATCTCCAATCTAAAATCAAATCTAGAGTCGGCTTTCTATTCTGCAACAAAGCCTCCTTCACTCACGCCGCCAAAATTACCCTAGTAAAACTGACTATCCTACCAATCCTCGACTTCGGCGATGTCATCTACAAAATAGCTTCCAATACTCTACTCAGCAAACTGGATGCAGTTTATACAGTGCCATCCGTTTTGTTACTAAAGCACCTTATATCACCCACCACTGCAACCGATATGCTCTAGTCGGCTGGCCCTCGCTACATATTCGTCGTCAGACCCACTGGCTCCAGGTCATCTACAATTACATGCTAGGTAGCTCCGCCTTATCTCAGTTCACTGGTCACGATGGCAACACCCACCCGTAGCACGCGCTCCAGCAGGTGTATCTCGCTGATCATCACTAAAGCCAACACCTCATTTGGCCGCCTTTCCTTCCAGTTCTCTGCTGCCTGTGACTGGAATGAATTGCAAAAATCGCTGAAGTTGGAGACTTTTATCTCCCTCACCAACTTTAAACATCTGCTATCTGAGCAGCTAACCGATCGCTGCAGCTGTACATAGTCCATCGGTAAATAGCCCACCCAATTTACCTGCCTCATCCCCATACTGTTTTATTGATGTACTTTTCTGCTCATTTGCACACCAGTATCTCTACCTGCACATGACCATCTGATCATTTATCACTCCAGTGTTAATTGTAATTATTCGCCTACCTCCTCATGCCTTTTGCACATAATGTATACTCGTTTTCTTTTTTTCTGTGTTATTGACTTGTTTATTGTTTACTCCATGTGTAACTCTGTGTTGTTGTCTGTTCACACTGCTATGCTTTATCTTGGCCAGGTCGCAGTTGTAAATGAGAACTTGTTCTCAACTAGCCTACCTGGTTAAATAAAGGTGAAATAAAACATTGTTGACGTTGAGTGTGAGGGTTGTTTTCCTGACCCCACACTCTGAGGGCCCTCACCTCCTCCCTGTAGGCTGTCTTGTTTTTGTTGTTAATCAAGCCTACCACTGTAGTGCCGTCTGCAAATTTGATGATTGAGTCGGAGGCGTGCATGGCCACGCAGTCTTGGGTGAGCAGGGAGTACAGGAGAGGGCTCAGAACACACCCTTATGGGGCCCCAGTGTTGAGGTTCAGCGGCGTGGAGATGTTTCCTACCCTCACCACATTCGGGCGGCCCGTCAGAAAGTCCAGGACCCAGTTGCACAGGGCGGGATCAAGACCGAGGGTCTCGAGCTTAATGACGAGTTTGTAGGGTACTATGGTGTTAAATGCTGAGCTGTAGTCAGTGAACAACATTCTTTCATAGGTATTCCTCTTGTCCAGACGGGTTAGGGTAGTGTGCAGTGTGATTGCGATTGCGTCGTCTGTGGACCTATTGGGTCGGTAAGCAAATTGGAGAGGGTCTACGGTGTCAGGTAGGGTGGAGGTGATATGATCCTTGACTAGTCTCTCAAAGCACTTCATGATGACGGAAGTGAGTGCTATGGGGCGATAGTTGTTTAGCTCAGTTACCTTGGCTTTCTTGGGAACATGAACAATGGTGGCCCTCTTGAAGCATGTGGGAACAACAGACTGGGATAGGGATTGATTGAATATGTCCGTAAACACACCAGCCAGCAGGTCTGTGCATGTTCTGAGGACGCGGCTGGGGATGCCGTCTGGGCCGGCAGTTTCACTCACGTTGGCTGTGGTGAAGGAGAGTCCACAGGTTTTTGTAGCGGGCCGTGTCGGTGATGCTGTATTGTCCTCAAAGCGAGTGAAGAAGTTGTTTAGTTTGTCTGGGAGCAAGACATCTGGGTCCGCGACGGGGCTGGTTTTCTTTTTGTAGTCACTGCTATATTCCTCTCGTGTCTGAGCCGTTGAATTGCGACTCTACTTTGTCTCTATACTGACGCTTAGCTTGTTTGTTTGCCTTGAAGGGAAGAGCTACACTGTTTGTTTTCGGTCATATTTCCGGTCGCCTTGCCCTGATTAAAAGCAGTGGTTCGTGCTTTCAGTTTTGAGCGAATGCTGCCATCAATCCACGGTTTCTGGTTGCATCACATTTTTTTTCATGGGGAAAATGATGTCTTTTCTTTTTGTCTAACCTAAACCAAGCAGTAATGTACTGACCATGGTACCATAGGCTTAAAGTGACCGTTCACTCCAAAAACAAAGTTTGTCAGATGTTGTCAGACAGAAACATTGGTCTATAGTGAGAAGATGAGTCCACATCCCAGGCCATCAACTGTGTAGATTCAGCTACAGTTCATGCTTCTACCCCAACTTAATGGGACAGATAGTCAGTTGATTCTGCTCATTTTCAACACTAATTTGGGATTGAAACATATACACAAACATGGCATGTTGACGAGGGCTCCTCTCAACATTTTAACTTTCATTTCAGAATGAACTTTCACGTTTAACTTGCACAACCGCTTACCAGTGACCATTCTCCCAGGCTTTAAGCATAACATGGGAACAGTGGAAAACTGAGAGGGTAAAGAGTTACAGAGAGAAAGAGTCAGAAATAGCAACAGACAAATAGATGGGGGGTTGACAGAAAGAGACAGAAAGCTGACAGAAAACAACGCTTGGGGACCAGAGTGGATTTAGACCCATGCCTGAGGCCTAACTGTCATGAGAAGATGAGAGTTGCCATGGCCACCGTGGAGCCACCCAGCAAGCATGTGAGAACGGGAGGCCGGGGGCCAGAGCCCAGGCCTAGTGGCTCGCATGCACTAACCAGGGATTATGTGCATAAGTGATTAGACACTAAGCCAGCAGGTGAAGAAGGAAGGGAGGCCTGAGGACAAGGGCATCCTTCAGGACAGCTCCCCCAAAAGAGCAGAGACTTTTTCCCAAGTGAGGATGATCTCCCATGTGAAGGGGGCTCGGCTAGAGGTCCTCGAGTGCTGAAAGGGCAACCCCAGCAGCCGCTTTCACAGGGTAAGTGGCTGAAATAGGGGTCTTGTGAGTCATCGTCACTGGTAAGAATGGCTATCTTCGCAATAATAAATCCCTCAGCAGACACACTCATGGATATGGACTTGGATGAGGCCTTGCAGTGACTTGGTACTGGCTGGGTACTGACAGACTCAAAAGAAGCTTCCATTCCAACAGTGTGGTACATGTGACATTTGGCTTGTGGTGTAGCTGAATAACAACCATATCGCCGAAAACAAATTCCAAATAACCAGTTTTAAACATTCGAAAGTTGTTTATGCGTTACGAATCAGTTCACATAATAACCATTGCTCTGCAGGAATGCGTTTGAGCGATGACGGCACAAAGAAATCAAATTCCATAGAGATAAAGACATCAGAGTTAACCAGAACCTCCCCCAACACCTTTCAGGACTGTGGTATTCCTGAACATATTAGCATGTAAATACACTTAGAAACGTTGACAATGCAGCGAAATGCATATAATCTACATGTTAACTAGCGCTTTAAGGAGTTGCCACAGTTGAATGTGGTTCGAGAAACACTTTCCTGTCTGGGTTTTAAAAAATTCAATTTGATGAGGGGAGGAGGAGAACCTCTATTCCAGGGCCGTGCACAGACCTTTCAGAGGCAGGTGCTCAAGATGTTTACATTTTTTAGCATAAGCCTATTTATTACTCCAACAACACAGTCACTCATCACAAATTGTAAGCAAGCTAGTTACAGCGCTTCCTAAAAAAAGAGGCAAAAGAGGGTAGGCTATGAGCTGATCATTGATATGTTTGGCATGTTCCTTTACGTTAGGTTACATTACATTGGTCTATCAGGGTGATAGGGGTCGTACAATATAACACGACTTGTAGAGTATCCTACGTCTTGATCGTTTAGTATGATATATTACGGTTGACTGCTTTAGCGTGGTATATTCCGTTTGACTGTTTTAGGATGATACGCAACGTTAATAAAAGGTTAACTGCCTTGCTCACGGGCAGAACAGCAGATTTTTCCACTTTTCTGACTCAGGGATTCAAACCAACGACCTTTAGGTTACTTGCACAACACTCTTAACCGCTAGGCTACCTGTAGACCCACTGGTGTTTGGCAGATATATACAGTACCAGTCAAACGTTTAGACACACCTACTCATTCAAGGGTTTTTCTTTATTTTTACTATTTTCTAAATTGTAGATTAATAGTGAAGACATCAAAACTATGAAATAAAACATGGAATCATGTAATAAGCAAAAAAGTGTTAAACAAATCAAAATGTAATTTAGATTTCAGATTCTTCAAAGTAACCACCCATTGCCTTGATGACAACTATGCACACTCTTGGCATACTCTCAACCAGCTTCAACTGGAATGCTTGAGGGAGTTCCCACATATGCTGAGCACTGGCTTCTTTTCCTTCACTCTGCGGTCCAACTCGTCCCAAACCATCGCAATTGGGTTGAGGTCAGGTGATTGTGGAGGCCAGGTCTCAAATTTGGACTCATCAGACCAAATAATAGATTATCACCGGTCTAATGTCCATTGCTTGTGTTTCTTGGCCAAAGCAAGTCTCTTATTATTATTGGTGTGCTTTAGTAGTGGTTTCTTTGCAGCAATTCGACCATGAAGGCCTGATTCATGCAGTCTCCTCTGAACAGTTGATGTTGAGATGTGTCTGTTACATTTATTTGGGCTGCAATCTGAGGCTGGTAACTCTAAATGAACTTATCCTCTGCAGCAGAGGTAACTCTGAGTCTTCCTTTCCTGTGGCGGTCCTCATGAGAGCCAGTTTCATCATAGCGCTTGATGATTTTTGCAACGGCACTTGAAGAAACCTCCAAAGTTCTTGAAATTTTCCAGATTGACTGACCTTCGCGTCTTAAAGTAAAGGTGAACTGTAGTTTCTCTTTGCTTATTTGAGCTGTTCTTGACATTATATGGGACTCTGTCTTTTACCAAATAGGGCTATCTTCTGTATAGCACCCCTACCTTGTCACAACACAACTGATTGGCTCAAACGCATGAAGGAAAGAAATTCCACAAATTAACTTTTAACAAGGCACACCTATTAATTGAAATGTATTCCAGGTGACTACCTCATGAAAATGGCTGAGAGAATGCCAACAGTGTGCAAAGCTGTCATCAAGGAAAAGGGTTGCTTCTTTGAAAAATCTTGAATATAAAATATTTTTGGGTTTGTTTAACCCTTTTTTGATTAGTACCTGATTCCATATATATATAATTTCATAGTTTTGATTTATTATTCTACAACGTAGAAAATAGTAAAAATAAAGAAAAACCCTTGAACGAGTAGGTGTGTCCAAACTTTTGACTGTTACTGTATATACCTTTTAAGCCGATGAATGCAACTACGACATTTAACCTTGAGATGAGGAAAAATATTTCAGGCCTACCAGAGTCACTCCTATAATCTAACAATATAATGCTTATCTTTATACAAAATTGTTGGATTGAAAATGAGAGAAATGTACTCCTTTATCTGTATAGCAGACGCAGTACCCATTTGACAAAGAAATACATGTCGGTGTCGTAGCATGCAGCCCGAAAATCCCTCTATATCTCTGGGGCTAAGCCAACGCTTCTCTTCCTTTATTTATTTATATATACACACACACTACCGTAAGAAAAGTACATTTTGTTTTGAAAGAAAAGCACATTTCCAGGATGCTGGCCTTCTAGGCAGAGTTGCAAAGAAAAAACATATCAGACTGGCCAATTAAAAATAAAAGATGGGCATAAGAACACAGACCCTGGACAGAGGAGCTCTGCCAGCATCCTGGAGTCGCCTCTTCACTGTTGACATTGAGACTGGTGTTTTGCGGATACTATTTAATAAAGCTGCCATTTGAGGACTTGTGAGACGTCTGTTTCTCAAACTAGAGACTTTAATGTACTTGGCCTCTTGCTCAGTTGTGCACCGGGGCCTCGCACTCCTCTTTCTATTCTGGTTAGAGACAGTTTGCGCTGTTCTGTGAAGGGAGTAGTACACAGCGTTGTACGAGATCTTCAGTTTCTTGGCAATTTTTTGTATGGAATAGCCTTCATTTCTCAGAACAAGAATAGACAGACAAGTTTCAGAAGAAAGGTCATTGTTTCTGGCCATTTGAGCCTGTATTCGAACCCAAAAAATGCTGATGCTCCAGATACTCAACTAGTCTAAAGAAGGCCAGTTTTATTGCTTCTTTAATAAGGACAACAGTTTTCAGCTGTGCTAACATAATTGCAAAAGGGTTTTCTAATGGAAAACAGGAGTAATGGTTGCTGATAACAGACCTAGGTACACCTATGTGGATATTCCATTAAAAATCAGCCTTTTCCAGCTACACTAGTCATTTACAACATTAGTTTGAGATCGAGCTACTTTTTTCAACATTCTGTTAAAAATCGCGCAACATTTCAACGTCCTGCTACTCATGCCAGGAATATAGTATATGCATATGATTAGTATGTGTGCATAGGAAACACTCTGAAGTTTCTAGAACTGGTTCAATGGTGTCTGTGACTATAACAGAACGAGTTCCGTTGTCAAAATCGCAAGAAAACCTGGTCACTAAATCGAAGAAGAAAAAATCAATCCGCCAGTGTTTGTATTGTCTATGGCTTTCCATAAATGATGTTACTGTGTTTGCAATTCCTACAGATTCCACACGATGTCGCCTGTGTTGTGATTTCCAGGCCCATTTATTCTTGGTCTAATCACTGAATACCACATCCGGTCTTCAGATGTGCACCCAAAAAAGATCTCGGCTAGAAATTGCACTTCGTTTTCTAAACTTCTAGTTATTGAATACAGAGTGCTCCGTGATCAATTTGATCATTTATTAACGTTTACTAATACCTAAACTTGGATTACAGAAGTAGGTTGAAGTGTTTTGTCAAAGTTTATAGGCAACTTTATGAATTTTAAAAAATTACGTTGCGTTGGGAAACGTGCATTTTCCATGGATTTCACGGTGTTCATAAATGGACATTTTGGGTATATATGGACCGATTTAATCGAAAAAAAGACCCAATTGTGATGTTTATGGGACATATAGGAGTGCCAACAAAGAATCTCGTCAACGGTAATGAATGTTTTATATTTTATTTCTGCGTTTTGGGAAGCGCCGGCTACGCTAATTTCTTTGTTTACGTCCCCTTTGTGTGTATCTGGGGGCTGCATGCTATCAGATAATAGCTTGTCATGCGTTCGCCTAAAAGCATTTTACAAATCTGACATGTTGGCTATATTCACAACGAGTGTGGCTTGAATTGAGTACCCTGCATGTGAATTTTAATGAAAGTTTGAGTTTTAACGAGTACAATTAGTTGGCGCTCTGGAATTTCCGCTCATTTGGTTCCTGTACAGGAACCAACTCCTGAAGAAGTTTTTAACAATGTCTACACTGTATTTCTGATCAATTTCATGTTATTTTAATGGACAAAAAAGTAGCTTTTCTTTCAAAAACAAGGACATTTCTAATTGACCTCAAACTTTTGAACGGTAGTGTATGTTCTTGACATATTGTACATTTAGTGTGTATATGTATACTGTATAATTGTGTGAAATACACAGAATGGACAGTAAATGAATAGAAAAGGTGTGTAAAGCAGTAGTTATACAGGATGAGCCTTGACTAGAATACAGTATATAAGGTGCCTTGCGAAAGTATTCGGCCCCCTTGAACTTTGCGACCTTTTGCCACATTTCAGGCTTCAAACATAAAGATATAAAACTGTATTTTTTTGTGAAGAATCAACATCAAGTGGGACACAATCATGAAGTGGAATGACATTTATTGGATATTTCAAACTTTTTTAACAAATCAAAAACTGAGAAAATGGGCGTGCAAAATTATTCAGCCCCTTTACTTTCAGTGCAGCAAACTCTCTCCAGAAGTTCAGTGAGGATCTCTGAATGATCCAATGTTGACCTAAATGACTAATGATGATAAATACAATCCACCTGTGTGTAATCAAGTCTCCGTATAAATGCACCTGCACTGTGATAGTCTCAGAGGTCCGTTAAAAGCGCAGAGAGCATCATGAAGAACAAGGAACACACCAGGCAGGTCCGAGATACTGTTGTGAAGAAGTTTAAAGCCGGATTTGGATACAAAAAGATTTCCCAAGCTTTAAACATCCCAAGGAGCACTGTGCAAGCGATAATATTGAAATGGAAGGAGTATCAGACCACTGCAAATCAAATCAAATCAAATTTATTTGTCACATACACATGGTTAGCAGATGTTAATGCGAGTGTAGCGAAATGCTTGTGCTTCTAGTTCCAACAAGTAATCTAACTAACAATTCCTAAACTACTGTCTTATACACAGTGTAAGGGGATAAAGAATATGTACATAAGGATATATGAATGAGTGATGGTACAGAGCAGCATAGGCAAGATACAGTAGATGGTATCGAGTACAGTATATACATATGAGATGAGTATGTAAACAAAGTGGCATAGTTAAAGTGGCTAGTGATACATGTATTACATAGGGATGCAGTCGATGATATAGAGTACAGTATATACGTATGCATATGAGATGAATAATGTAGGGTAAGTAACATTATATAAGGTAGCATTGTTTAAAGTGGCTAGTGATATATTTACATAATTTCCCATCAATTCCCATTATTAAAGTGGCTGGAGTTGAGTCAGTGTCAGTGTGTTGGCAGCAGCCACTCAATGTTAGTGGTGGCTGTTTAACAGTCTGATGGCCTTGAGATAGAAGCTGTTTTTCAGTCTCTCGGTCCCAGGTTTGATGTACCTGTACTGACCTCGCCTTCTGGATGATAGCGGGGTGAACAGGCAGTGGCTCGGGTGGTTGATGTCCTTGATGATCTTTATGGCCTTCCTGTAACATCGGGTGAAGTAGGTGTCCTGGAGGGCAGGTAGTTTGCCCCCGGTGATGCGTTGTGCAGACCTCACTACCCTCTGGAGAGCCTTACGGTTGAGGGCGGAGCAGTTGCCGTACCAGGCGGTGATACGGCCCGCCAGGATGCTCTCGATTGTGCATCTGTAGAAGTTTGTGAGTGCTTTTGGTGACAAGCCGAATTTCTTCAGCCTCCTGAGGTTGAAGAGGCGCTGCTGCGCCTTCTTCACGATGCTGTCTGTGTGAGTGGACCAATTCAGTTTGTCTGTGATGTGTATGCCGAGGAACTTAAAACTTGCTACTCTCTCCACTACTGTTCCATCGATGTGGATAGGGGGTGTTCCCTCTGCTGTTTCCTGAAGTCCACAATCATCTCCTTAGTTTTGTTGACGTTGAGTGTGAGGTTATTTTCCTGACACTACACTCCGAGGGCCCTCACCTCCTCCCTGTAGGCCGTCTCGTCGTTGTTGGTAATCAAGCCTACCACTGTTGTGTCGTCCGCAAACTTGATGATTGAGTTGGAGGCGTGCGTGGCCACGCAGTCGTGGGTGAACAGGGAGTACAGGAGAGGGCTCAGAACGCACCCTTGTGGGGCCCCAGTGTTGAGGATCAGCGGGGAGGAGATGTTGTTACCTACCCTCACCACCTGGGGGCGGCCCGTCAGGAAGTCCAGTACCCAGTTGCACCGGGCGGGGTCGAGACCCAGGGTCTCGAGCTTGATGACGAGCTTGGAGGGTACTATGGTGTTGAATGCCGAGCTGTAGTCGATGAACAGCATTCTCACATAGGTATTCCTCTTGTCCAGATGGGTTAGGGCAGTGTGCAGTGTGGTTGAGATTGCATCGTCTGTGGACCTATTTGAGCGGTAAGCAAATTGGAGTGGGTCTAGGGTGTCAGGTAGGGTGGAGGTGATATGGTCCTTGACTAGTCTCTCAAAGCACTTCATGATGACGGAAGTGAGTGCTACGGGGCGGTAGTCGTTTAGCTCAGTTACCTTAGCTTTCTTGGGAACAGGAACAATGGTGGCCCTCTTGAAGCATGTGGGAACAGCAGACTGGTATAGGGATTGATTGAATATGTCCGTAAACACACCAGCCAGCTGGTCTGCGCATGCTCTGAGGGCGCGGCTGGGGATGCCGTCTGGGCCTGCAGCCTTGCGAGGGTTAACACGTTTAAATGTTTTACTCACCTCGGCTGCAGTGAAGGAGAGACCGCATTTTTCTGTTGTAGGCAGTATCAGTGGCACTGTATTGTCCTCAAAGCGGGCAAAAAAGTTATTTAGTCTGCTTGGGAGCAAGACATCCTGGTCCGTGACTGGGCTGGATTTCTTCCTGTAGTCCGTGGTTGACTGTAGACCCTGCCACATGCCTCTTGTGTCTGAGCCGTTGAATTGGGATTCTACTTTGTCTCTGTACTGACGCTTAGCTTGTTTGATAGCCTTACGGAGGGAATAGCTGCATTGTTTGTATTCAGTCATGTTACCAGACACCTTGCCCTGATTGAAAGCAGTGGTTCGCGCTTTCACTTTCACGCGAATGCTGCCATCAATCCAAGGTTTCTGGTTAGGGAATGTTTTAATCGTTTCTATGGGAACGACATCTTCAATGCAAGTTCTAATGAACTCGCACACCGAATCAGCGTATTCGTCAATGTTGTTATTTGACGCAATACGAAACATGTCCCAGTCCACGTGGTGGAAGCAGTCTTGGAGTGTGGAGTCAGCTTGGTCGGACCAGCGTTGGACAGACCTCAGCGTGGGAGCTTCTTTTTTAACTTTTGTCTGTAGGCAGGTATCAGCAAAATGGAGTCGTGGTCAGCTTTTCCAAAAGGGGGGCGGGGCAGGGCCTTATATGCGTCGCGGAAGTTAGAGTAACAGTGATCCAAGGTTTTTCCGCCCCTGGTTGCGCAATCGATATGCTGATAAAATTTAGGGAGTCTTGTTTTCAGATTAGCCTTGTTAAAATCCCCAAAAACAATGAGTGCAGCCTCCGGATAAATGGTTTCCAGTTTGCAAAGAGTTAAATAAAGTTCGTTCAGAGCCATCGATGTGTCTGCTTGGGGGGGGGGGGGGGATATATATGGCTGTGATTATAATCTAAGAGAATTCTCTTGGTAGATAATGCGCTCTATATTTGATTGTGAGGAATTCTAAATCAGGTGAACAGAAGGATTTGAGTTCCTGTATGTTTCTTTCATAGCACCATGCCTCGTTAGCCATAAGGCATACACCCCCACCCCTCTTCTTACCAGAAAGGTGTTTGTTTCTGTCGGCGCGATGCGTGGAGAAACCCGTTGGCTGCACCGCTTCGGATAGCGTCTCTCCAGTGAGCCATATTTCCGTGAAGCACAGAACGTTACAGTCTCTGATGTCCCTCTGGAATGCTACCCTTGCTCGGATTTCATCAACCTTGTTGTCAAGAGACTGGACATTGGCAAGAAGAATGCTAGGAAGTGGGGCACGATGTGCCCGTCTCCGTAGTCTGACCAGAATACCGCCACGTTTCCCTCTTTTTCGGAGTCGTTTTTTTGGGTCGCTGCATGCGATCCATTCCGTTGTCCTGTTTGTAAGGCAGAACACAGGATCCGCGTCGCGAAAAACATATTCTTGGTCGTACTGATGGTGAGTTGACGCTGATCTTATATACAGTAGTTCTTCTCGACTGTATGTAATGAAACCTAAGATGACCTGGGGTACTAATGTAAGAAATAACACGTAAAACACGTAAAAAAACAAAAAACTGCATAGTTTCCGAGGAACGCGAAGCGAGGCGGCCATCTCTGTCGGCGCCGGAAGTACATCTACCAAGACCTGGCCGTCCCTCTAAACTTTCAGCTCATACAAGGAGAAGACTGATCAGAGATGCAGCCAAGAGGCCCATGATCACTCTGGATGAACTGCAGAGATCTACAGCTGAGGTGGGAGACTCTGTCCATAGGACAACAATCAGTCGTATATTGCACAAATCTGGCCTTTATGGAAGAGTGGCAAGAAGAAAGCCATTTCTTAAAGATATCCATAAAAAGTGTTGTTTACAGTTTGCCACAAGCCACCTGGGTGACACACCAAACATGTGGAAGAAGGTGCTCTGGTCAGATGAAACCAAAATTGAACTTTTTGGCAACAATGCAAAACGTTATGTTTGGCGTAAAAGCAACACAGCCCATCACCCTGAACACACCATCCCCACTGTCAAACATGGTGGTGGCAGCATCATGGTTTGGGCCTGCTTTTCTTCAGCAGGGACAGGGAAGATTGTTAAAATTGATGGGAAGATGGATGGAGCCAAATACAGGACCATCTTGCAAGAAAACCTGACGGAGTCTTCAAAAGACCTGAGACTGGGACGGAGATTTGTCTTCCAACAAGACATTGATCCAAAACATAAAGCAAAATCTACAATGGAATGGTTCAAAAATAAACATATCCAGGTGTTAGAATGGCCAAGTCAAAGTCCAGACCTGAATCCAATCGAGAATCTGTGGAAAGAACTGAAAACTGCTGTTCACAAATGCTCTCCATCCAACCTCACTGAGCTCGAGCTGTTTTGCAAGGAGGAATGGGAAAAAATTTCAGTCTCTCAATGTGCAAAACTGATAGAGACATACCCCAAGCGACTTACAGCTGTAATCGCAGCAAAAGGTGGCGCTACAAAGTATTAACTTAAGGGGGCTGAATAATTTTGCACGCCCAATTTTTCAGTTTTTGGTTTGTTAAATTTTTTTGAAATATCCAATAAATGTCGTTCCACTTCATGATTGTGTCCCACTTGTTGATTCTTCACAAAAAAATACAGTTTTATATCTTTATGATTGAAGCCTAAAATGTGGCAAAAGGTCGCAAAGTTCAAGGGGGCCGAATACTTTCGCAAGGCACTGTACATTTAAAAAATCTGATATTTTACTTGGTGTCACTTTAAACATGTTCACATAGTAACACAGCCATTTTAAAAGTGCAGTGCTTTTATCTAACATGCATTTTTTTGTCTTACAGGATTTATACATGAAAAGATTGTTTAAGTCTTAACCCATCCATTAATGTTAAGATATCCCCTGTCTGATTCCTGGTAGATAGATAGCAATAGGAGACGTCTCTTGGCCACTTGAAACCAGTTCCTTCTTGTTTGGGTAGTGACTCACTTTGCGAAAATGGCTGATCAGATTTTCAAGCCTGACATCTTGAACTGACCCTATCAATCAGGTTTTTCAAGTTATTGAGTTTTTTCGGTGGTGGTGGGGGGGAGGGAATCTTATGACATTGCCAGCAGTAAGAGTTGAGTTCTATTTACAAAAAGACAAGGGCTGTAGCTTTCAAATTATACGTGCCTTTCTATTTTCTAACCAAAACATTTTTGGGGGGTTACCACCCAAAACTCCCCAGATCCTGTACCGTGTCCAAAACAACCACTAAGAGTTTAACTGGTTTAACAGGCTCCCGAGTGGCGCAGCAGTCTAAGGCACTACATCTCAGGGCTAGAGTCGTCACTACGGACCCTGGATTGATCCCAGGTTCGATCACGGGCTGTATCACAACTGGTCGTGATCGGGAGTCCTATAGGGCGGCGCGCAATTGGCCCAGCGTGGGTTAGGGGAGGGTTTGGTCAGGGTAGGGCAGCTGTAAATAAGAATTTGTTCTTAACTGACTTGCCTAGTTAAATAAAGGTTAATAACATAAATTTAAAAAACAAACTAGGTAGCTTGCTACACACACTTGACAGTTGACCCACATCACAAGCCGTGCATGTTTGGATACCGGGCGCTCAATCTCCGTACAGGGCAGATTGGAAAAAGGCACAATCAGGTGGACGGGAGCTCTGTATAGTACAGATCAATGAAGAGGGTGGGGGTGGTGAACTTGGGGGCAGTGGGTTCAGAACAACAACAACAAAAACTGTATACAAAAATGACAAGTTATACCACTACCCAAAAGGGCACTTGGCAAAGGGGAAGGAGGTTGGGAAGTACCCTATCTGTGCACATGCCTGCTCAATTTCCTTTGAAAGGAAGGACCTAAAGTTAAATAAAACTTAAGTCTCATTGCCTTTGCTCCAAGTTGAAGTTCTCTAAATGCTGGCTTTTTAAGATGTAAAGATGCAATCCGGGATCTTAAGCACAAAATATTCATAACATTGTATGAATTGAATTCGTAACATATCGTACGAAATTGATGACGTAGTATACAACTGGATGACATAGTACACACAAAACAGGGACCAGTTTTGGACCATGAGCACCACTTTCAAAACTACTGGCTGAAATTATACAAATGTTCTGGAGCATCGCTATAAGGCTAAAGGAAGGTAACAGATGGTGGCTTGTTGTGGTCCGAGGAATTGCAAAATGCCTGTTGCTTCTTTCATTATGCCACAAGACTGTTAGCCCTTTGAGCTAAAGCCTAGACATTGCTCTAGGAACTAACGCACGTCCTCAGGTTTCAGGCAAGGTTACTCACAATGTGAGCATGTCTTGCTAACTGAACCAACCCTGTTTCATTAGGATTGATCTCTTCGCGTCTGATTATCATAGAGGGTTGGAAAGAAATCCCACAGAGTTAAAGAAACTGGAAAACACAACCTTTGTTTTCAATCGCTTTTCTTATCTTCTGGAGCTTTAATCTTATAGCCTCTCCTTTTCATCGCCGCCTCCAATCAATTCTACCATATTTTTGGGACGGATGGTGACCATGGAGACCAGTGATTTCCCATCATCAAGCCTCTGCCCCCCTCCCATTCCCGCTATTGATACCTCCCCCTTTTTTTTGTCCAAATAAAACAAAGCGTGGTGCTGAATGGGCTCTGAGGTAGGTAAATGTATTCAGTGACATCAGCCAGGACGATTCTATTCTGCCGGACTCCCTGTACCATTTGTTTCCAGCCTTGTCTGAGGGCCGGACACTCTGTTGGGCCCATTGTCCCCAGTGTATTCCACACAGGCCCGCAATTAATGGAGGCCTTGTCTAAGGCTTCTGGAGCAGAAACTTCTGCTGGGGAGGGGGACAAAAGGCGGGTGGGCAATAGCCAGGAGTTGCTATAGGAGGCCCCCCCTCTTTAAGAGGTTCTCAAAGGGAGGAGGTGGGGAGAACAAGCGGAGGCCCTGGTGAGATGTTTAAGTGATCCCTCTGTCCCCATCTGGCTGGCCTCGCTCTCTGTGTCACACAGCCCAGTTAAAAAGGGACGAGTCCCGGGATTTGGTGATTGAGATGGCCATTCCACAGTCGATTTGCCTTGGCATGACAGCAGTGGGGAGAATATGTAGGGCGGTCCGTCTCAAACCAGATGAACGTGGAGGTTAGTGTCAAAAATACTGGCAAGTGGCTATGAACAAACAACCCAGGGTGCTGTCTTTGTTTAAATGTAGCGTTACGGACACAACATGTCAATCTTCATCGCCAGTCATTGCCGTGAACAAAGCGCCATACTGGTTCGGGGGAATGCGGTCAAGTAGCAATATACTTTCTTTAAATATTTCCACAACTCAACCGCCCTTCTGTTATGGGTTGTTATCAGACACTGTTTTCTCTCAATAGCTTTCAAACCCCCTCAAATGGCGACCTGAGCCTCTGTTCCTCTCTCTCCTCTGTGTTTCCCACACTGATACTGATCTGGAGTGTGCCATAAAGCACCGTTATAGATCACGGTGCACAATAAAGGCACGTCTCCAGTCGGACCAGCAGGCTTATTGAGCATGGAGCTGATTAGGGGCATCACATCGCCTCCTCCCCTTCTATCCTGCATCCTCCCTCTCCCTGTTGTCTTGTCCCAGAACCCATAACCCTTGTTTGTGAAAGGAAGAAGAATTGTATTAATGAAAAAAAACAGGATCCCCTCTGGACACCTAAATCTTCACAGTAAACGATGTAGCCTTTAGAACAGGGCGCTCCAATGCTGTTCCTGGAGAGGTAACGTCCTGTAGGTTTTCATTCCAACCCTAATCTAGTGCACCTGATTCTAATAAGGAGCTGGTTTATCAGCTGCGTCAGGTTAGTTATAACTGGGGTTGGAGTGAAAACCTAGTGGAGGGTAGCGATCCAGGAACAGTGTTGGAGAACACTGCTTTAGAAGATACTCACAGAGAAAGGCCCCTGTGAGAATCCTCTTTTCAGCGTCGAATCCTGTTTCGTGAAAAACGTACAACCGTGGTTAAGAGCGTCTGCTAAATGGATAAGAGCGTCTGCTAAATGACTTAAATGTAAATGTAAATGTAATGTAATTTTACACACTGGTGTAAAACATTGGACGTGAATAGAAAATCCATGACGACGTCTCTGGCTATTGGCTCATTTTCGTGTCCACAATTTCTTCTGTGTTTTTTTTTTTTAGGTCAGTCTTTGGTGCTTTATTTATGTTCATATTGTTAAGAAAGAATTTGAGGATACAGATGACAAGTTTCTTCCGCGATACAGGCCCATACAGACCCTGACTTAGCCTCGGGGTCATTTGAGCTGAAAGGTATTAGGAGCTTTAGAAAGGAGACGTTTAGGGCACCTGAAGTCTGTCAAGAAGGTGAGAGTGAGAGCAACCTGGTAATCTTCTCCTCTATGGTGACAGTTCATGTCATCTGCATGCTAAGACCGAGATGTGAAGGTCATGGAGTACAACATCAGTTGTCAGTCACATACATGTGATGGTAGTTTACAGAATATTGTCTTTACAGACACGATGACCTAAAAAAAGTATTTATTTGGTGTACTTTAAATATGCTATTTAATGTTTAACATACTAAAATAAACAGAGAGTATTTTGAACATTAAAACAAACTGTTTCTATTTCATTATGAACCACTCACTTTTGGATCAATTAACATGGGCTTAAATTGGAGACAAGTCCAATACAGGTATTTATTTAACCTTAATTGACTGCTACTAATAACTAAAACCTTTCAGCAACACATTTTATAAAATGTAACCTGTTGTATTTGTTGATCATATATACAGATGTAGGATCTTAATCTGATCACTTTTTTGTTGCTGAGAATTATCCTGCAGAGCAGGAAATGCAAACTTAGTGTATTTTCATTTGTAAAAGTCTTCTGAAGTTTGCAATTTCCACTCTAAAATGTCAGACTTGATTTGCTATAAAGAAAAATGTAACAAAACCTACCGGAAAAAAATTCCATTAATTATAATCCACATAATAATTCATATTTCCTGTTGCTGCAGGATCCTTTTCCTGCTGTAGCACACTGGCTCAAATTAAGATCCTATATCTGTACTGCCCTACCAAGCAAAAAAGGCAGTAACTGCTCATAGCATAAAATGATTTTATTTACCTTGGTTTCACAGTAACTTTATGCAACTACTGCTAGCATAACCCAAATGTTCTCGAGAACACGATACAATAGAGGCAGCATACTTGTCCACATGATTAAGCATGCATTTCATGTAGAAAAAATTACATTTACTAATTTTCGACCAAATGAGCAGTTACTGCCTTTTTGCTTGGTAGGTCAGTGTAGTAGTGTGCTGTGGACCACCGTCTCACACACAAGACACCAGATAGCCAATGCAAGGCCTCCTTACACGAGCCAACCTCATCCCTGGCAACGTGTCCCGCGCGCTCATTGGTAGAAAGTTGCAGTGGAAATAAAACTTTGGGACATTTCACACGAGCCGTTCGCGTGCAGCCTCCTCTATAAATACGACCCGGGGTGAAAGTAACAGTGTTGACTTGTTATCAACACCGCACTGATAGGACTTTACCTCAGCTATAGCCACATTATAATAAACGCCTAGAACGAACTGCGTTGGTCAGAAAACGTGCATAACCGGTGTTTGAATATTACTCAATAGGCTGGACTTTCTTTAACAATAGTGGGACATTAAAAAGGATTTGCTTAAATTGGCTGGACGATTGTGGGATATTAAAACTTGAAGATGCCAGCTGATATTTTGGAGAAAACATCCCCATCCTCTGTAGCAGCCACTCCGTCGAGGGTCAGTGGAACTCCGGATAAACCAAGGACTGCCTCAGAGCACAGAAAGGTACAAAAATACACCGAAAGAAAACTATTGCTTTTTATATGTCAATTGTTTTGTTTTTCATTGTTAACATGTTTTGTGTTTTAAGTCCTCAAAGCCAATTATGGAGAAGAGAAGACGTGCGCGAATCAATGACAGCCTTGGTCAGCTAAAGACCCTCATCTTGGATGCACTAAAAAAAGATGTACGTTTTTTTATATGGCAATTACCATATTCCATGTAGACATTTATGTCAACGACATATGCTTATATCGTTATGGACTGGAAAGAAACTCAAATAGATTATTAATCAAGTGTCATTTTCTTCTTGATGTCTATTTAGAGCTCGAGACATTCGAAGCTCGAGAAGGCGGACATCCTTGAGATGACTGTGAAGCACCTTAGGAATATGCAGCGTCTCCAAATGACTGGTAGGTTTTTTTTTTTATCTCTAATTGATTACAGTCATTCTAGACTTTCATAAATATAATCTGGCTGTGCCCATTTGGCACGCACCGCAGATCCCACAGTCGTATATTTACCCAAGTTTACCAAAGCTATTGATAGACCTACTTAGTATTATATAATTCGATTGTAATGATTTTCTGAACAATATATCCTCAAATATATGTTTTTGACTTTACAGCAGCTATAAGCAGGGATCCATCAGTCTTTGGCAAGTACAGAGCGGGATTCAGCGAATGCATGAGTGAAGTCACCCGTTTTATGTCCACGTGTGGAGGGGTGAACACGGAGATCAGGTCTCGACTTCTCAGCCACTTAGCCAGCTGTGTGTCACAGATAAACACCGTAAACATCTCAACTCAATGCCAGATCCCCACCTACCCTCCGCATCCATTGCTTGCCCAAGCCGTTGCGCAAATCCCAAGTGCATCTCCTCAGTTAAATGGAATAATGCCTTGCAAAAGTGGCTCATCTATCAACCTCACATCAGAAATGGCTAAATTATACAGTGGACTTCAGATTGTGCCGGCGGCGACAGATGGACAATTCGCTATTCTGATTCCAAGCGTGGCTCTTACGCATACGAGTGCGCCAAACGCGATACATGGCAATCCAGCACTTGCGGTGCCTGTGTCACTTGTTGCGCCTCCCGCCACCGCAGACTCCGTGTGGAGACCATGGTAGGGTCACTGCGTGCATTAAGGACTTTTACGCACGATGACGCTTTTTTTTTACTATATGTATTCCGTCAGATGTGACTTTTAAAAAATATTTTCGTATAGGCTGTTCAAAGCAAGACTCAAAAGTGATGTTTACGCACATGTTGTTATTCTTTGATGGAAGATACAGTTCACCGTTTTTTTTTCTATGTGTATGTCGGTGATGTCATGAATATGTGTTATTGTTGTGATGCAAATGGAAATTCAATAGATTCTGTAAATGAAATTGAAATGTTTAACACCTCCAACTGGTCATATCTTACTTACATTAAAAAAATAATTGTCTATCCTTGCCCTAGTGATGTGCTGTGATTGATGACCCTATCAAGGCTTATTTAAACCACATAATGAAATTCGGATCTCGAGCTATGCATCGAGCACAGGAAAGCTCCCAACTACTGTCAAGCAAACTCCTCAAGTACTTCCATATCTGAACATCTACCTTCCCATCCAACATCACCTCTGAGCTATCATTGATCGATGAAGGAGCATGCAGGAATTCTAACTCTGATTTAAGATTCAAGCAATACAGGCTACACCAAACCAATGGACATGTTCTAGTGCTTTAACTTTACATTTACACAAGCAGCCCAATTCTGATCTTTTGCCCAATAACGCTGGCCTTCTCCACCACCAAAGTGTTATCTTCCCATCTGAATCCTATTTAGCCTCATCTGTCTTGCCCCCCCCCCGGGGGAATAAATAGCTCCCAGATGAGGTAAGGAACCCGAGAGATCTGGAGAACGACTTTCAGCCAACAGACAGATGACCAGGTTAGGGGCGGGGGGAGGCGGGAGGCGGGAAGCCCGTTTGACACGCGCAGGGCTGCCTGCCGGCGAGGATATGCTGACACACAGGAAAGGGGCTGAACATGCGGAGAGGGGGATTAAGGGTGGGAGAGAGTGGAGATGGCCAGACAAAATGCTCTTAGCTTGGTAGTGACACCCTCCATGCGTGCTTTCTCCAGGTAGAGGTTACCAGTGGGCACAGATCTAACATCCGAGTGAGGGGATATACGAATGCGAAAGTAGCGCCAAGCTACTGTGTGCTACTTTAAATTCATGAGGTTTGGGTGTTAAATTATGTGCACTTCATTCTGTAGCATTTTTTTGGTTAAAACACTAGGTATGCTTTTATATTGGAATGAGTGGTAAGAATATATTGTAATGAAACAGCAGGGAGCAGGCCTCGAGCCCGATATCCGGCGCGCTATCGACTGCCGCAAAAGCATGCTCGTGCGGCAGAGACGATTTCCGCGCTTATAAACCAAGGGTCGTTACACTATATAAAATAAGTAGAGGTATGAAGGTTTTGCTCCCCAAGGTATCACACAATGTTCCTGCTCAAATCATTATTGACACTTGTGACTGTGAGTCAAGCTTGCCATTAAGCTTAAAGGGATACTCCTCCACAAAATCACAATACATTTCGAAAGTAACTGGATGGTGCAAATCAGACTTGTAGCTAAAGTATTCAATGTGGCCTAAACCCCTGTTTGATTTACACACAGGAAGTACATGTTTGGGCATAGGATCTTGACGGCTTTCTCTTAGTGACAGGATGGGGAATAGCGCTGCTGTCCATTTAGCGGCCTGTCAGCCAGCTAATGGAGTGACTAGCCTAGTGTGTGTCCAGGGTTGAGTGCTCCCACAGTGGGCCATGAGAAGAGCTTGACCAGGGGTCACAGGTGCCTGTCACTCTGCCTCACAGGACTGGAATAGCCGTTTGTGGCATGACAAAGACCATAGGATTTGGCAAGACAGCACAAACAGATTTGGGACCAGCAAGGACTGGACAGCTTCAATAGAGCATGCAGACTGATTCAAAATAATAACTTAAAAAACAGTTTCGCTATAGGACACCCTTTTAAAAACAGGAAGAAGGTAAAGCTGGTATAAAATGAGAGAATAATTGATCTAACCTCTAATTCTGCATTTTACCTCCATGGGCGCAGACACCAGTGCATAGTGTTTGAGGTGATACAGTGCAATTGGGCAGCTTTTTCACACTTTTAGAATATAACCCCTAGACAAGGCAGGTTACATAACTACGTCCTATCATACAAGTTATTTTCATTATCAAACAACTTTTAAACGTTTAATTGCCCTTACACCTCCTCTGAGGACAAAAGTAACTTTGTGATGTTTTTGTTTTTACAGCTTTTTTTGTTACATATATATTTTACACACATTTTACATACATGGTACTTTCATACACAGCATTTACATAACAAATATATTGTTTTTTATATATACACATTACATTTGGATAGATAATGTATACCGGAGATGTCTGAGTACTATTATCTATAGTGTTTTCAGTAATAACTATTACCAATCATGAGCTTTTTAATCCCACCCCTCAACTACTTTCAGCCATCCCACCTATTGCCGTAGACCACCCTTTTTTGATTATCAAACAACTTTCTAAATCAGCATATTTTCAACATGGAAACACAGCAAATTTCCTCTCTCTTCCCATTTAGTTTGTCAGTCGAAACCCACTCTCGCACACAATGCTGTCAATTAAGTGGTCTCTGTTTTTCCCAAACCCACCACCCTGGCAATGTGTATGAGCCCTAAAAGCGAAATTGAGCCTCCCTTATCAGGACCGGACCATTGAGAAAGGGCCCCACAATACAAAAACAAAGGCAGGCCCCCAGTGGCTCAATGGCCCGTCTCTTTGTAGCTCTCTCACTCTTCATAGAGGGCCCTGCTCTTGTTTATCCAGAAGGAGATTTAATGGTCCGCAGGAGGGAGGACCATGCTGTCACTTTCACCAATGCTGAGACTGGAGGCTCATTGTTGAGTATCTACTAAAGCTCCTGTAAGGCCCCGATAAGGCTAGGCTACTCTCATCAGAGACAAGAGAGGTCCGCTACTGAAGCTCCTAAAAGTTTGAGTTTCATCTAGCCTATCGCCTGCTCCTCTAAAAACCTGTTCCACGGGCCACCTGAAGTATAACGGATGCATTTAGAGTGGTGTTGGGTGGAGGCCGGCCTTGTATTCAACAACAGCTGATGGTCTCTCTGTATCGACACTGTTTACCAGTGTTAGCTAAGACACTCGCCCCTCTCATTCTTCTAATTTCTCCTCCTTCCTGCCCCCTTTTTCTTCTATTCTAGGCCTTCCCTTACGCCCCCTCGGTTTGATGCCCATTTTTTTCCCCCATACCGCCTCAAAGAAAGGATGACAAGCATTAAGTTAGCTCAAGCTGGCCCCTCAGTGTGATCATTGATTGATGAGCCATTGGTCACAAAGACAGTGACACGGTGAGAGGAACCCTGCTATGGGAAATCTTTCTGACATGTACCGGAAACATCCACTGTGACCACCTCTATGTTGAATTGGCCTGTATTGTTCTTGGGGGCAGTTACAATGTTTTCCAAGGGTGAACTCTGTGAGCAAATAGTTCACATCCGATGGCTATGCTAAACAAACGCATAGATTATGCACTTGACATCAGTAGTGAATGAATTCAGATATGTGTGAACTAGAGAATGGCCCCTTATCACTCATCCTATTCTCTTCCCACTGGGTAAAAACTGGTCGAATCAATGTTGTTTCCTTGTAATTTCAACCCAAGAAATCGATGCGGTGACGTTGACTCAATGTGGAAAACTGATTACATTTTCAAAAAGTAATCAATGTAAGGGCATTTCGTCTCTTTTTCACCCAACCTTTTAAATTAGATCTGATGATACGTTTTTTTAATCATATTCAGATTAGTTGAAATCTCAACCCAAATTTAAATCAAAACTAGCCGTTGAACTGACGTCTGTGCCCAGTGGGTTGTCTTTGAGTTACGAGTGTGTTATTGGAAAAAGAGAGGATTATTCTCAAGGAGGCACATACTTGGACATAAAGGTTGTACAGATACACAAATAAGTAACATCACAGGCCAGCACACCCTTTCATGCTTGGGCATGAATGTCCAGTACTGTCTAGTTACATTGGAAATAAAAAGTATGTGAACCCTTTGGAAATACCTGGATTTCTGCATAAATCAAATTTGATCTGAATCTTCATCTAGGTCACAATAGACAAACACAATCTGCTTAAACTAATAACACGCAAACAATTATACGTTTTCATGTCTTCATTGAACACACCGTGTAAACATTCACAGTGCAGGGTGGGAAAAGTATGTGAACCCTTATATTTAATAGCTGGTTGACCCTCCTTTGGCAGCAATTACCTCAACCAAACGTTTTCTGTAGTTGCGACTCAGACCTGCACAACGGTCAGGAGGAATTTTGGACCATCCCTCTTCACAAAACTGTTTCAGTTCAGCAATATTCTTGGGATGTCTGGTGTGAGCTGCTCTCTTGAGGTCATGCCACAGCATCTCAATCGTGTTGAGGTCAGGACTCTGACTGGGCCACTCCAGAAGGCGTATTTTCTTCTGTTGAAGCCATTCTGTGTTTTGGGTCGTTGTCCTGTTACATCACCCAACTTCTGTTGAGCTTCAATTGGCGGACAGATAGCCTAACATTCTCCTGAAAAATGTCTTGATAAACTTGGGAATTCATTTTTATGTCAACGATAGCAAGTTGTCCAGGCCCTGAGGCAGCAAAGCAGCCCCAAACCATGATGCTCACTCCACCATACTTTACAGTTGGGATGAGGTTTTGATGTTGGTGTGCTGTCCCCCTTTTCTCCACACATAGTGTTGTGTGTTCCTTCCAAACAACTCAACTGTAGTTTCATCTGTCCACAGAATATTTTTCCAATAGCGCTGTGGAACATCCAGGTGGTGCACTTTTTCAAACTTCAGATGTGCAGCAATTTTTGGGGGGACAGCAGTGGCTTCTTCCATGGAGTCCTCGCATGAATACCATTCGTATTTAGTGTTTTACGTATCGTAGACTCGACAACAGAGATGTTAGCATGCTCCAGAGATTTCTGTAAGTCTTTAGCTGACACTCTAGGGTTCTTCTTAACCTCATTGAGCATTCTGCGCTGTGCTCTTGCAGTCATCTTCGCAGGACGGCCACTCCTAGGGAGAGTAACAACAGTGCTGAACTTTCTCCATTCATAGACAATTTGTCTTACTGTGGACTGATGAACATCAAGGCTTTTAGAGATGCTTTTGTAACCCTTTCCAGTTTTATGCAAGTCAACAATTCTTAATCTTAGGTTTTCTGAGATCTATTTTGTTCAAGGCATGGTGCACATCAGGCAATGATTCTTGTGAATAGGAAACTCACATTTTGTGAGTGTTTTTATAGGCAAGACAGCTGTAACCAACATCTCCAATCTCATCTCATTGACTGGATTACAGGTTAGCTGACTCCTGACGACAATTAGCTTTTGGAGAAGTCATTAGCCTAGGGGGTTCACATACTTTCCCCAACCTATACTGTGAATGTTTAAATTATGTATTCAATATAGACAAGAAAAATACAATCATTTGTGCATTATTACTTTAAACATACTATGTTTGTCTATTGTTGTGACTTAGATGAAGATCAGATCAAATTGATGACCAATTTATGCAGAAATCCAGGTTATTCCAAAGGGTTCACATACTTTTTCTTGCCACTGTATACACGCATAAAGTATCTCAGACTATGAGTGCTGATCTAAGATCATGTCCCCCTTGGCTATATTATCTTATTCATCATTATCTAAAAGTCAAAACTGATCTTAGATCAGCACTACTACTCCCATTTTCAAGGTCCTGAGACATGTTTCTTAGCTTTTAGACATGGCTTTTGGATTGAGCCAAGTAGCAACATGACAACCTGATATCGCAATGATTGTATTTTCACCATAGATGAGACTACTGATGTCAGATATTTAAATCAAGGACATGACTACTGTACTACATCACCTGCTACCAGATCTTCAAAGCTGTTGACTTTGGTGTCTGCAGGTCTTGTTACCCCCTTCTGTTCCTGCTACACTTGGCTCTCTGCCCACATGGGGTTATGACCAGCACCATAAAGATGAACTTTCACTGCAGGTGTCCCTTTAAAGTGAGATAGCCCCATAACTGAGGGTTGGTTCAGTTACAGACTTGACCTTTTGAGCTGATTGGGTGGATGGGATTAGAAACTGAAGAACCATGTGTGAGGCATCTGGGGGTGATCATTGAGAGGGCTTGCTAGAGTTTTATGGGGATTTTAGGGATGTTTATGCGTGTGTGTGTGTGTGTGTGTGTGTTGGGGGTTTGGCGGAGAGGTTCACACGGACTTGTGGATGCCTGACCTAAAACATTGCAGGCCTGTTGCACCCCTCCGCCTCCCCTGGACATTGAGGGAAGCCCTGCCTATGCCTTCAGATCCCTCCTGGACTCCCGATGTCGTGGGGGTTGGCTTCAGTAACTAGTGGACTGGGAGGGGTACGGTCCAGAGGAGCGGCGTTGGGTTCTGGTGGACGACATTCTAGATCCCAACGTCAACCAAGATTTCCACCTTCGCCGTCCGGACCGGCCCACTCCTTGCCCTTGAAGCCATCCCCGAGCAAGGTCCCGTGACTGGAGCCACGCATTGGGGTGCTGTCACATCTACTCCCACTCCATCACTCGACGTCGCCAGTTTACTAACCACCAGTCATGGCAACCTTTCATTACGCACACCTGGCAACCCTCATTACGCACACCTGCGCCTGGACTTCGTCACTACCTTGATTACTTCCCCTTCATCTAGCACTCCCTAGCATCACTTCTCAGGCAGTATTGGATTAGTTTTATGTCCAGACGCTTCTCTAGTTTTTGTAACTCTCCATGTTCGTTATTATTCAACTCACCATCTACACCTGCTTCCTAACTCCCTGCGTCTACTTTACAACTGAGGCATTTGTGAAAATTCTATAGCAATATAGAGGGAAAACGGTCTTGCAGTTGGACAATTATTAGACTGCAGTAAATAAAACATCTGTCTTGTCCTGGTCCAGATTCTACACAGACCGGTGCGCAATAGCCAATCAGAGCAACAGTTGGCCTTTATACAAACACTTTGAACTGGACTGTGTGTTTACAGGCTGTTGAAACAGCGCAACTTTAGACCATTGGAACACATTGGCTAAAGCTACGAAATACACCTGAATACCAAGGGAGTCATTACAGTGAACATTACAGTCCAATTGATCTAACAACAATTAAAAGGTTGAACTCAAATCTAACGAAGGAACATTATATAAACGCTCTCAAACCTTTTCAGCTAGTTGCCGTCAAAAATTCACTGATAGACAATGAGGAATTGTAACCTCCTCATCCTTCTACAGCTTGCCTGCAAATGCATGCTTGTCCAAGCCAAGCACCCAAGCTAACTGGCTAAAGTTGGCCAGCTGTGATGTACAACCTGATAGTAATGTTTTTGGGACTACCAAGAAATGTATTGGTGAATTATATGAATCGTGCATTGAACTGCATCCATCTATTCTGCCAACAATGCCTTCGTGTACGTCACTGAACGTTGAGTCAAATAGAACCTATTTTTAAAACCTTTTATAAAGTTGGTTTTGTAGCATAAACTGGGAATTTGATATTTTTTATCAATATTATGATTACCTGTTTGTTTCATATCTGCAAAGTACTCAAAACGTTGTCAGTTCCACTTTAAAGTTTAGGTCACTAACTACTTTGTGTGCTAAATGTAAAATGTTTCTCTTTTGAAGAACATATCAAGACCATTTCAAGGACAGCTTTTTTCCATCTACGTAACATTGCAAAAATCAGAAACTTTCTGTCCATAACTGATGCAGAAAAATTAATCCATGCTTTTGTCACTTCTAGGTTAGACTACTGCAATGCTCTACTTTCCGGCTACCCGGATAAAGCACTAAATAAACTTCAGTTAGTGCTAAATACGGCTGCTAGAATCCTGACTAGAACCAAAAAATTCGATCATATTACTCCAGTGCTAGCCTCCCTACACTGGCTTCCTGTCAAAGCAAGGGCTGATTTCAAGGTTTTACTGCTAACCTACAAAGCATTACATGGGCTTGCTCCTACCTATCTCTCTGATTTGGTCCTGCCGTACATACCTACACGTACGCTACGGTCACAAGACGCAGGCCTCCTAATTGTCCCTAGAATTTCTAAGCAAACAGCTGGAGGCAGGGCTTTCTCCTATAGAGCTCCATTTTCATGGAACGGTCTGCCTACCCATGTCAGAGACGCAAACTCGGTCTCAACCTTTAAGTCTTTACTGAAGACTCATCTCTTCAGTGGGTCATATGATTGAGTGTAGTCTGGCCCAGGAGTGGGAAGGTGAACGGAAAGGCTCTGGAGCAACGAACCACCCTTGCTGTCTCTGCCTGGCCGGTTCCCCTCTTTCCACTGGGATTCTCTGCCTCTAACCCTATTACAGGGGCTGAGTCACTGGCTTACTGGGGCTCTCTCATGCCATCCCTGGAAGGGGTGCGTCACTTGAGTGGGTTGATTCACTGATGTGGTCATCCTGTCTGGGTTGGCACCCCACCTTGGGTTGTGCCATGGCGGAGATCTTTGCGGGCTATACTCAGCTTTGTCTCAGGATGGTAAGTTGGTGGTTGAAGATATCCCTCTAGTGGTGTGGGGGCTGTGCTTTGGCAAAGTGGGTGGGGTTATATCCTTCCTGTTTGGCCCTGTCCGGGGGTGTCCTCGGATGGGGCCACAGTGTCTCCTGACCCCTCCTATCTCAGCCTCCAGTATTTATGCTGCAGTAGTTTATGTGTCGGGGGGCTGGGGTCAGTTTGTTATATCTGGAGTACTTCTCCTGTCCAATTCGGTGTCCTGTGTGAATCTAAGTGTGCGTTCTCTAATTCTCTCCTTCTCTCTCGGAGGACCTGAGCCCTAGGACTACCTGACATGATGACTCATTGCTGTCCCCAGTCCACCTGGCCGTGCTGCTGCTCCAGTTTCAACTGTTCTACCTTATTATTATTCGACCATGCTGGTCATTTATGAACATTTGAACATCTTGGCCATGTTCTGTTATAATCTCCACCCGGCACAGCTGGAAGAGGACTGGCCACCCCACATATGCTCTCTCTAATTCTCTTTTCTCTCTCGGAGGACCTGAGCCCTAGGACCATGCCCCAGGACTACCTGACATGATGACTCCTTGCTGTCCCCAGTCCACCTGGCCGTGCTGCTGCTCCAGTTTCAACTGTTCTGCCTTATTATTATTCGACCATGCTGGTCATTTATGAACATTTGAACATTTTGGCCATGTTCTGTCGTAATCTCTACCCGGCACAGCCAGAAGAGGACTGGCCACCCCACATAGCCTGGTTCCTCTCTAGGTTTCTTCCTAGGTTTTGGCCTTTCTAGGAAGTTTTTCCTAACCACCGTGCTTCTACACCTGCATTGCTTGCTGATTGGGGTTTTAGGCTGGGTTTCTGTACAGCACTTTGAGATATCAGCTGATGTACGAAGGGCTATATAAATACATTTGATTTGATTTTTTTGCAATGGGAATTAATGGTTGTACATTTTGATTGGGAAATCCTTAATGGTTGTGTTTTTGTATTCTTATGACTGGGACCTACTGGCTTATTATTTCAGAGTTTATGGACTGCTTATCCTTTAACATCATGCTGTGTGTGACTGCTGTCTTTCCATCAGCCCTATACAGTGGTTTAGTGGTGCCTGGAAAAGGTGGTGTAGTTTAATTTAGTTAAAAAGTTCCCAAACATCCCCCCCAGCGAAGTAAAGGTACCTTGTATGAAAAATCCTGTTTTCCTGTAGAATTTTCAGATTTTCACTCTCAAGATCACACATTTTTACAGAAAAAAAAGAAACATTTGATGGTCTAAGTCCACAACAATACTTAAACCACATCAATCTGATTGGGTGGGCCTGTCAGGGCCTGGCTCCCCAGTGAGTGGGACTGTGTCCACCCAGGCACCATCCGTGTATTCGTCTCTGATGCAAACAGCTCAGGATGACAATTCTGCACTACAAATAGCTTACTAAACCAACACTTTGGACTAAACTTTTTCAATACCTGGCTTGCATACTCATTGTTGCCTTAGTTAGCATTAACTGGTAAATATCATCCTACCCTACCAGCTACCAATGTCATTCTTCTGTGAGCTTCTCCATGCCAAAACCAATTGAGAGCTGCACACGCTTGCTGTCTGCAGATGATATTCCCCTGAAACTAGGTTGTGTGCGGGTGCATGTGAATATATTTCACAGGCTTTGCAATTGTGAAGGCTATTTTGTGCATGATTTCTCTATTGTACTACATAATTGATAAGTCGCATACCTCCACTACTGTAAAGCTCGTCGTTGGGAGAGGGAGAGGAGGACCAATGTCACGGTTTTCTAATGGTGAAGGAGAGTCGGACCAAACTGCAGCGTGTATATTGTGATCCATGTTTATTTACACAACGTAACACGAATCCAAAACACAAACTCTACAAAACAATAAACGTAGTGAAAACCGAAACAGCCTTAACTGGTGCAAACTAACACAGACTAAGGACATCAAGACACTCAGGACAATCACCAACGCCAAACTCAAAGAATATGGCTGCCTAAATATGGTTCCCAATCAGAGACAACGATAAGCACCTGCCTCTGATTGAGAACCACTCCAGACAGCCATAGACTTTGCTAGATAACCCCACTAGCTACAATCCCAAATACATACACACCAAAACCTCAAGATAAAACACACCACAATACAAAAACTCCATGCCACACCCTGGCCTGACCCAGTACATGAAGAAAAACACAAAATACTTAGACCAGGGCGTGACAACCAAGGTGCAGCGTGGTAAGTATTCAAAAAAATGAATACGTGCACAAAATACTTGCACAAAAACAACAAAACACGAGAACGAAGCGAAAACAGTCCTGAACGGTGAAATACAAACAGAGAACAGAAAATAAACACCCACACAACACAGGTGGAAAAAGGCTACCTATGTATGATTCTCAATCAGAGACAACTAACGATACCTGCCTCTGATTGAGAACCATACCAGGCCAAACGCAAAAACACAACATAGAAAACGGAACATAGACAACCCACCCAACTCACGCCCTGACCATACTAAAACAAAGACATAACAAAGGAACTAAGGTCAGAACGTGACAACTACACTACTTTGATACACAAAAAGTGCACTCACCTACATGAGTGTGCCGGTATTACACACACGGAAGGCCTATAGGTTCGCCCCCTCGCAAAAATTTCTATAATAGATATAAAGACTGTTAAGACATTAATGTTTCAAGAAAGGAGTGGATATATCTGGCCTGGCAGTTGTATGAGCTGACTGAATGAAAGCTGATAATTATTCGTTTTTTTACTCTGCTTGTCTCTGCTGGTCTCAAGAAGAAATGACGAGTCCTCACTCTCCCGAGACCAATTCAAGACCGAGACGTCGTGGATAAAATCACTGTAGAAGCTGAGCCATATTACAACCTATGTGTGGTGATAATTGCGTTGTTTGCTCTATAACCTGTTCATTCATATGCTTTTGCGACCGTGATATATATATACAGTACATTGCATTCGGAAAGTATTCAGACCCCTTGACTTTTTCCACATTTTGTAATTTTACAGCCTTATTCTAAAATTGATGAAATTGTTTCCCCCCCCCCCCATCAATCTACACACAGTACCCCATAATGAAAAATGGAAATATCACATTTACATAAGTATTCAGACCCTTTACTCAGTACTTTGTTGAAGCACCTTTGGCAGTGATTACAGCCTCAAGTCTTCATGGGTATGATGCTACAAGCTTGGCACGCCTGTATTTGGGGAGTTTCTCCCATTCTTCTCTGCAGAGCCTCTCAAGCTCTGTCAGGTTAGAGGGATGCAGCGCTGCACCGCTATTTTCAGGTTTTTCCAGAGATGTTTGATCGGGTTCAAGTCTGGGCTCTAGATCGGCCACTCAAGGACATTCAGTGACTTGTCCGGAAGCCACTCCTGTTTTGTCTTGGCTGTGTGCCTAGGGTGGTTGTCCTGTTGGAAGGTGAACCTTCGCCCCAGTCTGAGGTCCTGAGCGCTCTGGAGCAGGTTTTCATCAAGGGTCTCTCTGTACTTTGCTCCGTTCATCTTTCCCTCGATCCTGACTAGTCTCCCAGACCCTGCCGCTGAAAAACATCCCCACAGCACGATGCTGCCACCACCATGCTTCACCGTAGGGATGGTGGCAGTTTCACTCCAGACGTGACACTTGGCATTCGGGCCCAAAAGTTCAATCTTGATTTCATCAAACCAGAGAATCTTGTTTCTCATGGTCTGAGAATCTTTAGGTGCCTTTTGGCAAACTCCAAGCGTGCCTTTTACTGAGGAGTGGCTTCCATGTGCTGCAGAGATGGTTGTCCTTCTGGAAGGTTCTCCTATCTCCACAGATGAACTCGGGAGCTCTGTCAGAGTGGCCATCGGGTTCTTGGTCACCTCCCTGACCTCAGCCCTTCTCCCCCGATTGCTCAGTTTGGCCGGGCGGCCAGCTCTAGGAAGAGTCTTGGTGGTTCCAAACTTCTTCCATTTAAGAATGTTGGAGGCCACTGTGTTCTTGGGGACCTTCAATGGTGCAGTCATTTTTTGGTACCCTTCATCAGATCTGTTCCTTCCTACAATCCTGTCTCTGAGCTCTAATTCCTTCAACCTCATGGCTTGGTTTATGCTCTGACATCCACTGTCAACTGTGGGGCCTTATATAGACAGGTGTGTACCTTTCCACATCATGTCCAATCAATTGAATTTACCACAGGTGGACTCCAATCATGTTGTAGAAACATCTCAAGGATGATCAATGGAAACAGGATGGACCTGAGCTCTATTTCCAGCCTCATAGCAAAGGGTCTAAATAGTTATGTAAAGAAGGTATCTGTTTTATATTTTTAATACATTTGCAAAAATGTGTAAAAACCCATTTTCGCTCTGTCATTATGGGGTATTGTGTGTAGATTGAGGAATGAATTACATATATTTTTTAATCAATTTTAGAATAAGGCTGTAACTTAATAAAATGTGAAAAAAAGTGAAGGGGTCTGAATACTTTCTGAATGCACAGTAGGCCTAAAGGCAGAGACAACAAGAAGACACAGTGGCAGAATAAATTCAACCACACCTTTGTTTTTTATCACAAAACCAGATAGCAGCCCCTACACAGTGAAATCCACAAAGCATATTGCGTGTATCGTAATAGAAACCTACATCATTGTCAAGCAAGTTAATATTTCAGACATTTTCGGAACACTAAACACCTATTGATTTTGAACCACAGAGTGTTACCGCAGGTCTCAAAGACAACAGGAGCTGCCTCCACCAGTCCGCCACCATTTTAACTTCAGCATCATCAAATCCCCTCTGCTTAGTCTAATACAGTGACAACTGAAAGATACCAAAATCAATTTAGTTCAGTCAATGTAAGCCAAATATGATGTGGCTGTCTGTGGTTCTGATTTCTGTTTGTGTCTGTCTGTGTGTGCGTGCGTGTTCATGCAAGTAGAAAACATGTTGACTCACCCCACTCTGTCATACAGTACACACTTTTATTTTTTGTTGTCCTAGGCTACCTGGCTAAAATGCTTTCTCGCTAACCTAACTTCCATTTATGGGCAATGTTAGCTAGTTGACATTAGCCTTCTACATCTAGCAACATATATCTAGCTACTTCCATCTTCTCAGGCCAGGAGCACAACAATGTATGAATTGATGGTTGGCTCAAAATTGCCGTTAGAATCATTGGCCAGTACGTAGAATTAAGTCAAATCAAATCAAATTGTATTTGTCACCGGTGTAGACCTTACCATGAAATGCTTACTTACAAGCCCAAAACAAACAATGCAGTTCAAATAGAGTTAAGAAAATATTTACCGGTACCGAATCAATGTGCGGGGCTACATGTTAATGGAAGTCATTTGTACATGTAGGTAGGGGCAAAATGACTATGCATAGATAATAAACAGCGAGTAGCAGCAGTGTAAAAATAAAGGGGCGAGGGTCAATGTAATAGTCCGATAGCCATTTGATTAATTGTTCAGCAGTCTTATGTCTTGGGGGTAGAAGCTGTTCAGGAGCCTTTTGGACCTAGACTTGGCGCTCCGGTACCACTTGCCGTGCGGTAGCAGAGAGAACTGTCTATGACTTGGGTGACTGGAGTCTTTGACAATTTTTGGGTCCTTCCTCTGACACCACCTAGTACATAGGTCCTGGATGGCAGGAAGCTTGGCCCTAGTGATATACTGGGCTGTACGCACTACCCTCTTTAGCGCCTTACGGTCAGATGCCGAGCAGTTAGCATACCAGGCGGTGGTGCAACTGGTCAGGATGCTCTCGATGGTGCAGCTGCAGAACCTTTAGAGGATCTGGGAACCCATGCCGAACCACCAGTCCAAATCCCTATCCCCATCAATGGCTAATTTAGGAAAGGGATGATTTTAGCTAGCTGGCTAGCTAGCCACCGGATGACAACAACACAACGAGATGCAACAATTCAATTTTTTCTATCAATGATTTGATAGGAGTGACGCCAAATCCAAGCTGGCTTCCCTTAACACTTTTTTTAGGTGAACCAGTTGAGCTCAACGCTGATTGGCAAATTTCTAATACTTTTTTTGTCTGGGAGGCCAGATGCTCGCTGGCTTCCCTTGCCTTCAATGCTACGGGAGGCAACAATGTCAAACTCAATTGGACTAGACAGCATCAGATAGATGGCCTACACGTAGAGAGACAGAGGGGTGCTGTTTCGCTCGCTCGGATGCTTTCTCCTGTGAGATACATTCAGCCTCTTACGAACTGAAGGAAAATTATGAAACACAGATAGACAAATGATACATTATTTAGAAAATATATACATACATTTTTAGGTCAGTTTTTGGGGAAGTCTGGCTTCCCTTAGAATCCATGAATACACGCCAGTGCAAGACACTCAATATGTGGCCTCGAGACTGGCTCGACACCAAGACCGGTGTCGAGTATTACAACACTGCGTTTTGGTGTTAAAAAGGATGTCTTTCTCCACAACTCTTCATTAGAATCTCCATTGACTTGGCTATCTACAAACTATAATTGAAAACAAAACTGCATTGAAATGGGGACTCCATTGAGAGACAACGAAGCATGGGTGGTGTGCATATTAACAGCACTCCATCTGGAGGGCCCCAAGTGTCTCAAACAAAACCAGGATCTCCGTTATAAGAGCAGGTCCCTCAGGTCCCTCTGTCCAGGGCTGCAGATGTATTCTTCCCCAATCATTTTAATTTGACGTTAAGAAGCTTAAATTCTCTTGTTATCCTCCCGTAGAGGAGACTAGACGAAGAGCAGTGCAGCAATGAGATGAGAGATTACCATTTGGGCCTGCTCTCCTCATCCACTTGACACCAGGTCAGCTGTTCCTAAGTTGGTCAGTGACACTCATTGGCCCCTCCCTTGGTGGTCTGGATGAATATTGACACTCGTTTACTAGCATGGAGGGTAAAATGTCCCATTTGTTTAGGGGATATGGCTCACTGCATCATGGTGCATGAATGTGAAGAAGGGACACTGGTCTATAGCCACCTATGGCATAATGCCACTCAATGCACAGTGTTGGCTCTCGATCTGACATTTACAGAATCTGTCTACAACTGACTTTGTGAGTGAGATAACGAGTGTACACATTTTGGATTTTAAAAAACTGCCTGCCTTACAAAAAAAAGTGAACTGTAATCTAGGCCTATTGTCTTTTACAAGAGTGAATGGATGCATGTCCTAGTTGAATAAATTAAGTTTCATCTCTATGATGTCATGACTTGGACCTTTGAAAATTACACTCATAACAAAAGCAATACCTATAGACTATAACTGCCCCAGTTTTGTATCGGCTGAAATCCTCTTGACCACAAATGACAGCCAAACCCATATCCTCTCTCCTCTCTCTCTCTCCCTCTCCTCAGGCTGTAGATCTCAGATGACCTTTCCCCTTTGTCCTCGGAAGCCTGGTCTGCCCTCACAGCCACTCCCCTCTCCTCGGCTGTCCTAAACTCTGTGGGAAACCTCCCAGCGCATTGTGTCGTCTGGACATTGTGTGTCCTTTAAGATAATGCCCCGACCTCAAGATCCCACTTCCCTTCCATACAATCCCCACCCTCCCAGCTGAAGAAGTGATGAGTGAAGTATGGTGCCTAGCACTAACTGGCATATAAGTGGGGGACTGGGGAGAGCCAGAGAGATCCTGGCTGTGGGGTTAAAAGGTGCTTTCCAACCAGCCTCGCAGGACAGCAGCACAGCCTCTAACTCCCTGCTCCTGTAAATTTGGAATATCACAAATTCCGATTCCCCTGCTTTTCTAGTGAGTGTTAGAACGTCATGAATAATTGGACGGTGAGAGAGAAGTCCTGGTCTGGCTGCTTGACCTCTCCCCAGGACTTCAGTCATTACAGCTGGTGATTGGGTCGTTAGCCAGCTTGTGTTGTATGTGTGTAATGAGCACAATTTAGAGTCTGATTGATTTTATGAAGTGTTTGTATTTCCCCAGGTATATTCAAGAGGAGATCAAGCATGAAAGGTATAAATAATTGTAAGTGTAAATAAAAATGGTCAAATGGCACATCTTTTGTTCGTTTAATTTCTTTCCCCATCTGAAAATAGTAGGAGCAAACTTTAGGAGTAGCTGACTGACAAGACAAGTTTCAATTCAAATCTAGCTTTGTCTTCATTCGGGTGGGGGGGGGGGGCGACGACGACGACGACGACTTTATATTAGGATGGTGTTCCTAATGTTTGGTATACTCAGTGTCTTTCCCCACTTCAATTCATGTTTACTCCCTTAGTTTTGTTGGTCAAGTGAGGATTACTCATTTTCATGCCAACCCTGCCAGCTTTGGAGGCCATCACTTTGTCATTTGAATTGTGATGTCATTCAGCTCAGACCAAGGACCCAATCAACCCGACGACCCCTGACCCTTATAAAGTGTGGGGTAAGAGAGCTTTATTCAAGGTGTTGCCATCCGTGTGCCCCACCCCTCCCTTTCCCTCTCCCCTCCTTCTTCCCTGTCTCTTTCCTTTCTCTCCCCTGTCCTATCGTCCTTTTCTGTGTGCAGGGGCAGTGAGCTGTGAAGACAAGTCTCCGTGGACAACTTGTTTGTCTCTATCAACTTTTAAACCCCAGAATAAAAGAGAGGCTCCCATAAATTGTTGTTCTATCTCCATGGGGGATTCTTTGTAAGCACCTGCACCAATGCTTGTGTTTGTTGGATTTGTGCTCCACACAATTTGGTCTTCTCCATTTTCACTCTGACATGTTTGATCTTTTGCTGGGTCTATCTTATGTTTACATTGATTTAAAACATTTTAATAAAAAAAAATAAAAAAACTGATCGATTATAGATCAGGAAAATTACCTTCCATTAATTGATCTAATCCCGGAGTTATTTATATTTTGTTCGAAATGTACAACTGCTTATCCTTAATTGACAGGGTATATTACCATCTTTTTACACTATTAGCACTCAAGGGCTCAAAAAGGTGTATTTTTCAAAAAAAGCATAGGTCATACTGAAATGTCTACCAACCAGTTGGGATTATGTGACAAAAATCCATATGAAATTTGTCAACTCACTCATTGATTACTTTAAAATGGAGAGAGATGTGTACTGCTTTATTTGGATTGTGCTTCACAGGATTAATAATGTTTAATTGGCACAAACGGACTAATCAGCTACCCAACAACGACTAGGTTTATTGCTGGGGTGGCTGAAAGCAGCAAGTGAATTTTCTGTTGCATCTCAGAGTCAAAAACTACTTCTGAACTAGTGTGTTGACGTTGGAGAATCTACAGAAGGCAGTGGTACCAAAAAAAGGTGAATAATCACAAAATGGCCAGTGAAGTCAATGGAGAACTAGAGTCGTCTGCTGGAAACGGTATACATTGCAGCATATGTATATCTGTTATGGTACTGGACTCATGACATGGTCTCTAGAACTCTAGGGATGAACTTTGAACCTCACAAGAAATAGTTCATCCATCTCTCTTATCTCTCAGAATGAGCGGGAAATACAGTCAGTACCTCAAAATTAAATGACATTCATGGGGAATTCACTTTTGTCTCAGGTACAGTATATTGGCAAATACAATATTAAATGACATTCATGGGGAATCCACTTTTGTCTCAGGTACAGTATATTGGCAAATACAATATTGTGCGTATGACAAAACTCTAGTCCTTGCAAAGCTTCCGTCCAGGCACTGAGGAACTCCATTCACACAGTTCGGGCTCTATATTCAATCAGATCCGCTTGAAGCCGACATCCTCATAGTGGTTGTTTTGGCGGTGTCAGAGGTGTAACTGCGTTAGAGCTGTCGAATCCATAAGCGGCACCTGGCATATACCTAAAGCTTACGTTGCCATTGGCTGCATGAAGCCGCAATAAGAGAAATCCCACTTGTTTACAAGTTCGAACACTGGAATGTGAGCTGTACTCGACACCTCAATTAGGCTCATTATTTCGTTTAATTGTTTTCAATTTGAGTGTCATTATTTGTACATAGCCTACACCATTTAATTCTGAACTTTTAATGTGAGTTGGACAGGTGTGGCTTCATGACAATGATCAAGAGCAGCTGCTCATCCATTTTTACAGATACAACACAGTTACACCTCCGACACCGCCATGTTGTCGTTGATGACCTGGACAGTACACTCGCTAGGGTTTGACCTCTCCGTCCTTCAAGCCTTAGAAGGTGGTGGCATTGGTCCTAGAGGAGAAATGACTTGGACACACCAGCTGGTCCCTCTCTACTGAGACCAGACCCTGTCCTGTCAAAGGCCCAGGGTTCGTACAATACACGTTACTTCGGTCCTCCATCAAGTGACCTTGCCCCTCCACATAGTCATACAGATCCAGCATGCGGCAATTGCAGCTCCAGTCTTTCCTTCAAATTCTCATCACATTCTCTTGGAAGAACGCGTCAAAGAAGCCCTGAGGAAGGGTCTGGAGGTTGTTCTCTGAGAGGTACAGCGTCGCCAGGAAGGCCTGGTTGTTATTCTGCAGGTGAACGATTTTCATCTTGGTGAGATCTTGGAAGATGGTTCTGGGCAGCGATGTGAGCTGGTTCTCCGAGAGGTCCAGGTTCTGCAGGGCCGTCAGGTTCCGGAGACATTCTCTGGAAGGTCAGTGAGCTGGTTCATGGACAGGAACACGTGGGTGAGACTTGTTAGACGGACAAATGAGTCTGGCAAACGCTGCACCAGCCTGTTGCCTTTGAGATCGAGCTCTTCGAAGCGAGAGGGAAAGGTTCCAGAGCTCACGTTTGTGATCAAGTTGCTGCGAAGATTCAGCTCATCTAGTTTCTCTAAGTGTGAGAAGACACCCTGAGTGAGTTAAGATATCTGGTTTCCCTGCAGGCAAAGCTGTTTCACCTGGAAGATGTGGAAAGTGTTGGGCAAGAGGACGTTGATCAGGTTGTAGCCCACACACATAAAATAATACTATAGTGTATATTAATTATATTATTCACTGTAGTGTTTTTGTGGACTTTCCTGTAGTATTTACTGTAGTATACTGTAGTATTTACAGTTTACTTAAGTATAAATACTGTAGTAAAAAAAGACTAGTATATACTATAATGACTTCTGAAGTACAGTATTTACTGTAGTGGTTTTGTAAACTGGAGTTTACTGTAGTATTTACTGTAGCGTTTTTGCGGGCTATAGTAAGTACATTACCAGTCAAAAGTTTGGACACACCTACTCATTCAAGGGTTTTTCTTTATTTTTACTATTTTCTACATTGTATAATAAATAGAGAATAAATCAAAACTATGAAATGACATATGGAATCATGTGGAAACCAAAAAATATAATTTTAGATTTTAGATTCTTCAAAGTAGCCACCCTTTACCTTGATGACAACTTTGCACACTCTTTGCATTCTCTCAACCAGCTCATGAGGTAGTAACCAAGAATGCATTTCAATTAACATGTGTGTCGTGTTAAAAGTTCATTTGTGAAATTTCTTTCCTTCTTAATGCATTTGAGCCAATCAGTTGTGTTGTGACAAGCTAGGGGTGGTATACAGAAGATAGCCCTATTTGGTAAAAGACCAAGTCCAAGACCAGATCAAATAAGCAAAGAGAAACGACAGTCCATTACTTTAAGACATGAAAGTAAGTCAATATGAAACATTTCAAGAACTTTTAAAGTTTCTTCAAGTGCAGTCACAAAAAACCATTAATCGCTATGATGAAACTGGCTCTCATGAGGACCACTACAGGAAAGGAAGACACAGAGGTACCTCTGCTGCAGAGGATACGTTCATTAGAGTTACCAGCCTCAGACATTGCAGCCCAAATAAATGTTTCACAGAGCTCCAGTAACAGACACATCTCAACATCAACTGTTCAAAGGAGACAGCGTGAATCAGGCCTTCATGGTCAAATTGCTGCAAAGAAACCACTACTAAAGGACACCAATCAGAAGAAGAGAATTACTTGGGCCAAGAAACATGAGCAATGTACATTAGACCGGTGAAAAGCTTTCCTTTGGTCTCATTAAAAAACATTTTAGATTTTTGGTTCCAACCACCATGTCTTTGTGAGACGCAGAGTAGGTGAACGGATGATATTCACATGTGTGGTTCCCACCATGAAGCATGGAGGAGGAGGTGTGATGATGTGGGGTTGCTTTGCAAGTGACACTGTCTGCGATTTTTTTAAATTCAAGGCACACTTAACCAGCATGGCTACCACAGCGATACGCCATCCCATCTGGCTTGCGATCAGTGGGACCATTATTTGTTTTTCAACCGGACAATGACCCAACACACATCCAGGCTGTCATTTCATGGGTTCTCAACCAACCATGCTATTTTGTAAATTCTTTGGACTTTTTTGTAACTTATTTGGAACATAATGTTGATGCTACAGACTAATGACCAAAAATAGCTTCTGGAAATCAGAACAGCGATTACTCGCCTCCAACTGGATGAAGAATTTCTCTTTAATGTGTAGGAAGAGAGGGATTTACTCCAGACACCTGAACTGGCCTTCATCCCTGTCATTGGTAGGACCAAAATGCGGCGTGTAGATTACGATTCATGTTTAATGACCAAACACAACGAAAACCAAAACAGCCTGTGGTTGTGTAAACTAACACAGACTAAGGACAATCACCCACAAAACACTCAAAGAATATGGCTGCCTAAATATGGTTCCCAATCAGAGACAACGATAAACACCTGCCTCTGATTGAGAACCACTTCAGACAGCCATAGACTTAACTAGAACACCCCACTAAGCTACAGTCCCAATACAAACACACCACATACAAAAACCCATGCCACACCCTGGCCTGACCAAATAAATGAAGACAAACACAAAATACTTCGACCAGGGCGTGACAGTTCCAAACTTCTTCCATTTAAGAATGATGGAGGAAACTGTGTTCTTGGTGGAGGTCACTGTGTTTTTTGGTACCCTTCCCCAGATCTGTGCCAACACAATCCCGTCTCAGAGCTCTACGGACAATTCCTTTGACCTCATGGGTTGGTTTTTGCTCTCACATGCACTAACTCTGGGACCTTACATAGACAGGTGTGTGCCTTTCCAAATCTTGTCCAATCAATTGAATTTACCACAGGTGGACTACAATCAAGTTGCAGAACATCTCAAGGATGATCAATGGAAACAAGATGTTATAAAACCCTTAAGGGTTTGACATGTCCTAAAGCAAAAGGCATAACTCTACACAGGCACAACAAGTCTATTATAAACTTGGAGTCTCTTACTAACTTAGTGGATAACTATGTGCAGGTAAAAAACAAATCCGTTTGTAATTTGTGTGACCAGATCCAAGGTCTCATTAGCCAAAAGTCCTTTATCGCTTTGCGTCACACCTTCAAGCATAATACACTCAATATATTAATCTCATAATAACATGTACAGTGAATCTCCAGACAATTCTGTATGCAAACGGTTACCTGGACCGTCTTCAAACTCTGAGGTTCTACGGACCAAATCATCCAAAGTATAATGAGTAAATAGAAAGTTCCAAAATAATTTATTCCAGCATTTACAATACCTTGGAAATGTAAAAAACTGTCTGAGTTCCCACACTGCCAAAACAATTACATTGTGTAATCCTCACATCTTCAAGGCCACCACCCTGCTATAAGATATCGTTATATCTCTCAAATTCTGCAAGGTTATCATGTTGAAAAAGCACTGGTGAGTTTATGGGTGTAGTGATTAGATTAGTATTAATTACCCCACTGTTTATCTCAGCGATTAAATCTTGGACATTTTTAGGCATGTTTTTAGGCATAATTTGACGGGTCATCCAGGGTGTCAGGGCTGAATACAATTCCTGTCATAGCGTATCTTTCAAAATCATTAGGATCATTGTGATAAGAAAGCATTGGAGAGTCTGACGGCAAGTCAACCAAATGTGTATAAAATTGTGCACAGTTTATTTCTTGCATCAAAGATTGCAAGTGTTGGTTAGGGTTTGTTGGCTTTGTAACATAGTTTTGGGGTGTGTTGGAATGAGCGTTTGGGTAAGGTATTGGGTTGTAGAGGGGCTGCTTGTGTTAATGTCAGTGTCATGGCTTGATGCATGTGACCAGGTTATGGGTATGATAAACGAGGTGGGTTGGGGGGCGGATGATTAAGGATGATTATTTAATCTATCAAAGATTGATAGTGATGTGGTATTTCTACAAGCGGAGGGTAACTTTGGACATTAACACTGTTTGGAGTACAGTTTTGGACTATGGGCTTGGGAGTATGATTAAGATTGTTGGTGGGGGGGAGGTGAGCTTGAATGAGAAGTGTGTGTGCTAACAAATGTGTCTGAGGTTGATGTAGATGGAGGTGTGAAGGGGTTTGGGTTAGTGTTTGGGGTGGCGTTCAGGATAACATTTTCACAAATGTTACGTGTTTTAGATTTCTCTTTACGAGTCAAAGAAAATCTATTGGATCACTGATGTGTTGTAATGTTTGGATAATTTGTTGCTGTAATGTGTGGGGTATGTGTGGGGTGTGTGTGGTAATGTGTGGGGTGTGTGTGGTAATGTGTGGGGGGGTGTGGTAATGTGTGGGGTGTGTGTGGTAATGTATGTGGTGTGTGTGGTAATGTGTGTGGTGTGTGTGGGGTGTGTGTGGTAATGTGTGGGGTGTGTGTGGTAATGTGTGGGGTATGTGTGGTGGATGAATGATGGGTGATGGACGTGGTTGGAATCCTGTCAGATTGTTGTTGTGCTGCGTTGTTAGAATGGTGTGTGGTAATGTGTGGGGTGTGTGTGTGGTAATGTGTGGGGTGTGTGTGGGGTATGTGTGGTAATGTGTGTGGTAATGTGTGGGGTATGTGTGGTAATGTGTGGGGTGTGTGTGGTAATGTGTGGGGTATGTGTGGTAATGTGTGGGGTATGTGTGGTAATGTGTGGGTTTTGTGTGGTAATGTGTGGGGTGTGTGTGGTAATGTGAGGGGGGGGGTAATGTGTGGGGTATGTGTGGTAATGTGTGGGGTATGTGTGGTAATGTGTGGGGTGTGTGTGGTAATGTGTAGGGTGTGTGTGGTAATGTGTGGTAATGTGTGGGGTGTGTGTGGTAATGTGTGGGGTGTGTGTGGTAATGTGTGGGGTATGTGTGGTAATGTGTGGGGTATGTGTGGTAATGTGTGGGGTATGTGTGGTGGATGAATGATGGGTGTCAGATTGTTGTTGTGCTGCGTTGTTAGAATGGTGTGTGGATGAGTTGTACAGGTTTTGTGTAAGAGATGGCTGTTGTACAATGGATGAATTAGCGACGACAACTGTGGGGTTTGGAGGTTGTAAATTGTGTAGTGGTTCGAAGTTCACAGCAGGATCACTAACTCTTCTTGCCTCGCTCTTATTTGTCAAAGTCTATTTGGCCATTTAGGACCCTTTTTGTATACCGATCAAAAAATAAAAAGGACAACATAAAAATACAAAAAAGACAGTGGAAAATGCTGCCAAAGGTTACATGAATATGATAAAGCTTAAAGTGACAAATAATACAAGTCATAAGCAATAACTGAAATCAAATAAATGTGTACAAATGTGGACCAGAACATATTATCAGTAACCATTACAAACATGGAAAAAGACTTCATTGACAAAACTTGATAAAAATACACTGCACAGTTGTGATAATAGTCCTGGTCTGTAGGATCATCACAACAGATGTGAGGCCGTTGTGCATCATCTGTTATGGTCAGGGCTAAACCAACACACTAGGGAAAGGGGGATGCCTAGTCAGTTATCCAACTGAATGTATTCAACGGACATGTGTCTTCTGGATTTAACCCAACCCCTCTGAATCAGTGAGGTGCAGGTGGCTGCCAAAATCGACATCCACGTCTTCAGCACCAGGGGAACAGTGGGTTAACTGCCTTGCTCAGGGGTAGAACGATAGATTTTTACCTTGTCAGCTCTGGGATTCAATCCAGCAACCTTCCAGTTACTGGCCCAATGCTCTACCCCTTAAACTATGACTTTATTCCCTAAGAGCAGGAATTTCAGCACGAAGAGTATCGTTTCCATACATTTACATTTTTACATTTACATTTAAGTAATTTAGCAGACGCTCTTATCCAGAGCGACTTACAAATTGGTGAATTCACCTTCTGACATCAGTGGAACAGCCACTTTACAATAGTGCATCTAAATCATTAAGGGGGGGGGGGGGTGAGAAGGATTGCTTTATCCCACATATGTCAGAGTCAAGGCCCGCGGGCCACATCCGGCCCGCGAGAAGGTTTTTTACGGCCCCTGGGATGATCTTGATTTATTATTAGAACCGGCCCGCAGACCGCAGCAAGCCGGCAGCCCGCAGATCTTTTACACGCACCAATACTACATTTCCCACAATGCAACGGTGACGCACCGAGCAGTAGGCTGCTTCATTTCAATATTTATTGGCACAGCAGTCGTCAGCATCACAGTAAAATTAACTTTCAGATACCCATCAAAAATGGCAAAACGGAAGGTGGACACTGAGAACCGGGGTTTCAAACAAGGTGGGAGTCGGAGTATATGTTCACGGAGGTAGCTGGAAAACCTGTGTGTCTTCTGTGTGGAGAAAGTGTGGCGGTACTGAAAGAGTATAATCTGAGACGACATTATGAAACGAAACACGCGGACAAAAACAAGAATATGGACATGGAACAAAGGCTACAAAAGGCAGAGGAATTAAAACGAGGCCTCAAATCTCGACAGGCTCTGTTCAAAAAAGCCAAATCACAAGGCCAGGCTGCTGTCAAGGCCAGTTTTATTTTGGCAGAAGAGATCGCTAAATCAGCCCGGCCATTTACGGAGGGGGATTTCATCAAAAACTGCATGATTAAAGTTTGTGACGAAGTTTGCCCAGAAAAAAGGCAACTCTTTTTAAATGTGAGTCTGAGCAGAAACACCATTGCCGAGAGAGTAGACCAGTTGTCCATCAATCTAAAAGAGCAGCTTGTGAAAAAGGGAAAAGATTTCATTGCATATTCCTTGGCTGTGGATGAGAGCACCGACATTTCTGACATTGCCCAGTTGTCAATTTTCATCCGCGGAGTGGACTCCAGCCTAAGCGTGACAGAGGAGTTTTTGGCTTTACGTCCTATGCATGGCACAACTACGGGGCATGATTTGTATGAAGAGGTGTCAAGATGTGTAAATGAGATGGAGCTGCCTTGGGAAAAACTCGTGGGTTTGACAACCGACGGAGCACCTGCGATGTGTGGACACAGGAGCGGACTGGTGGCGAAGATACGGGAAAAGATGCAAGAGGAAAACGCGACAGGTGAGCTGACAGCTTATCATTGTATCATACACCAGGAAGCGTTGTGCGGTAAAGCCTTGAAAATGGAGCATGTAATGAGCATCATCACGCGCACAGTTAACTTTATCAGAGCCAAAGGTTTGAATCACCGCCAGTTCAAGGCATTTCTGACGGAGTTAGAAACGGAGCATGGTGATTTGCCTTATCACACAGAGGTGCGATGGCTAAGCCAGGGAAAGGTGCTTCAAAGATGTTTCGAGCTTCGTGAGGAGATTTGTCTGTTCTTGGACAGCAAAGGGAAAGACACAACACAACTCCGAGACGAAATGTTTCTGTGTGAAATGGCTTTTCTGTGTGACATTACGAGTCATCTGAATGCAATGAACTTGCAGCTGCAGGGTCGGGATCATGTCATCTCTGATATGTACAGTACAGTGAAGGCATTTAAAACCAAACTGACTCTGTGGGAGACGCAGATGCGGAAAGAAAATTTGAGCCACTTTCCCAGCTGCCAGACCATGAAAGAGAAGCTCTCTACCAGTGCGTTCCCGAGCGCACAGTTGGCTGATAAAATAGGTATGCTTGCCGCTGACTTTCGACGCCGATTTGCTGACTTTGAAGCACAAAAAGCAGGTTGGAACTGCTCGGTAACCCATTTGCTGTTGACGTGGAAAGCTCACCACCAAACCTCCAAATGGAGTTGATTGACCTCCAATGCAATGATGCACTGAGGGCAAAATATGCGGCAGTGGGTGCTGCGGAGTTCGCCCGTTTCCTCCCCGACACAGTGCCCCAGCTGCGCATCCAGGCTGCTCAAACGTTGTCTATGTTTGGCAGCACATACCTGTGTGAACAACTTTTTTCTTTGATGAACCTGAACAAAACATCACACAGAAGTCGACTTACTGCTGAACACCTCCACTCAATTCTGAGGATTTCCTCAGCTCAGAGCCTTACCCCGAACATTGATGAACTTGTGGAAAAGATGGGACACCACCAAGTATCACCCTCAACCTCAAACAAGTGAACATTACTGTGCAATCACATATTTAGAGTTTTTACTCAGTTCAAGTTTAAAAGTTAAAGTTTAATATTTGTTTTCACTGCATGTTACTTCTCCTTAAACAAAGTGTTGTTTTTGATTAATAGATTTTTGCACTTTATTTTATTGTATTTCAATCCAATTATATTTTAAAAATATTTCAGTTGAGTGGATGATAGAAAATTGCTATTATTGTTTTTTTCTTTGAAGTAAATTTAGCCCACTTTTGCTAAAATAGAAAATATAGGCTACTGATGGTGCCTTGAATACCGGTTTCTTTCATTTAATGTTCATGTTATGGGGATTTTTATATAAAGGAAATTTGTCTTTTGTGTCTGTTGAAAATTAAAGATTACTGACAGAGCCATAAGAAAATATTGCTTTATTTATCTGATCATATTGGAATATATTTGTTAGGTTTTCAGTAGGTTCAATTAGGTTCACTAGACTATATGCGTCATTTAAAAAATTTTCAATGAACATTCGAACAGTCCGGCCCTCGGCTTGTAGCTAAATTTTTTATTTGGCCCTCCGTCCATTTGACTTTGACACCCCTGCTTTATCCTATCCTAGGTATTCCTTGAAGAGGTGGGGTTTCAGGTGTCTCCGGAAGGTGGTGATACATGTCTTCTCTTGTATGTTGCAACTGTGATATATATATCCAGGGTTGTATAGGTTACTTTCTAAATGTAATCCGTCAATCCAGAAATGGATGTAGCAACTACAGATCCCTTTAAACCTATCAAAAGTATACGAGTTTGATCATGTGTCCATTAGGTATATGGATGTATTTTTTTTTATCAGCATAAATTATATTGAGTAATAAAGTCCTACTTTTATTCCATAGGCTGAGATCTGTTGCAAGAGCACATTTTGCACTGGCTGTCCACTGTCTTCAAAAGCAATGATTGATAGTCAGTTTAAACTTCTTGAATTCAACCATTATTGGGTTCAAATATACATTTAGATTTGTGAACAGCCATCCACAACAACCACAATCCGTAAGGCGAAAATAGCTAAATGAGAGCGCAGCAGTGTGATTCACATCAATGCGCTATTGGATAATCTTTGGATTCAGACAGCAGTCGCACCATTGGAAGACAACTTGGACTGTAGCCTACAAAAGCCCATTCCTGCTCTTTTCCCGTGATCCATCAAACATATTTGGTGTGTCATCATAGTGGTCTCTGACTTGTGGTCAGACTCGCTCAGGTGGAACAAACTTAAATTTGCACCGTTTTTCAATGGTGATTTGAATGTCATTGAGAAATCAAAGAAGTGTGAAAGATTTTTTTTGCAAACAATATTTCTGAATTGAATAAGTAATCATCTAGTTTTTAAAAAGTATCTCTTATCTGGTTACAATATTTTTGCGTGTAACGGATTACAGTTCCCGGGGTTTTGTAATCCCTTACATGTAATCCGTTACTCCCCAAACCCTGTACATATCCCAGTGAATTGTGTACACCACATGTACATTTCCCCATGGATTCACGCAATTATCTAATGTAGCGATTGTTGTCAACAGCGTTGTTATACAGTTTGATTGTTTCATTTGCAACAATGTCTTTAGAGTTGTTGATGCTTAAACCTTCATCGATGGTTGAACTTCCCCCGATTCTTCCGAGCCCTCACGATCCTGTTCATAGACACTTCTTCTTATCCTCCTCCTCCTCCTCCTCCTCCTCCTCCTCCTCCTCCTCCTCCTATGATATCATGGCGGTCCACAAACAATCGTTTAAGTGCATGCCGTCACCTACTGTGCTGGAATGTACGATCAATCATGATCTGTCCCTCCTCCAACCCTCCTACCCCATTAAACATTTTTATCTGTATCATGCCGAAACACTCCACCCTTAGGATCTGTTCAGCATGTCAACAACCATTTCAACAGTAACATCTGTTACCCCCGATATCTCTTTTGCCGTCTCCACAAGAAACTTCAACCTGGCACTTCTGCTTTCCAAAACCCGAGTCGTATTGATAACCTTACCAATAAAAGCTATGAAGTCAACTTTATTCATTATCAAAGTGTCCTTTGTCACCGCACATTCTGAACAGGCCTCCAAACCATGCCAGGACCAGCAGAAACACCAGCCCCGACATAAGGTCCACTTACTACAGGAGCGGCCATTGAAGCCATCGCTCCACACTGTAGTTCCACCCAATCTGTTTTACAGCCTCTGCATACAACACATCATGACTAATTCTATATATCTGAGCCTCTCTAGCCGCTCTCTGCACCTGGCATCCACCAAATGCTGCACTATGTTCCCCCTGACACTAACAACACTGAACCTTCACCTTCACCTTATCTGTACTTTCCCAGGCATAGTCTTCTCAAAACTCAGCAGCGCTGATAGGCTTTCACTTCTTTGACATTCTTTTCTACTGATCAACTTTTAGGCTTCACGTTTTCTTTAATATCATCTATGGACATCGATATTGTGACCCAGTGGTGACTCCCCTCAACCTAGCATAAGCACTAGGGACACGGCTTTTAATCGTTTTCCCATTTTCAGATTCTTCTCTTGCTGAGCCTGGCTACCACACAATATTAACAATCTACCATTTCCAATGAACCGAGCTAATTTCACTTCACCTACCTCTTTCTCTACTGCATTAGATAGTCGGTTAGGGTGTAAGTGAAGCCCTGTGATCTCATCAAACACTGTCACCACTTTCCACTCCAACAAATTATTACTCTTGCTTCCTACCTTGGCTCTCTTTATGCTTTCTTTACTAGAATCTCCACTGCTTTCTGTATCATGATCTGGCTTCTTCCTATGTCTCTCCACTAACGACCATTCCGGTCCTTGACCCTCATCCGCTCGCTCCATACCATCAGAACTGACACCCATATTGTTCATATTCCAGCACAGCTGTTGCCTCACCAACTTTTTCTCAATTTCTTCTATTTCGTCGCACTACTCACCGCCATTTCTGACCAAATGAGAGGCTGTTCCCACCAGCCCTAGACACTCTGGTTCACTGCGACCTCTTCACCGAGTTAGAACGCCTCTCCGGATTCTCCAAGCTGTGATGAAAATGCGCCTAAACGAGGGTGCACCACCACAACAGGCCTTGTGAGGGTGCTGTTCAACAGAACAGGTATGTCTCTCTAACAACTAATGGTGCTACCAATTGTGCTGTTCTAGAATGTACTGTTAAAAGAAGATACAAGAGAAGGTGTTACACACATTTTTACATGAATAGATAATATTTTACCCGGCATCATCATTTTATACAAACAATATGAACAAGGTTACTAACCTTCTCAGAAATGTCTCTTTTTCACATTCTTTTTTCTGAGTTTACTCGTTCTGGGTTAGGGCCAGGCTCTCAAAATGAAGTCTCCTCAGATTTAGTTAATAAATCTGTAAAGACAAAGAGGCAAGCAAAAAATTAATTTAAAAAAAGTCCTTAATGAACTATTAAAATATTAGCAGAAGGTATCTGTACTTACAGATTTCTGTAAACTATTCCGGTGTTGAAATGATGAAATGACAATTCTCAAAAACTTCTAAAAGTGATTTAAAAAAATGATAATCTGGTTTTAAATCACACTTATCTTAAATATTTTGATTGCTGTTCCACCGGAGACTCTGGGTTCGAGACCAGGCTCTTTCGCAGCCGGCCGCGACCGGGAGGCCCATGGGTGGCACACAATTGGCCCAGCATCATCCGGGTTAGGGAGGGTTTGGCCGGCAGAGATATCCTTGTCTCATCGCGCGACTAGCGACTCCTGTGGCAGGCCGGGCGCAGTGCACGCTGACCATGTCGCTAGGTGTACGGTGTTTCCTCCGACAAATTGGTGCGGCTGGCTTCCGGGTTGTATGTTCATATTCATACTGTGTTAAGAAGCAGTGCGGCTTGGTTGGGTTGTGTTTCGGAAGACGCATGGCTCTTGACCTTCGCCTCTCCCGGGTCCGTACGGGAGTTGCAGCGATTAGACAAGACAGTAACTACTAACAATTGGATACCACGAAATTGGGGAGAAAAAGGGGGTAAAAAAAATATATAGATAGATAGATTTTGATTGAACACACTGTGAATAGTGGACCACACACATTGAGAAAGACAGTTTAGAAAAAAAGGTATAGAAAAAAGAATAATTGAAATAAAAGTGATAAATATTTACATTTATTTAGGCAAGTCAGTTAAGAACAAATTCTTATTTACAATGATCACCTACCAGGGAACAGTGGGTTAACTGCCTTGTTCAGGGGCAGAACGATAGATTTTTACCTGGTCAGCTCAGGGAGTCAGTCCAGCAGACTTTCTGGTTACTGGCCCAACACTCTAACCACTAGGCTACCTGCCGCCCCAGGTAACCAGAAAAGGGAAAAGAGAGAGATAAGTGATTATCTCATCGACGAGGTAACAACGTTTTAACTGTATAATACAGCAGGATCTCCAAACAACTGGATCATCCTAATTTCATTCTTACATATATCTCACAGAATACAGAGTGAAAAATGTACTTGCGTCTATCCATGTCTCTTTTGTTTGCTTCCTCTTGTTGATGAACAAATACAACAACAAAAAACAAAAAATATTTTAATGTTGTTGGCCTATCAAAGATTCAGCACATCACTGTATTAGAAGCCCTTTAAAACACACTCGCTCACAAATGTCTTCCAATCTCACAGGCTAGAAAAGTTTACACAATGACGAAGGAGCCACAAAAGGCCACACAGTCACACCTGGTGACACACACTCACGCGCACACACATACCCTCACATCCAACACGGAAGCTTAGATACAAGAGCCTGACAAACAACCTATTGTCGAGCTTGCTCGAGCTGCTATTTGTTCCCTCCCCCCAATTGCATTCAAATTGGTTGGCTTGATCACAGGACAGGACACCCCTTCTCAAAATGGATTCATCCTCTCAGCCTTGAGTGCCTATAAACGAATCAAAGTATAATGGCACACACACACAAACAAAACCTACATGCTTACATACCATTCAAGGTGACCACTTGGTTCCCTATTTTAATTACCCCTTCCTAAATCCTGAGGTGTGAACTAGAGTTTGACTCACACCGCCCTACATTAACAATATACACTGAACAGAAATATAACATGCAACAATTTCAAAGATTTTACAGTTTCAGTTCATAGAAGGAAATCAGTCAATTGAAATACATTCATTCTGCCCTAATCTATGGATTTAAAATGACTGGGCAGGGATGCAGCCATGGGTGGAGCTAGGAGGGCATAGGCCCACCCACTTCAATGCCAGGCCCACCAACTGGGAAGCCAGGCCCAGCTAATCAGAATGGGTTTTTCATCACAAAAGGGCTTCATTACAGACATAAATGCTCCAAAGCAGCACCCTTCCCCTCCTCAAATGACCCCGCAGGTGAAGAAGCTGGATGTGGAGGTCCTGGGCTTGTGTGGTTACATATGGTTTGTGGCTGTGAGGCCAGTTGGACGTACTTTCAAATGTTCTAAAATGTTGTTGGAGGTGGTTTATGGTATAGAAATTAACATTAAAATCTCTGGCGACAGCCATGGTGGACATTCTTGAGGTCAGCATGCCAATTTCACACTCCCTTAAATGTTGAGAAATCTGTAGCATTGTGTTGTGTGATAAAACTACACATTTTTTAGAGTGGTCTTTTATTGTCCCCAGAATAATCATCATCATGATGTTTAATCAGTTTCTTGATATGCCACACCTGTCAGGTGAATGGATTATCTTATCAAAGGAGAAATGCTCACTAACAGGGATGCAAACAAATTTGTGAACAAAATTTGAGAGAAATAAGCTTTTTGTGCATATGAAACATTTCTGGGATCTTTTATTTCAGCTCATAAAACATTGTACCAATACTTTACATGTTGTGTTTATATTTGTATTCAGTATATAATGGGATCTAGAGAGGCGTGTCTTTGATGTTGGAGTTTAACCATGCAAAGGCTTATCTACTGTATACCGTGAGGGAAAAGAACATTCAACAAAGTACCTCAACCAACCTATACCATGTTTCTTACAGCTTCCCTCCCACTTATACTGGGATGTGGTGGACTGTTCATTTGTTGGTTAAAAGGGTGTGGTGTCTGATTAAGAACTGTCAATTGATCCCTGGCAGGACTGAGATACTAACAGTAGCTTCTCTGACCACAATGTGAGAGATTGTATGTGTGATGATGGTCATCTTATAGCATAAGAGGTTTTCCATCACCAATGTACTTATGTTCAAAACTGTTGTCTGCAGCATCAGTGATAAAGAATTGTTCAATAGATCTTCAATGGTCTCACAAATGTAATAAATAAATCAAAATGTGTCATAAAATCTCCCTTCGTATAGTACAAACACAAATCACAGGTATGATATCTGTGGTCATAAATCATGACTCCTGGGTCAGGTTCTACCTAATGTTGCAACATGTGTTATAAATATACATACATCAATCACAGACAACCCCCCCAAAAAACTACTTCACGCCAATTTAGAGTCTTAGTTAACATAACTACAACATAACTACAGCCACAGGAGAACCCTCCCCTACCCAAATACCATTCCCTGAAAGCAAAGCAAATCAAATCAAATCAAATTTTATTTGTCACATACACATGGTTAGCAGATGTTAATGCGAGTGTAGCGAAATGCTTGTGCTTCTAGTTCCGACAATGCAGTAATAACCAACAAGTAATCTAACTAACAATTCCTAATCTACTGTCTTATACACAGTGTAAGCAGTCCTGTCAGGATTTGGCCAGGGTTGTTCCAGTTGTTTGTCAGTAGATGTCCCCATTGTGCTTTTTGTCCCTGTGTTTTTCCCTTGACCCCCATTATTGTTTGCACCTGTGTCTTGTTTCCCCTGAGTGTATTTAAACCCTTTGTTTCCCTCAGTTCTGTGCTCTGTGTTTGTATGTTGGCACCCTGCCCTAGTGTTCTGTGTGCTCTTGTCGATTCCGGGTAACGTTCTTGTGGTATTCTGTTTTTTGTTTTAGTTTAGTTTTGGTGAGTTTCTTTTTAGATCTTTTTGTGTTTTTCCTTCCACCTTTTGGATTTGCCATTTTTTATTTTTAGGATTTTTTCTTCATTAAATTACACCGTCTTAAGTACTGCTGTGTCTGCCTCATCTTCTGGGTTCTGCTGTCTATTCGTGGCTCAGTTGGTTAAGTGACTGTTTCTCACTCCGGAGACCCAGGTTCGTAACCGGGTCCTGACAAGTCCCTCATGTTTACAACCACAGGTGAAACCACCTGGTTATCTATTGTAAATACCCAATTTCATTGCCACTGGACACGCCCCCAATCTAAATCAAGAGGCAGTGCACTACAGTTTGTCACAAACTGCCCCTCATTAGCTGCTCTCACATCTCCCACAATCTGTGGGAGTGTGGGATGTGTGTGAGAAGAAGTCGCAGCCATCTAATGTCCCCCATTCATATCCTGTTACAATTCATGACACATTGCATTACGACACATTACCTAACATTGATATTACGTTTATATAGGTGAATTGACAAAATCTTTAGGACCTTTCTATCGAAATAAAAGGTTCCTCGCTAGTCTAGTATTCAAAACCTTCATAGCATAAAAATATTAAGAGGTGAGCTGAGTTTTCCTCCATTTTGTCATAATTGTGCAAGTTTGTCTTGTAGCCGATGACAGTATATCTATGAAGCAAGTTTGATAAGGCTGAACCATCTTTGCCAATTTTGGATAAGGATCTGAAGAGCCCAAGAAGAGATCAGGAAGGTGCTAGCCAGATCTAGAAACAACCCCTAGCCCCTAGTTCCTAGCCCCCAACTCTGCATACTGTGTGTCTTGAAGATCTGAAAAAGTTGGGTAGATATAAACAACATGATAGTAGGTTTAACCATTGAGTTGTATTTATTTTATATTAATATGGCAAGTCAGTAAAAGAACCAATTCTTATTTACAATGATGGCCTACCCCGGGCCAAACTCTAAACCGGACGACGCTGAGCCAATTGTGCACCGCCCTGTGCGACTCACAATCATGGCCAGTTGTGATACAGCCTGAAATTGAACCAGAGTCTGTAGTGACGCCTCTAACACTGAGATGCAGTGCTTTACCCCATGCCCAATCAGGATGTGTGCATGCTACCACGTGTGCAAATTGATTTTGTCCCCCCACACGAAACACAATCATGACACATAGGTTGAAATATCAAAACAAACTCTGAACCAATTGTATTAATTTGGGAACAGGTCAAAAAGCATTAAACATTTATGGTAATTTAAATATCTAGCTTGCAGTTCCTAGCTACTTTGTCCTATTTAGCTAGCTAGCTTGCTGTTGCTAGCTCATTTGTTCTGGGATATAAAGGTTGAGTTGTTATTTTACCTGGAATGCACAAGGTCCTCTACTCCGACAATTAATCCACACATAAAACGGTCAGCCGAATCGTTTCTAGTCATCTCTCCTCCTTCCAGGCCTTTATTTGGTGATTGGCAACTAACTTTCATCATAAGGTGTATTACCACAACCAATCACAGTTAATCTTTTTTTTTTACCTTTATTTTACTAGGCAAGTCAGTTAAGAACAAATACTTATTTTCAATGACGGCCTAGGAACAGTGGGTTAACTACCTGTTCAGGGGCAGAACAACAGATTTGTACCTTGTCAGCTCGGGGGTTTCAACTTGCAACCTTTCGGTTGTTAATCCAACGCTCTAACCACTAGGCTATGATTGAATAACATGTATCTGTAAATTTATTTTGCAACGCTTGTCCATGCGACACATCCAGTTTGGGCAGCGTGTCAGTCTGCTGCGCCACTCGGGAGCACAAAATGTACAGAGATCGCTGTCCCATTATGGTCTCTGTGAGCGCACAGGCAGCACCATCTCCATTTTGAAGTAGTACATTTTCTTCTTCACCTGCAGTGCTGGAGTCTTGAACCGAATCTTGTGTTTCATTGCTTTATTGTGGCCACTAGATGGCAGTGATATACATTTACAAACTAGGCAAACCAATTTGAAGAAAAAAACAATGCTCTGGTCATTGGTTGATGGCTCCGAACCCACAGAAATGCTCATCCAGTTGACTACTTTAAAATGGTGGAAGCCCTCAATGGCAATGTCAATGATATGATCTCTATACATTTGCTAGATATAATTTCTTACTTTGCTCATAGCTATCCGCTCTTTTCAAATCTACAAAGGTGCTTGGGGGGTACGACTAGAGGGGTGGTTTATGAACCACACAAAGGTTTTGGTCACGTTCCCCTACTCAGACGTTGCATGCATCAACTAATGGTTGAGTGCCACGTCATTGACTGGGCCATCAGGCACCAGTTAAGTAATACTTAAAATGCAAATCCAGGAGTTGTCAGATCTGGCATGCACCAGCAACGTCTGAGCAGGGAAACACAACCTTTCACTTTTGCACTGATTCCTTTGCAGACACCACCACCTTCTGGCAACACCTAGAATTGAAACATTTCACGAGATGTTCATTTTTCATAGACCATAAAAGGTCATTCAGGTTTGAAAAATAGGCTTTTAAATCCCAAGCAACATCCTTGGGAGATGAAACAAGTTATACTGCGAAGGCCAGTAAGTCTGAGAGCATCATTTCAGGGTTTATTTATTTTATTGCCACATGTGTGGCAACATAATGTCTCTCTCTTTAAAAAAAAAATTGCAGCTAATTTACTCTCTGTACCGGTATTGGAACACTTGATAAGAACTTTAATAAATGAATATTTAAAACATTTATAATCATGAGGCATACATTTTAAAATGGCTTCGTTAGCGTTATTATACAGGGTCAAGTATCGATGAAATATCTGACAGATAAATGCCATTCGTGATAGTAATACTATATTGACACAACCAAGAATTGCCATGCAGGTAAAACACCACTAGAGGACAACAGAGGTCCAATTTAGTCAATTAGATCACATTCCTCTCCTGTGGAGATGAGAGCTCATTTGTTCAGCATTTATCGTCTTGGACATTTCAACAAGTGATCCTTTCAGGCTAAGCTGCAGCGTCTAGCTGGGGGGATAAGGAGGATGAACAGTGTGCTAAGTGACAGCTATCTCTGAGATAGCTTATCCGAGTTCACACAGAGCAGTAACAGCAAATCGTTCACATGAGTGGTTTATATTCGTACATACTGTACGCTGGGGTCAATTTCATTCCAAGACAAGACTCATCTCCCCAGGTCATATGGCTATAGGAGTTTTTTTTGGAATCATACAACACATGGAATCAATCAACCAAATACACTACCCGATGCAGCAGAGTGACCTCACTTTTAATGCGTTAAAAGTGACGTTTTATGGCCCTTATTGATAGTATAGGGGGAGACGGGCATTTAGACTGATGAAATGCATTCACACAGCGGCACTTAACACAAAGCACCGGTTCCCCCGCTTCAGCACAAACGTATCGGATCTGGATTGTATCCAGCTCTCACTAAAGCGATCCCTTCTACTGCTCTAGAGCTGGGCTGCTGTGCTGCTGGTGAATGCAGACATTTCACCTGCATGGTGCAGTGTGTGTCAGGGATGTGTCGAACCTAAACGACAAATGGAAATCCGTTGCAGCATTAACATCCCCGTTGCCATGCTATTTCATAGATGCACTTGCAAACAGTATGAGATTCCAGATGATTCCAGAGGATTCCAGATGATGTCGCTGTACCAGTTCGGCTTTTAACAAAGTGCAGCTTTATTATAAAAGCAAGGAGAGAAAGGGATAACTTTGTCCAAGACTTGGTCGAATGTAGATGCAAATCTGATAGACGCCTCACACAATGAAGAGTTTTTCTTGTCAAACACACACAGCTTTGATTTATTCATATCTGTCGACAAAGCTCTGGAACTTTTCAATCGTGTCCTCGTATCACTCTGATCTCACCCTCAAGCGTGAACTCGCATGGACAACTGTGTCAACTTAGTCAATAATGCGATAGAACGGTTAAGGCTTCTACTCGATCATGACTTTCAGTAAGACATTTATCCATAGATAAAAAAACCAAGGTACTATTTTTAGAATTGGGAGTGCATATTCTATACTCTTTCATTCTATAGTGTTTGAAGTGTGGCTTGGTCTTCTGACTGTAGGGCTACAGGCCATGTACACTCTAAAGTCATTGCACATATGTAAATTAACCCTGTATCATCCTCACCTCTTGCTATACACCTGCCACCAAGCTTTCACACGTATCTCAGTCACCAACTAGTTAAGCATTTCCCAATAGCTCTCTTGAACAGGAATCTATGGTGGCGCTCCTTCCAGGTTAACACTTTAAAAGGACAATAATCCCTCAAGGGGCTCAGCGGAGATCGTCTGAGAGCTGCGCTTTAGGGACTGTTCGTATTCCTCAACCTCACCTAACATGACCTTTAACGAAGACTCCGCAGGGGACCGGAAAACCAGAGAGAGTTGGCATTTAGGCCAAAGACCATGTGGGGACACCAAGGGTTAAACCAGGCAGAAACACCTGCCAGGAATCTCCTATTTGACAATTAGCGAGATTTAGTTCACGTAAGTGGATTAGTTGATTAGTGAGAGTCAACAAGAATCTGTGTCGGTGTAATCTTGACCTCTTTGCTCGGGCATCCAATCGTCATCACTGACCAACCCTCATGAAAAAGTACTACTAAATTACTACACAAAACCTATTTTTGCCGTAGTGACTATAGAGACTTGTAGTTGTGTTCATTATGGATCCCCATTAGCTGCTGACATGTCAGCAGATACTCTTCCTGGGGTCCAGCAAAAATCAAGGCAGTTATACATTTAAAAAAAATACATTACACTACATTCACAACAGATTTCACAACACATTAAGTGTGTGCCCTCAGGCCCCTACTCTACTATCACATATCTACAACACAAAATCCATTGTACGTGTGTATAGCGTGTATGTATCATATGATTGTTAGCATGTGTCTGTGCATATGTTTGTGTTGTTTCACAGTCTCCGCTGTTACATAAAATGTATGTTTATGTGTTTTTTAAAATATAATTTCACTGCTTGCATGAGTTACTTGATGTAGAATAGAGTTCCATGGCTCTACATGATGTAGTACTGTGCGCCTCCCATAGTCTGTACTGGACTTGGGGACTGTGAAGATACCTCTGGTGGGATGTTTTGCGGGGTATGAGTGGGTGTCCGAGCTGTGTGCCAGTAGTTCAAACAGACAGCTTGTGAATTCAACATGTCAATAGATTTCACAAATACAAGTAGTGATGAAGTCAATCTCTCCTCCACTTTGAGGCAGGAGAGATTGACATGCATATTATTAATGTTAGCTCTCTCTGCACATCCAAGGGCCAGCCGTGCTGCCCTGTTCTGAGCCAATTGCAATTTTCGTCCCTCTTTGTGGCACCTGACCACACGATTGAACAGTAGTCCAGGTGTGACAAAACTAGGGCCTGTAAGACCTGCCTTGTTGATGGTGCTGTTAAGAATGCAATCCAGGCCTCCCAGGTGGAGCAGTGGTTAAGTGCGCTGTACTGCAGCGCCAGTTGTGCCACCAGAGACTCTGGGTTTGCGCCCAGGCTCTGTTTTAAACAGCCGCGACCGGGAGGCCCATGGGGCTACGCACAATTGGCCGAGCATCGACCGGGTTCGGGAGGGATGGCCGGTAGGGATATCCTTGTCTCATCGTGCACCAGAGATTCTGTGGCGGGCTGGGCGCAGTGTGCGCTAACAAAGGTTGCCAGGTGCACGGTGTTTCCTCCTACACATTGGTGCGGCTGGCTTCCGGGTTGGATGCGTGCTGTGTTAAGAAGCAGTGCGCCTTGGTTGGGTTGTGTATCGGAGGATGCATGACTTTCAACCTTCGTCTCTCCCGAGCCCGTACGGGAGTTGTAGCGATGAGACAAGATAGTAGCTACTAAAAAACAATTGGATACCACGAAATTGGGGAGAAAAAGGGGTAAAAAATCAACATTAAAAAAAGAATGCAATCCAAGGTTACTCCAAGCAGTTTAGTCTCCTCGATTTGCTCAATTACCACATTATTCATTGCAAGATTTAGTAGGAAGTTTAGGGTTTAGTGAATGAGATTATGTAGTGAATGGGTAGTTTATGCACTACTCAAGATACACAAGTTGTGTTATGTTCAGTCGGAAAACAGTAGAGATTTTTACTACTTGATATTGCTAGTAAATAAGTAGCCAAAACACTACAGTTTTACTAGACAGGCTTTTTTTTACCACATCAAAAAGATTGCTTGCCAAAACAATATTGTGTTTAGCCTAGCTTGCTAACCACATTGAAATGTAGCTATTTAGCCTCTGTTTTAATGATGCTAGCTAATTAGTATGGAGAAACACAATTTTTACTCCACTTCGATACAGCTACTACGAAGTGACTTTTTCGTAGCAGATTAAGATAATTCTCCTAATCTGCTGCCTAAATTAACATAGCAGGTTAAGAGAATAAGGTTAAGGTTAGGAAAAGGGTTAGAGTTGGGGAGAGCGAAAATGGTCTCCTAACCTGATAGCTACGAAAATCACTTCTGGCTGAAGTTGTATCGAAGTGGTGTGAAAAGAGTGTTTCCCAATAAGTATGTGTGTGTATGCAAATGTACAGTATGTTCATATTGGTATACTTACCCACTCTACTTTTGACTGAAGACTATATTCACCTCAAAAATGAATAAGAAATAACAGTTTTTGTATGAGGACACAGTTTTGGAAATCCGTGTCTTTGAGTGCCATGATGAAATTGCGCACCTGCTAAAATCGGTTTCCTATTGAACATACTTCTTTCATATTAAATACTATAGTTTGATTACATTTTAGGGTGTCTGAGGAGTAAATAGAAATGCATTTTGACTTGTTGAAACAAAGTTTAGAGGTTGATTTTTCGATGAATTTCTCTGCTGGTTGAACAAGTGGATTACTTAAATCGATGGCACCAACTAAACAGACATTTTCGGATATAAAAAATATGTTATCTAACAAAACGACACTACATGTTATATCTGGGACCCTTTGGATGACAAATTAGAGGACGTTTTTAAAAAATTAAGTAAATATTTAATCTTTACATGTGAATGTATGAAACCTGTGCCGGTGGAAAAATATTTTGATGTGGAGCACAGTCCTCAAACAATTACATGGCATGTTTTTGCTGTAATAGCTACTGTAAATCGAACATTGCTGTTAGATTAACAAGAATTTAAGCTTTCAGCCGATATAAGACACTTATATGTACCTAAATGTTTAAAATCCATAATAACTATTAGAATTTATTTGAATTACGCGCCCTCCAGTTTCACCGGAAGTTGTCCCGCTATTAATTAAGGGAGAATTATGTAGTGATTTTAATAGGAAATATGTGGTATCAATGTATCATTCATAACTACTTAAATGACTACATAAATCACTACTGGTTTACCACACATCTCTTGTGTAGATCTTGTATAGTACTGATGAGTAGTAATTCAGTAGTACTTTTTCATGAGTGAATGACTGTAAATCAAATCACTGACCCATAATTAAAACACTGGGATGGCACAGAACCTACAGTAGGAGGAGAGAGTAGGCCACTGTAGTGCCTGATCAGAATAATCATAAATACGAAGACCCATAAGTGTCTATGCTTTGTTGAGTCCACATGGTCTTCTGAGGAACTTGACTAATTTACCTTTGTGTATGTTACATTATGTCACCAGCACACCTTTCAAACATCTAACACAAGCTTTTTCAGAAACTGTATTTACCCAAATTGAATTGTATGAGACATCACTGGTTATGGAACAATGCAGAATGTTGTAGTTTGTAGTACATATTGGAGACTCACTGAATAGCCAGTGATCTGACCTTGCAGTAGATGATGGGGATAGGACCCACAGGATCCTACACAAGGAAATCTAAGCAGAAAGAATCAGTGATGCAGGAAACAGATAACCTAAGGACAGCAAATAGGAGATGTGTGCAACCAGAGCAGCTCGCAGGGATCACAATTGACAAGACTATGGCAACTTGGCAAGACACACCTAACCTCTCTACCTTCAGATAATCTTCAACTGTTGCTTTTGACAGTGCGCTGCAGGTTTTGATTTTAAGATGAATATAAGCCAACATGAATGATTTGCAGTCAAGATTATTTTATTTAAGCTAAGGTAATTAGATCATGCTCTGTTGATGCCAATTGCAATTGACTCAGCATCACTCAGCTAGGCTGAGTAGCTGGGGGTGGGGGAGGGGGAAAACCCAGCTGACTCATAACGTTCTGGGAACCACATGTTTCTTAGAGCTTGGTGAAAGCGTGGTTGTCCTATGGTTAATTTGCATACAACCTTCCCACAACTTTCTGGGAATGGTGCAGGATAGTTGCTTGGCTTTGGAACATTCTCAGCACATTTAAGGAACTTAACATTTCATTACTTTAACAGAATGTTTTTTTAAAGTTCAAACTGTTATGTACTTGAGTGAAGACCCAAAAGCGGTTTTAACAGAAAACAGAGTTCTTTAATGAAAAAACAGGAATGGCATAAATCCTCTTCCAACGTTGTCAATGGAACAAAAAGAACGTTAGTATAATGCAGGATGCACCTGCCAGGCAGACTCCGACAGGATAGGACAAGGTGGAAGCAAACGAGACGACAGCTTGCTTCTGGCATGAAAAACACAAACAAGAATCAGACACTGAAAGTAGCAGGAACAGAGAGAGAAATAGAGACCTAATCAGAGGGGGAAGAGAGAACAGGTGGGAAAGAGTGAATGAGCTAGTTAGGGGAGATGTAGAACAGCTGAAGAATGAGAGACAGAGAAGGTAACCTAAAAAGACCAGCAGAGAGAGACAGAGTGAAGAGAAAGGACAGGAACAGACATAACAAGACATGACAGTACCCCCCCCCACTCACCGAGCGCCTCCTGGCGCACTCGAGGAGGAAACCTGGCGGCAACGGAGGAAATCATCGATCAGCGAACGGTCCAGCACGTCCCGAGAGGGAACCCAACTCCTCTCCTCAGGACCGTACCCCTCCCAATCCACTAGGTACTGATGACCACGGCCCAGAGGGCGCATGTCCAAAATCTTACGAACCCTGTAGATAGGTGCGCCCTCGACAAGGATGGGGGGGGGAAGGGACGAGCGGGGGCGCGAAGAACGGGCTTAACACAGGAGACATGGAAGACCGGGTGAACGCGACGAAGATAGCGCGGGAGAAGAAGTCGCACTGCGACAGGATTAATGACCTGAGAAATACGGAACGGACCAATGAACCGCGGGGCCAACTTGCGAGAAGCTGTCTTAAGGGGAAGGTTCTGAGTGGAGAGCCATACTCTCTGACCGCAACAATATCTAGGACTCTTGGTCCTACGCTTATTAGCGGCCCTCACAGTCTGCGCCCTATTACGGCAAAGTGCCGACCTGACCCCCTTCCAGGTGCGCTCGCAACGCTGGACAAAAGCCTGAGCGGAGGGGACGCAGGACTCGGCGAGCTGAGATGAGAACAGCGGAGGCTGGTACCCGAGGCTACTCTGAAAAGGAGATAGACCGGTAGCAGACGAAGGAAGCGAGTTGTGGGCGTACTCTGCCCAGGGGAGCTGTTCTGACCAAGACGCAGGGTTACGAAAAGAAAGACTGCGTAAAATGCGACCAACAGTCTGATTGGCCCGTTCGGCTTGACCGTTAGACTGGGGATGAAAGCCGGACGAGAGACTGACGGAAGCCCCAATCAAACGGCAAAACTCCCTCCAAAATTGAGACGTGAACTGCGGGCCTCTGTCGGAAACGACGTCAGACGGAAGGCCATGAATTCGGAAAACATTCTCGATAATGATCTGAGCCGTCTCCTTAGCAGAAGGGAGCTTAGCGAGAGGAATGAAATGAGCCGCCTTAGAGAATCTATCGACAACCGTAAGAATAACTGTCTTCCCGCTGATGAAGGCAGTCCGGTGATAAAATCTAAAGCGATGTGAGACCACGGTCGAGAGGGAATGGGAAGCGGTCTGAGACGGCCGGCAGGAGGAGAGTTCCCAGATTTAGTCTGCGCGCAGACCGAACAAGCGGCGACAAATCGACGCGCGTCACGTTCCCGAGTGGGCCACCAGAAACGCTGGCGAATGGAAGCGAGCGTACCCCGAACGCCGGGGTGGCCGGCTAACTTGGCAGAGTGGGCCCACTGAAGAACGGCCGGACGAGTAGGAACGGGAACGAACAGAAGGTTCCTAGGACAAGCTCGCGGCGACGGAGTGTGAGCGAGTGCTTGCTTTACCTGCCTCTCAATTCCCCAGACAGTCAACCCGACAACACGCCCCCAGGGAGAATCCCCTCGGGGTCAGTGGAGACCTCAGAAGAACTGAAGAGACGAGATAAAGCATCAGGCTTGGTGTTTTTGAGCCCGGACGATAAGAAATAACAAACTCGAAACGAGCGAAAAACAGAGCCCAACGAGCCTGACGCGCATTAAGTCGTTTGGCTGAACGGATGTACTCAAGGTTCCTATGGTCAGTCCAAACGACAAAAGGAACGGTCGCCCCTCCAACCACTGTCGCCATTCGCCTAGGGCTAAGCGGATGGCGAGCAGTTCGCGATTACCAACATCATAGTTACGTTCTGACGGCGATAAGCGATGAGAGAAAAACGCGCAAGGATGGACCTTGCCATCAGAGAGAGAGCGCTGAGAAAGAATGGCTCCCACGCCCACCTCTGACGCGTCAACCTCAACAACAAACTGTCTAGAGATGTCAGGTGTAACAAGAATAGGTGCGGATGTAAAACGATTCTTAAGAAGATCAAAAGCTCCCTGGGCGGAAACGGACCACTTAAAGCACGTCTTAACAGAAGTAAGGGCTGTGAGGGGAGCTGCCACCTGACCGAAATTACGGATGAAACGACGATAGAAATTAGCGAAGCCCAGAAAGCGCTGCAGCTCGACGCGTGACTTAGGAACGGGCCAATCAATGACAGCCTGGACCTTAGCGGGATCCATCTTAATGCCCTCAGCGGAAATAACGGAACCGAGAAAAGGGACAGAGGCGGCATGAAAAGTGCACTTCTCAGCCTTCACATAAAGACAGTTCTCCAAAAGGCGCTGGAGGACGCGTCGCACGTGCTGAACATGAATCGGGAGAGACGGTGAAAAAAATCAGGATATCGTCCATGTAAACGAAAACAAAAATGTTCAGCATGTCTCTCAGGACGTCGTTAACTAGTGCCTGAAAGACAGCTGGAGCGTTAACGAGGCCGAAAGGAAGAACCCGGTATTCAAAGTGCCCTAACGGAGTGTTAAACGCCGTCTTCCACTCGTCCCCCTCCCTGATGCGCACGAGATGGTAGGCGTTACGAAGGTCCAATTTGGTGAAAAACCTGGCTCCCTGCAGGATCTCGAAGGCTGAAGACATAAGAGGAAGCGGATAACGATTCTTAACTGTTATGTCATTCAGCCCTCGATAATCCACGCATGGGCGCAGGGACCCGTCCTTCTTCTGAACAAAAAAAAACCCCGCTCCGGCGGGAGAGGAGGAGGAGACTATGGTACCAGCGTCGAGCGAAACAGACAAATAATCCTCGAGAGCCTTACGTTGGGGAGCCGAAAGAGAGTATAATCTACCCCGGGGGGGAGTAGTTCCCGGAAGGAGATCAATACTACAGTCATACGACCGGTGTGGAGGGAGAGAAGTGGCCTTGGAACGACTGAACACCGTGCGCAGATCGTGATACTCCTCCGGCACCCCTGTCAAATCGCCAGGCTCCTCCTGTGAAGAAGGGACAGAGGAAACAGGAGGGATAGCAGACATTAAACAGGTCACATGACAAGAAACATTCCAGGATAGGATAGTATTACTAGACCAATTAATAGAAGGGTTATGGCGCACTAGCCAGGGATGACCCAAAACAAGAGGTGTAAAAGGTGAATGAAAAATTAAAAAAGAAATGGTTTCGCTATGATTACCAGAGACAGTGAGGGTTAAAGGCAGCGTCTCACGCTGAATCTTGGGGAGAGAACTACCATCTAAAGCGAACAAGGCCGTGGGCTCCCCTAACTGTCTGAGAGGAATGTCATGTTCCCGAGCCCAGGTCTCGTCCATAAAACAGCCCTCCGCCCCAGAGTCTATCAAGGCACTGCAGGAAGCAGATGAACCGGGCCAGCGGAGATGGACCGGAAAGGTAGTGCGTGATCCAGAAGGAGAGGCCTGAGTAGTTGCGCTCACCAGTAGCCCTCCTCTTACTGATGAGCTCTGGCTTTTACTGGACATGAGGTGACAAAATGACCAGCGGAGCCGCAGTAGAGACAGAGGCGATTGGTGATTCTCCGTTCCTTCTCCTTGGCCGAGATGCGGATACCCCCCAGCTGCATAGGCTCAGCATCCGAGCCGGCGGAGGAGGGTGGCAGTGATGCGGCAGGTGGCAGTGATGTGGAGAGGGGAGCAACGGAGAACGCGAACTCCTTTCCACGTGCTCGGCGACGAAGATCAAACCGTCGCTCTATGCGAATAGCGAGAGCTATTAAGGAGTCCAGACTGGAAGGAACCTCCCGGGAGAGGATCTCATCCTTAACCTCGACGAGGAGACCCTCCAGAAAACGAGCGAGCAAAGCCGGCTCGTTCCAGTCACTAGAGGCAGCGAGAGTGCGAAACTCAATAGAATAATCCGTTATGGATCGATTCCCCTGACATAGGGAAGACAGGGCCCTGGAAGCCTCCTCCCCAAAAACAGAACGGTCAAAAACCCGTATCATCTCCTCCTTAAAGTCCAGATACTGGTTAATACACTCAGCCCTCGCCTCCCAGATTGCCGTGCCCCACTCACGCGCCCGTCCGGTAAGGAGAGAAATGACGTAGGCGATGCGGGCTGCGCTCCTGGAGTAAGTGTTGGGCTGGAGAGAGAACACCACGTCACACTGAGTGAGGAATGAGCGGCACTCAGTGGGCTCCCCAGAGTAACACGGCGGGTTGTTGATCCTGGGCTCCGGAGACTCGGAAACCCTGGAAGTGGGCGGTGGATCGAGGTGGAGTTGGTGAACCCGTCTTGTGAGGTCGGAGACTTGGACGGCCAGGGTCTCAACGGCATGTCGAGCAGCAGACAATTCCTCCTCGTGTCTGCCTAGCATCGCTCCCTGGATCTCGATGGCGGAGTGAAAAGGGTCCGGAGCCGCTGGGTCCATTCTTGGTCTGATTCTTCTGTTATGTACTTGAGTGAAGACCCAAAAGCGGTTTTAACAGAAAACAGAGTTCTTTAATGAAAAAACAGGAATGGCATAAATCCTCTTCCAACGTTGTCAATGGAACAAAAAGAACGTTAGTATAATGCAGGATGCACCTGCCAGGCAGACTCCGACAGGATAGGACAAGGTGGAAGCAAACGAGACGACAGCTTGCTTCTGGCATGAAAAACACAAACAAGAATCAGACACTGAAAGTAGCAGGAACAGAGAGAGAAATAGAGACCTAATCAGAGGGGGAAGAGAGAACAGGTGGGAAAGAGTGAATGAGCTAGTTAGGGGAGATGTAGAACAGCTGAAGAATGAGAGACAGAGAAGGTAACCTAAAAAGACCAGCAGAGAGAGACAGAGTGAAAAGAAAGGACAGGAACAGACATAACAAGACATGACACAAACATTGTTACATTTCAATTTTGGTAATAGTTCAGAGAACCCCCTAGAGTCGATGTCCGTGCCTCCATAATTTAAAAAAATCCCAATACAAATAATTAGAAAATCATATATATATATTAAAAAATAACCTATCATTTTCAGTTCTCAGAGCATGAATAAAAACTCTGAGGGACACTTTCAAGGAACCATAGTAAAACATTCTCAGAACCTCCCCACAACCTAATGAAATTTTCACTGATGTTCTCAGAATGTTTCAAAAGCTCGTTTCACAAACAATGTGAAACGAAAAACATACATACCCACAACATCCAGGGAACCAAATGTGCTAGCTGGGAAACAATCTGAACAGCAGCATCTCCAGTAAACAGCATGTCCCTAATATTCCTGTCTCCATCTCAACAGTATAATACATTCCACTGACCTGAACAAGCTACGGGATCACACTGTACACCAACTGAGAATGGGTTACCATGGCAACACATGTGTCATCCATTATCCCTTGAACTGTGATTATTTACCTCAGCAGGGATGTTATTGTCTCTGTCCATTCGGCACGGTGTGTGTGTGCGCGTGCGTGTGTGTGTGTATGTCCCTGGGTTTGTGTGTGTGCGAGCAATAGTGTGTGTCTCTCTCTCCCATCTCGTCAGAGTATACTACAGTAACAGTATACTAAAATAATATAATGTGCTTGTTTTAACAAGGTGTTCCTTGTTAACACGGAGAACTTCTTTTATCCTAGAAACATGGGACGGTTTCCCACCATGCCATGATCTAAGGAATTAAATGAGCCCCGCTAGCACATGGCTCCTATGACGGGACACAGATAACCAAAGAGGTAGGCTTATTTTATTAATAGATACTGTGTATGATTAGAATCTATCTACATTAGTTCTTGGATCGAGTCGGGAAAGCGCACCTGGAGCACAAATTGTGCATACTGTATCCATCAACGTCGATTATTCATGCCAGAAATGTAAAAGGAAAATCTTTAGTGAAACCATGAAATAAGATTTCAAAGAGTGCTCCAACAAAAGACAAGCAGGTGCAACCTGGCTATGGACATTTTACTTGTGACAGAAGAGTCATATGACATAAGAGTTATATCTTGAGAATGTGTCATGATAGGCTGCCGTGGCATTCTGTTTTTAGATAAAGTACTATTCAAGCACCCTGTTTGTGGGACTACTGCCACTACTACCGTGCTCAAGATAACAGCACAACACATACAGATAGATGAGCCAAACATGGTACGTTGATTTGCCCAAGGTTCCGCTTTCCGTAACAGAAATCATGTGTAGATCGGGCAGGAAAGGGTTAATGGGCAATAGAAATATGTCAATTCCAATGAGTTTAGAGGCGCTGTGGCGGCAGGAAGCTCGTGGGGCCAGCTAAGTTCACGCTGTGCGGAATGTGGACGATGTTTCCAACTGACTTAATTTACAGGCGACGTAGGCGTACCGTGCAGCACTCAGAGGCATGTCGAGAGGGGGGACAGAAAGGGGAAGAGGGGAATTAGAGGAAGCCAATTGTGAACGGCGGTAGACATTGTTTCATTGTGAAGTGTAACTGTATTTTATTTTGATTTAACTAGGCAAGTCAGTTAAGACCAAATTCTTACTGACAATGACGGCCTACCACGTCCAAACCCTGGGCCAATTGTGCGCCGCTCTACGGGACTCCCGATCACAGCCGGTTGGGTTACAGCCTGGAATCAAACCAGGGTCCGTAGTGACACCTCTAGCACTGAGGTGCAGTGTCTTAGACCGCTCCGCCACTTTGGAGCCCACACAATACAACCTCTCGCTACCTGTGGCTTTCCCGCCATCTGCCTCCGTATTGTGCTCTCCCAGATACCTGACAAAGAGGGAAACCAGTGTGGTCGAAGATTGGGTAAGTATGCAAAGCTTGTTTGGAGAGCTGTATTTGTCGCTACCAGCGGGGAATAGGTAATTTTCTGTGATCATTTCCCTGTAACATGCTGGTCTTCTTGGTCTCTGTCTGCTGACAAGAATAAATTGCAGGCTACTACCCTAACATTGTCTTTGTTTGTCCCTTCCTTGCTGAGAGCGGCAGCGGTGATCAGAGGAGAGTGTGCAGGTGACCAGCCGGTGACCATTGAGCCTGAGCCCCTTCAGCATCAACTGGAAACCCCAGAGAGCTTCTGTTGCCAAGGCCCATCTCAGGCAATAAACCCACGGGTCACTAAGTGTGCGGCTCAATGTGATTCATCTCTATGGAAAAATCAAAGGGGGCTGGCTACACTGCCCTGCTGGCAACGCAGCATTGCTGGACTTTCCAGAGCCAGAGGAGGCATCCCAATCCAAATTAATTGTACGGTTTACTTTCGGAAGACAGGCCTCACAGTGTGAACTCATAAAAGTCAGAAGTGTTGATCACAATGCACTCCATATCTACCAAGTTCAATGTGCCAGTATAATGTTAAGGGTAGTTAAAATCCGGTCATATCTCTGTGTTAGTAGAGCGTTTACATCATATGTAAGATAGAACTCTCCTGATATATACCTGTAACTGCCAAAATAAAGGAAACACTTGAGTAAATTAGGGATACAAAGTATATCGAAAGCAGATGCTTCCAAACAGGTATGGTTCCTGAGTTAATTAAGCAATTAACATCCCATCATTAATTATCCCATCATTATTTTGGCTACTACGGCTAAGAGAAAAGATCTCTGACTTTGAAAGAGGGGTCTCAAATGAGCATAGGGGGTTTAAGTGTGTGTGTGTGTGTGTGTGTGTGTGTGTGTGTGTGTGTGTGTGTGTGTGTGTGTGTGTGTGTGTGTGTGTGTGTGTGTGTGTGTGTGTGTGTGTGTGTGTGTGTCACCAGATGTCAACCCATTTTAACACTTCAAGAGCGCTGCCATACACAGCATTTTCCACCACCATCAACAAGACACCAAGAAGAATGGTGTCGCATCCCTCCAATAGGGATCCAAAAACTTTGCCAAGGTGCATTGAAGCTGTTCTGGCGGCCCATGTTGGCCCAACGCCCTATTAAGACCATTTATGTTGTTGTTTCCTTTAGTTTGTCGGTTACCTGTAGGTGCCCTTTGCATTGCTATGTGCAAAATAAAAATAGCCTTGGGTAGATCACGAGTTGAATATGGTGGATATGGGGGTGTTGATAGTATGCATATTTTCTCCGTCCTAGTTAGGCTGGTTAGAGTTGCTGAGGAGGCAAACTAGATTTTGAAAGTGTGGCTGGACTTTAAAGGGATAATCAGTCATTCTGATTTATTTTATTTGATCTTTATTTAACTAGGCAAGTCCGTTAAGAACAAATTCTTATTTACAATGACGGCCTACACAGGCCAAACCCGGACGACACTGGGCCAATTGTGAGCCACCCTATGCGACTCCCATTCATGGCTGGTTGTTATACAGCCTGGAATCAAACCAGGGTGTCTTTAGTGACGCCTCTAGCACTGCTGCGCCACCCGGGAGCCCAAATTATAAACTGTAGGCGAGACCTAAAGGTGTGTGGTCATTCAGATGTGATGAGAGAAAGATCAAGAGGTCTCATGATGACTATGAGTGATGAATAGTGAATGGGGATTGTAACAGTGAAAGAGGAGTGCCCATGTTGTGTAACTTGTTTCCAATCACAGTGTGAGCAGTGTTCCCATGGGAACAGTGCCCAGCTACAGCAAGGGCTGCTGTGCTGTGTACTCAACTGATCCCTTTACAGGAAATACATGGGGGTTACATTTCCTGCCTTTTAATGACGTTTGTAATAAAAAATAAATCTCATGCGAATTATATGGAGACTGTACATAATGTAGTTTGTGGTCCAGAGAGCTGTTTATTTTTGTCCTTGACGCCTCAGGTCTGCCTGAATAACTTTTATACTCAAAAACGCTGAGCCCACCATCAAAATCTGTTCTGGTATAGTTCTTGAGTGAATCCTTAGAGACATTTGGAGTCTTTCAACTTTCCACTATTGTACATAAACGTCTTGCTTATTGCCTCGAGTGGTAAAACCAACCGGCCAGTGGGCCAGCCTGTACAGTTTCCAACTGGAAAGGGGACATTTTTGTTACGTAACCGTGTCAGATATGATCAATAATTGGACATTGAAAAACCAGTTGTAAGATAAATAAGCTTATGTTTTCATCTGCATATGTAAAAAATATACTTATAGTAGTGTAATAATAAAGCAACAACAGTACGTGAAGTCCTGACCTCGTTGACTCTTGGAGGCTTCATAAAAATGTATCCTTTCACCTCTATATCCTCTCTTGCTCTCATTGCAATACTGTGGGGATGTATTGCAATATGAGGGTGCATACACGTGCGCGTACAGAGACAGACACGAGCACACACAGCCCTTTCCAGTTTATCCCCTCACTTTGATTGTACTCATCTTTGGCTGGCTAGCGGCCAAGCGAAGGAGTTCTGAGCAGAGGAGATGGTATGACTCTGAGCCTCCTCTACAGTAGGCCTGGAAGGAATGTTCCCAGCTCTGGGAATCCACCCAGATCTCCCGTAAGATCCTCCTGACTGTGGCCTGTATGTGAACCGAAATACCTCAACTGAAGCTAGCTAGTTAACTAGCTACCAGCTATCAATCAGCTAACCACTGCTAGCGGTCATCAGCTTACCTTTAGCTCGGGAAAGCTCTCGCCAGTTCGTACAACGCGCTTCAAACCAGAGCATACCGGACCTATTTTTCTCTCCATATCCCCAAATTCCTACCACAAACTCTGAACCTTTTCATCTGAATCATCACAGCTAGGTAACCGCAACCCGGTTTGATTACTCCTGGCTAACGTTTTCGTTCCGGTGCTAGCACCAACTAGCCTGGGGCTAGCCCATGCTAGACCCATCTCCCGGCTCACTACTGTGCTACAATATCCGGACCCCTTCTACTGCCGGTCCAGGGCATGGACCACCACCATTCCTCTACGACTGGAATACCGACATAATCTGCCCGAGAATTCCAACAGGCCCCTCAGGCACTACGCCCGCTGAAGGCCCATTCTGCTAACCGGCTAGGCCTGCTAGCTACCTAGAGCTACTTGGAACCCTACTAACTGCACGACGTCACCGCACGAAGAGGCAAAAACAGACTTACCCCCATCGCGACGTCTCCCAAAGGCTAACTTGCTAGCCCCGGTCTACTAACTGATAGCTTGCCTGCCCCGGTCTGCTAACTGCTAGCCCCTGCTAACTGCTTGCTAACCCAAATATAGTAGGCCTAGCCTATAGAAAGCTGATGGGATCCTCCTCTTTTTAATAGAGGCCATCAAAAGTCTGTTTTCTGACACAATTGCAAAGCCTATAGAAATGTGGCTTAACATGGGCTCATAGGAACACTTATTTCATTCCATGCATCAACCAGCTATGAGGAGCTGACTCTCCCTGTGATCCTATTACGCTGAAACTCTGAGTGCCAGGGCTCTTATGAAGTGTTTGATGTGATTTTAGACTGCATTTGCATTGACGTCAGAGTGATTAGAGGGACAATGGAGCGCTGAATACCAGGCCATTAGCGACTGGCAGTTAGCAAGTTGGGTAGCCTACTAACGACCATCAGAGCGCAGTTTTCGAGAAGCCTAGTTACCGGTGACTCAACGGAATTTGACTGTAGTCATGACTGCCGGTGTGGCGGTAATACGCTCACTGTAACAGCCCTACTCATGGTTACCAAAGAGAACCAGCAGCCTCACAGCTTTTGCAACTGGGACACTGACTGACAATCCCCTTAACTGGCAACACCTGTGTGCCAATGAAGGCTTGGCTCATCACCAATACCCGGTTGCTGCTGCCACCTGGGGATGTAGTGTGGAAGTGTATCATGGTAGCGTGTCTATGTCCTAACACTAACCCCCCCCCTTATCATAATAGTTGCACTTTACATATTTGTTTTAAGGAGAAAGAATATTATTTTGTAATTGTACTTTTTTCACGACAGGACAGTCAGAAAAGGGGGATAGACAATGAAAGGAGTCACAGGCAGTAAGGGCACAGACAGTTGCCGATGCTCAAACCCCTATTGCCAATGGTGGTCTGGGGTTGAGAGCGTTACCATTTGACCAGACTCCGGTACTATAGTGTTTTTGAAGGTTAACATTCATTCTTTTGTACTCGTTTTCAGTGTTACCAAATACCACTTAAAATATAGTGAAACGAGGTTCAATGTGAAATGTGTAAAGGTATCATCTTCCTACATGCCTTTGGGCCATGTCTGTCCAATTTCCTAGACAGAAAATGTACTATATCCATACTACAAACAGGGTCATCCCTCACTTCAATGTGTGGCATTCTATACGCTACAAAGCAAAATTACATTACTGTAATGTGCTTGTCTGTAATAGGTTCAAGCAGACCAAACAAGGGTAGTAGTGAAAACCTGTCACCTACAGCTTTCAAATACAAGCCCCAGGTGGGAGCCATTTGTGTGCTGTGGTAGGGACCGAAACAAGCCTGCTGACTTGTCTTCTCTTCTCTCCCCTTCCAGCCCGCTCCTAGACTGCTGGGGTCGGGTTACCGTTGAGCTATTTTGGCAGCATGTGTCTTGTGAAACCAGAGATGGCATGGAATTTGATCCTTTGACCCCACGTCAACGTTTGCCTACACCTCTCCTTTTCTTTTTACTCCACCGCCGCCCCATTGAACGTTCAAACCATTCACTTTGAAAGGTTTGATTCATATTAGCAATAGTTTCCAAAAGTTGAGCCAACATAGTGTAGTTTAAAACGTTTTCATGCAGGGCCAATGTTGTTAGCCATATTTGCAACAGTAGCACCAACTTGTGCTTTGTGAAACGGGATACAACTGTAGTGTTTACATAAACCATGACACTCATTGGAACAGCTATCTATTTCAAAAACCTTGGACGGGGCACATTTCTCACACAGGTTTGTTGAAAACATAAGAATCCCTCTGCTTTTGCTACTTGTAGTCTACAATCTAAAAAGCCTAGCTAAATTGGCGGCCACGACCACCAAATAGCTAAAATAGTTTTTCAGAAACCTACCGACCCATTAGGTTAAAAACCGCTCCAAAGGCATTAGTTGACTGACCTTCTGCTGTGGGGTGATCTGAGTAATAGTTTACCAACACATAAATCACCCTTATAGACTGGCTGGGCCTGTGTGGCTTAGAAGCACATGTAAAGGGTTACTGATGTTACGTAAGAGACAGTTCCATAAACAGGAAGCTACTGTGAGAGTGGGAAAGTTCATGATGAAAAGGAGAGAGATTGTGAACATTCATGCTCTGGTACAGTGCAGTCCTTTGTGAGCCATGCTGTGGCTAATGGCTTACTTCTCATGTTAGAAACCAGTTCTTCCATCCTCCCACCTGGTGAAGAAATGTTTGTTTTAGTGGAACGAGAATCGGACATAACAGAAAGTGCTCTTCACTGTAATCAGAAGGTTAATATTTATACTGTGCGTCTCTCTTAGCTAAGAATTGAGGAAAGACTGACTGCGTCTCTTGTTTTTTTAATAAGAAACAATGTTGGAAAGAATGTTGGAAATTCCAAATTTTTTGCATAGTCAACTTACTCACCGCACACTTACCAAGTGAACAGAACGTGGTTTCAAAAACACAAATAAAGCAACACCTCATGGCACATCGCCTCTCCCCCATGTGACCTACTTGTTGTGTGTAACTGATAGATGCACAAACACAGGTCACATGGGGGAGAGGCGATGTGCCTTGAGGTGTTGCTTTATTTGTTTTTTGGAAACCAAGTTCTCTGTTCACATGTGCTTTATAAAAGGAAAGGGAGCTCCATGCACTGCAGTCATGGCTCTGTATAATACTGTAGGTTTCCTTGAATTTGTTCTGGACACACACTACATGTTAATGTTCTAAAATGTATGTCAAGTGTTTTGTCTGTGTGTTTTTGTTATTTGTCAGACCACAGTAAGACTAGCTGTTGCCATTGGCGTCGGCTAATTGTGATCCTAATAAAAATACAAATCAAGAGGTCACCAGATGACGACCTGAGATCAACCTAATTGCACAACAACCTTTTTCTTGACATCAAGCAAGAATATAATCCTTTAGTTTAAACTGGTTCATCATTATCATTAGTCAATCTGTGTACTGAAACCCCAATTGTTTCCTAAATTAAGCTCTTCTAAGCCTGATTACAAGCCACTGTGCCTTACAGCTTGTAATTTATCCCCTTAGCTCGTTGGTTTGCTCATTCAACAACACTGCCTCAGCAATGCTATTTGTCCCTAATTCATTCACTCGCTCTCCAACTCACAGAACATTAGATTTGGATCATTCAGTGACTAAATCCACCCATCATTGTCATACATTGAGTCAACTGTTAAATGATGCCTTTGTTCGGGACACAGTTTTCCTATTCATTGCTTGATTAGATGAATTAGGTCAAAATGCATGACCATTTACGTAAATTTGCCATAACGACTTCAGGAACACAGTGCTCTAAAGCGAGCGATTACATAAACGGTTCACTAACGAGGAAGAACCTGATATTAAATGCGTGAAAGACCACAGATATTAGACGGTCACATTTTGATCAGTTCAAACCACTTACAGTGATTCAATCTTCTGCACTTCCCAAAGTTAAACTCAATAGGGGCCATGTTGTCATATGATTTTTCCGAAAGGATATCTCAATTTTGCTTAACTCACGTCACACTGTAACAATCAAAGAAACAAACGAGTGTCCTACCCTAGGGACAGGCATGATGAAGGGTCATGACAGTTGCCTGTTGTCCTTTTTCCAGCTCAGCCTCTCTAGAACATAAGAAAAAGCCAATCCAAACAAAGCAGTATAAATCCCCAGTGGAGAGACATCCAATGGGCAAACAGAGACAGAGGGAGGCGGGGTAATCTTTCAAGATGACAGTAATAGCTGGCTAATCCTGTCAGGACAATCAGTTGTTTAGTTTATAAAAAGTTGTGAAATGGCAGCCTGAGTGATGTAACAAAACAAAGTCGGATAGGCACAGTGAAATGTGTGGGTTTACTGAGTCAGTCATTGTAGTACAGCGCCCCTGGAGAAAATTAGGCTTACATATCTCACTCAAGGGAACATCGGCAGATATCAGCTTGTTATAACCAAACTAGATATTTAGGTAAATTAACCTTAAAGCTGGAATCCCTGGTTGCTACATCCATTTTTGGACTTATAATTTAATGATATACACTATCGGTCAAAAGTTTTAGAACACCTACTCATTCAAGTGTTTTTCTTTATTTTTACTATTTTCTACGTTGTAGAATAATAGTGAAGATGTCGAAACTATGAAATAACACATGAAATCTTGTAGTAACCAAAAAAGTGTTAAACAAATCAAAATACATGATATATTTGAGATTCTTCAAATAGCCACCCTTTGCCTTGATGACAGCTTTGCACACTTTTGACATTCTCTCAACCAGCTTCACCTAGAATGCTTTTCCAACTGTCTTGAAGGAATCCACACATGCTGAGCACTTGTTGGTTGCTTTTCCTTCACTGCGGTCCGACTCATCCAAAACCATCTCAATTTGGTTGAGGGCAGGGGATTGTGGAGGCCAGGTCATCTGATGCAGCACTCCATCACTCTCCTTCTTGGTAAAATAGCCCTTACACAGTCTGGAGGTGTGTTGGGTCATTGTGCTGTTGAAAAACAAATGATAGTCCCACTAAGTGCAAACCAGATGGGATGGTGTATCGCTGCAGAATGCAGTGGTAGCCATGCTGGTTAAATGTGACTTAAATTCTAAATAAATCATAGACAGTGTCAGCAGCAAAGCACCCCCACACCATAACACCTCCTCCATGCTTTACGGTGGGAAGTACACATGTGGAGATCATCCGTTCACCCACACCGCGTCTCACAAAGACACGGCGATTGAAACCATAAACCTCCAATTTGGACTCAACAGACCAAAGGACTGATTTCAACCAGTCTAATGTCCATTGCTCGTGTTTCTTGGCTCAAGCAAGTCTCTTATTATTGGTGTCCTTTAGTAGTGGTTTCTTTGCAGCAATTCAACCATGAAGGCCTGATTCATGCAGTCTCCTCTAAACATTTGATGTTGAGATGTGTCTGTTACTTGAACTCTGAAGCATTTATTTGAGCTACAATTTCTGAGGCTTGTAACTCTAAGGAACTTATCCTCTGCAGCAGAGGTAACTCTGGGTTTTCCTTTCCTGTGGCGGTCCTCATGAGAATCAGTTTCATTACAGCGCTTGATGGTTTTTGCAACTGCACTTGATGAAACTTTAAGAATTCTTGAAATTTTCTGGATTGACTGACCTTCATGTCTTAAAGTAATGATGGACTGTCATTTCTCTTTGCTTATTTGAGTTGTTCATGCCATAATATGGACTTGGTCTTTTATCAAATAGGGCTATCTTCTGTATACCCCCTACCTTGTCACAACACAACTGATTGGCTCAAACGCATTAAGAAGGAAAGAAATTCCACTAATTAACTTAAAGAGGCACACCTGTTAATTGAAATGCATTCCAGGTGACTACCTCATGAAGCTGGTTGAGAGAATGCCAAGAGTGTGCAAAGCTGTCATCAAGGCAAAGGGTGGCTACTTTTAAGAATCTCAAATATAAAATTATATTTTTTGGTTTCTACATGATTCCATATGTGTCATTTCATAGTTTTGATGTAATCTCTATTATTATACAATGTAGAAAAAAGTAAATATAAAGAAAAACCCTTGAATGAGTAGGTGTTCTAAAACTTTTGACCGCTTCTTGAAGAATGAAACTTATAAATTCCTTGTGAGCTTATTTCAACCTCAACAGAACCCAAAATACAAGCTAGTTTTACTCCAATGTTAGTAAAGAAACACTGTACAGTCTTAACATGATTAACTATAATGTTGATATCATGGATGGACAATCCTTGCATCCATAGCTAGAGTGGTTACATTTCTCCAGGCCCATCCCGCAGCATTCACCAAAACACAGGTGGAGTGTCGCTTTGTTATTGTTTCAATTAAGGATTCTAGCTTTAATTTAGGGTCTAATCGGCAGGAGCCCTCAAAAACAAAGGAGCTTTGTGAAAATAAGTTGTTTTCCCTTGTGAAAACATGATATTTAACAATAAATCAAATTTGTTCAAGACACTCAAAAGACACTCAAACAGCCATATTTTCTAACATACCTTAACACAACTGTAGCAACACCCATCTGTTTAGCCTCTCCAGTCATTCTCTCCATGCTTGTGGAATGACCACTATGTAAGGTATTCCGACTACCAAAGCCCTGACCTGCTTACAGTATGTGAGTAGTAGAGTGAACTACATCCTCAGACGTTTAGTAGCCTGGTACTTCATCGATTGCAACTCTCTTTTCGCTCATAGAAAAGAGAATCGCAGTAATCTTACTGAAATCTGAAATTGTTTAATGTCAATTTGGCACTGTGAAGTGTAATGCATTATAATCGTAGGACACAGCATACCCTTCGGTTATACGATAATACCAAACAATGCTCTTTTTGTGGATACCGGGCGTACCCAAAAGATTCCAATAGTGTTATGAGATGGAAGTGAGTGAAAGTGTTATAGTGAAAATCCAAAGGCATGTTTATCTCATAACACTTCGTGTATTAGCATTGAATTATAGAAAAATTCATTGAATTATCAGTGACATCCTGACCACTTGAATATGTGCATTCAAGTCCAACTTGCACATTGATCCTCTATCGGCACATTTTGTGACCACTATAAAACAGCAGTTGGCAGTAGCCGTTGTAATGCCGTTAGTATTACAACGGCCTTAAGGCGTGGTTAAGGGGCTTAGGTGTGGGGGATCAAAATGCAGTCTGGTGAATGGCTGACGCTCTGGGTCGGGGGACATGGGACAGCGCTGTCATGTGGCATGAACATGTGTGTCCTTGTGAAAAATCTCTCTCTTCTGAAAACTTGAGAGTGAATGCAACTAACATAAGTGTATCAACAAACATGTTTTCAGCATTCCTCCCCCATTCCTCCCCCAGTCCACATCTACATTCTACATTAGGGATTGGCAACTGGCGGACCCTGTTTTGTAGGCCCGAGGATTCATTTCCCCAAAGAATAAATAAATTCAGTGACTTCCGGCGCCGACAGAGATGGCCGCCTCGCTTCGCGTTCCTAGGAAACTATGCAGTTTTTTTTAATGTGTTAATTCTTACATTAGTACCCCAGGTCATCTTAGGTTTCATTACATACAGTCGAGAAGAACTACTGAATATAAGATCAGCGTCAACTCACCATCAGTACGACCAAGAATATGACTTTCGCGAAGCGGATCCTGTGTTCTGCCTTTCAACCAGGACAACGGAATGGATCCCAGCCGGCGACCCAAAAAAACAACTTCGTAAAAGAGGGAAACGAGGCGGTCTTCTGGTCAGACTCCGGAGACGGGCACATCGTGCACCACTCCCTAGCATTCTTCTCGCCAATGTCCAGTCTCTTGACAACAAGGTTGATGAAATCCGAGCAAGGGTAGCATTCCAGAGGGACATCAGAGACTGTAACGTTCTTTGCTTCACGGAAACATGGCTCACTGGAGAGACGCTATCGGAGGCGGTGCAGCCAGCGGGTTTCTCCACGCATCGCGCCGATAGAAACAAACACCTTTCTGGTAAGAAGAGGGGCGGGGGCGTATGCCTTATGGCTAACGAGACGTGGTGTGATCACAGAAACATACAGGAACTCAAATCCTTCTGTTCACCTGATTTAGAATTCCTCACAATCAAATGTAGACCGCATTATCTACCAAGAGAATTCTCTTCGATTATAATCACAGCCGCATATATTCCCCCCCAAGCAGACACATCGCTCTGAACGAACTTTATTTGACTCTTTGCAAACTGGAATCCATACATCCTGAGGCTGCATTCATTGTAGCTGGGGATTTTAACAAGGCTAATCTGAAAACAAGACTCCCTAAATTGTATCAGCATATCGATTGTGCTACCAGGGCTGGCAAAACCTTGGATCATTGTTATTCTAACTTCCGCGACGCATATAAGGCCCTGCCCCGCCCTCCTTTCGGAAAAGCTGACCACGACTCCATTTTGCTGATCCCTGCCTACAGACAGAAACTAAAACAAGAATCTCCCACGCTGAGGTCTGTCCAACGCTGGTCCGACCAAGCTGATTCCACACTCCAAGACTGCTTCCATCATGTGGACTGGGACATGTTTCGTATTGCGTCAGACAACAACATTGACGAATACGCTGATTCGGTGTGCGAGTTCATAAGAACGTGCGTTGAAGATGTCGTTTCCATAGCAACGATTATAACATTCCCTAACCAGAAACCGTGGATTGATGGTAGCATTCACGTGAAACTGAAAGCGCGAACCACTGCTTTTAATCAGGGCAAGGTGACTGGTAACATGACCGAATACAAACAGTGCAGCTATTCCCTCCGCAATGCTATCAAACAAGCTAAGCTTCAGTACAGAGACAAAGTAGAATCTCAATTCAACGGCTCAGACACAAGAGGTATATGGCAGGGTCTACAGTCAATCACGGACTACAAGAAGAAAACCAGCCCAGTCACGGACCAGGATGTCTTGCTCCCAGGCAGACTAAATAACTTTTTGCCCGCTTTGAGGACAATACAGTGCCACTGACACGGCCTGCAACGAAAACATGCGGTCTCTCCTTCACTGCAGCCAAGGTGAGTAAAACATTTAAACGTGTTAACCCTCGCAAGGCTGCAGGCCCAGACGGCATCCCCAGCCGCGCCCTCAGAGCATGCGCAGACCAGCTGGCTGGTGTGTTTACGGACATATTCAATCAATCCCTATACCAGTCTGCTGTTCCCACATGCTTCAAGAGGGCCACCATTGTTCCGGTTCCCAAGAAAGCTAAGGTACCTGAGCTAAACGACTACCGCCCCGTAGCACTCACTTCCGTCATCATGAAGTGTTTTGAGAGACTAGTCAAGGACCATATCACCTCCACCCTACCTGACACCCTAGACCCACTCCAATTTGCTTACCGCCCAAATAGGTCCACAGACGATGCAATCTCAACCACACTGCACACTGCCCTAACCCATCTGGACAAGAGGAATACCTATGTGAGAATGCTGTTCATCGACTACAGCTCGGCATTTAACACCATAGTACCCTCCAAGCTCCAAGCTGCACAACGCATCACCGGGGACAAACTACCTGCCCTCTAGGACACCTACACCACCCGATGTTACAGGAAGGCCATAAAGATCATCAAGGACAACACCCACCCGAGCCACTGCCTGTTCACCCCGCTATCATCCAGAAGGCGAGGTCAGTACAGGTGCATCAAAGCTGGGACCGAGAGACTGAAAAACAGCTTCTATCTCAAGGCCATCAGACTGTTAAACAGCAACCACTAACATTGAGTGGCTGCTGCCAACATACTGACTCAACTCCAGCCACTTTAATAATGGTAATTGATGGGAAATGATGTAAAATATATCACTAGCCACTTTAAACAATGCTACCTAATATAATGTTTACATACCCTACATTATTCATCTCATATGTATACGTATATACTGTACTCTATATCATCGACTGCATCCTTATGTAATACATGTATCACTAGCCACTTTAACTATGCCACTTTGTTTACATACTCATCTCATATGTATATACTGTACTCGATACCATCTACTGTATCTTGCCTATGCTGCTCTGTACCATCACTCATTCATATATCCTTATGTACATATTCTTTATCCCCTTACACTGTGTATAAGAAATTAGTTTTGGAATTGTTAGTTAGATTACTTGTTGGTTATTACTGCAATGTCGGAACTAGAAGCACAAGCATTTCGATACACTCGCATTAACATCTGCTAACCATGTGTATGTGACAAATAAAATTTGATTTGATTTGAAATACATTTGGAACTCAGTCTGGGTCTACACAAGGTGCAACTTGAAATGTGGTTGTGCATCAGCAGTTTTTCTCTTATGTCAGTCACTGATAGTGACTCAATTAGCCCATGTCAGCAAAAAATGGATTGGTAAATTAGTCTAGCCAGCCATCTAAACGTGCAGTAATCATGGTCGAATTACCGACCGGAGGGCCCCATTGATTTTGTTAGTCACTCTCACTCAGATATCATATTAAAAACTACAAACATTTCTCGCCACCCTATGGCAAAATGTGCAAACAGACTCATTTGGATAGAATTGCAGGCAAATAGTGGTAGTAGTAGTAAAACTACTAATTCTTCTCTCTTCCCAATGGGTAAATGAGTAGAATTGCAGGAAATTAATTTGTCTTTTTTTTTTAAGAAGGAAAAAAAAGATCTCTGCAGTCAAGATTTCACTTTGGGTCTCCAAAATGCTACGGCTGGTTCTGACTGCATATGTGAGTATGGATGAGGGTGCGCAGCCCCTCATGATGAGTGCAGATGTTTTGTGGCTCCCACCCCTTTTAAAGTTGCCCATCCCTAGTCTACATCTATGTAGGCTGGCATGTACCCTGGCAGGCTATATTACTTTCGTAGTGCAAAGCCAGTTCATGTTGAAACATGTGGAACATGGATACCGTATTTCACTGGCTCACTGAAATGGGATCAATTATCAGTCAGGGCCTTTCATTGGTCATTGGACAGTCTAATGTTGAGATCACAGGTGGCTTTGCACTTAGCCTATCTAGTTCATGAGGTCAAGTGACAGATACACTCTTCCACTTCCTGGTGAAATCCTGACTTGGCTTCCCTGTTAGCACTTCTGATCTCATCCCATCAAGCAGCTTAGTGGTCTTGCTTGAGGACAGACTTCATTCACAGTAACCTTATCATCAAATTACATCTGGAAAATATTCACAACAATGTACAAAATGAATGAATGGACAATGGCAGTGCTTTAAAGAGCAACTTAATGCAAGAACCAACTTCTCTGGTTCAAAAAGGTCCGTGGGATCAATATTAGTCCGAAATATTTATTCCAGTGCCAAAATTGACAAAGTGTAAGGAGGATAACTTGTCATAACTCAATTTTGGAATATAATGACTTTTTGTCAGATTTGTGTAACTGAGTTTGTCACGGTTTACATGGGTTTGGGTTTTGAGCATGCCCACTTTGTTATGTACTTGAGTGAAGACCCAAAAGCGGTTTTAACAGAAAACAGAGTTCTTTAATGAAAAACAGGAATGGCATAAATCCTCTTCCAACGTTGACAATGGAACAAAAGAACGTAGTATAGTGCAGGATGCACCTGCCAGGCAGACTCCGACAGGATAGGACAAGGTGGAAGCAAACGAGACGACAGCTTGCTTCTGGCATCAAAAACACAAACAAGAATCAGACACTGAAAGTAGCAGGAACAGAGAGGGAAATAGAGACCTAATCAGAGGGGGAAGAGAGAACAGGTGTGAAAGAGTGAATGAGCTAGTTAGGGAAGATGTAGAACAGCTGAAGAATGAGAGACAGAGAAGGTAACCTAAAAAGACCAGCAGAGAGAGACAGAGTGAAGAGAAAGGACAGGAACAGACATAACAAGACATGACAGTACCCCCCCCACTCACCGAGCGCCTCCTGGCGCACTCGAGGAGGAAACCTGGCGGCAACGGAGGAAATCATCGATCAGCGAACGGTCCAGCACGTCCCGAGAGGGAACCCAACTCCTCTCCTCAGGACCGTACCCCTCCCAATCCACTAGGTACTGATGACCACGGCCCCGAGGGCGCATGTCCAAAATCTTACGAACCCTGTAGATGGGTGCGCCTCGACAAGGATGGGGGGGGAGGGACGAGCGGGGGCGCGAAGAACGGGCTTAACACAGGAGACATGGAAGACCGGGTGAACGCGACGAAGATAGCGGGAGAAGAAGTCGCACTGCGACAGGATTAATGACCTGGGAAATACGGAACAGACCAATGAACCGCGGGGCCAACTTGCGAGAAGCTGTCTTAAGGGGAAGGTTCTGAGTGGAGAGCCATACTCTCTGACCGCAACAATATCTAGGACTCTTGGTCCTACGCTTATTAGCGGCCCTCACAGTCTGCGCCCTATTACGGCAAAGTGCCGACCTGACCCCCTTCCAGGTGCGCTCGCAACGCTGGACAAAAGCCTGAGCGGAGGGGACGCAGGACTCGGCGAGCTGAGATGAGAACAGCGGAGGCTGGTACCCGAGGCTACTCTGAAAAGGAGATAGACCGGTAGCAGACGAGGGAAGCGAGTTGTGGGCGTACTCTGCCCAGGGGAGCTGTTCTGACCAAGACGCAGGGTTACGAAAAGAAAGACTGCGTAAAAATGCGACCAACAGTCTGATTGGCCCGTTCGGCTTGACCGTTAGACTGGGGATGAAAGCCGGACGAGAGACTGACGGAAGCCCCAATCAAACGGCAAAACTCCCTCCAAAATTGAGACGTGAACTGCGGGCCTCTGTCGGAAACGACGTCAGACGGAAGGCCATGAATTCGGAAAACATTCTCGATAATGATCTGAGCCGTCTCCTTAGCAGAAGGGAGCTTAGCGAGAGGAATGAAATGAGCCGCCTTAGAGAATCTATCGACAACCGTAAGAATAACTGTCTTCCCCGCTGATGAAGGCAGTCCGGTGATGAAATCTAAAGCGATGTGAGACCACGGTCGAGAGGGAATGGGAAGCGGTCTGAGACGGCCGGCAGGAGGAGAGTTCCCAGATTTAGTCTGCGCGCAGACCGAACAAGCGGCGACAAATCGACGCGCGTCACGTTCCCGAGTGGGCCACCAGAAACGCTGGCGAATGGAAGCGAGCGTACCCCGAACGCCGGGGTGGCCGGCTAACTTGGCAGAGTGGGCCCACAGAAGAACGGCCGGACGAGTAGGAACGGGAACGAACAGAAGGTTCCTAGGACAAGCTCGCGGCGACGGAGTGTGAGCGAGTGCTTGCTTTACCTGCCTCTCAATTCCCCAGACAGTCAACCCGACAACACGCCCTTCAGGGAGAATCCCCTCGGGGTCGGTGGAGACCTCAGAAGAACTGAAGAGACGAGATAAAGCATCAGGCTTGGTGTTCTTTGAGCCCGGACGATAAGAAATAACAAACTCGAAACGAGCGAAAAACAGAGCCCAACGAGCCTGACGCGCATTAAGTCGTTTGGCTGAACGGATGTACTCAAGGTTCCTATGGTCAGTCCAAACGACAAAAGGAACGGTCGCCCCCTCCAACCACTGTCGCCATTCGCCTAGGGCTAAGCGGATGGCGAGCAGTTCGCGATTACCAACATCATAGTTACGTTCTGACGGTGATAAGCGATGAGAGAAAAACGCGCAAGGATGGACCTTGCCGTCAGAGAGAGAGCGCTGAGAAAGAATGGCTCCCACGCCCACCTCTGACGCGTCAACCTCAACAACAAACTGACTAGAGATGTCAGGTGTAACAAGAATAGGTGCGGATGTAAAACGATTCTTAAGAAGATCAAAAGCTCCCTGGGCGGAAACGGACCACTTAAAGCACGTCTTAACCGAAGTAAGGGCTGTGAGGGGAGCTGCCACCTGACCGAAATTACGGATGAAACGACGATAGAAATTAGCGAAGCCCAGAAAGCGCTGCAGCTCGACGCGTGACTTAGGAACGGGCCAATCAATGACAGCCTGGACCTTAGCGGGATCCATCTTAATGCCCTCAGCGGAAATAACGGAACCGAGAAAAGGGACAGAGGCGGCATGAAAAGTGCACTTCTCAGCCTTCACATAAAGACAGTTCTCCAAAAGGCGCTGGAGGACGCGTCGCACGTGCTGAACATGAATCGAGAGAGACGGTGAAAAAATCAGGATATCGTCCATGTAAACGAAAACAAAAATGTTCAGCATGTCTCTCAGGACGTCGTTAACTAGTGCCTGAAAGACAGCTGGAGCGTTAACGAGGCCGAAAGGAAGAACCCGGTATTCAAAGTGCCCTAACGGAGTGTTAAACGCCGTCTTCCACTCGTCCCCCTCCCTGATGCGCACGAGATGGTAGGCGTTACGAAGGTCCAATTTGGTGAAAAACCTGGCTCCCTGCAGGATCTCGAAGGCTGAAGACATAAGAGGAAGCGGATAACGATTCTTAACTGTTATGTCATTCAGCCCTCGATAATCCACGCATGGGCGCAGGGACCCGTCCTTCTTCTGAACAAAAAAACCCCACTCCGGTGGGAGAGGAGGAGGAGACTATGGTACCGGCGTCGAGCGAAACCGACAAATAATCCTCGAGAGCCTTACGTTCGGGAGCCGACAGAGAGTATAATCTACCCCGGGGGAGTAGTTCCCGGAAGGAGATCAATACTACAGTCATACGACCGGTGTGGAGGGAGAGAAGTGGCCTTGGAACGACTGAACACCGTGCGCAGATCGTGATACTCCTCCGGCACCCCTGTCAAATCGCCAGGCTCCTCCTGTGAAGAAGAGACAGAGGAAACAGGAGGGATAGCAGACATTAAACAGGTCACATGACAAGAAACATTCCAGGATAGGATAGTATTACTAGACCAATTAATAGAAGGGTTATGGCGCACTAGCCAGGGATGACCCAAAACAACAGGTGTAAAAGGTGAACGAAAAATTAAAAAAGAAATGGTTTCGCTATGATTACCAGAGACAGTGAGGGTTAAAGGCAGCGTCTCACGCTGAATCTTGGGGAGAGAACTACCATCTAAAGCGAACAAGGCCGTTGGCTCCCCTAACTGTCTGAGAGGAATGTCATGTTCCCGAGCCCAGGTCTCGTCCATAAAACAGCCCTCCGCCCCAGAGTCTATCAAGGCACTGCAGGAAGCAGATGAACCGGGCCAGCGGAGATGGACCGGAAAGGTAGTGCGTGATCCAGAAGGAGAGGCCTGAGTAGTTGCGCTCACCAGTAGCCCTCCTCTTACTGATGAGCTCTGGCTTTTACTGGACATGAGGTGACAAAATGACCAGCGGAGCCGCAGTAGAGACAGAGGCGATTGGTGATTCTCCGTTCCTTCTCCTTGGCCGAGATGCGGATACCCCCCAGCTGCATAGGCTCAGCATCCGAGCCGGCGGGGGAGGGTGGCAGTGATGCGGCAGGTGGCAGTGATGTGGAGAGGGGAGCAACGGAGAACGCAAACTCCTTTCCACGTGCTCGGCGACGAAGATCAAACCGTCGCTCTATGCGAATAGCGAGAGCTATTAAGGAGTCCAGACTGGAAGGAACCTCCCTGGAGAGGATCTCATCCTTAACCTCGACGAGGAGACCCTCCAGAAAACGAGCGAGCAAAGCCGGCTCGTTCCAGTCACTAGAGGCAGCGAGAGTGCGAAACTCAATAGAATAATCCGTTATGGATCGATTCCCCTGACATAGGGAAGACAGGGCCCTGGAAGCCTCCTCCCCAAAAACAGAACGGTCAAAACCCGTATCATCTCCTCCTTAAAGTCCTGAAACTGGTTAATACACTCAGCCCTCGCCTCCCAGATTGCCGTGCCCCACTCACGCGCCCGTCCGGTGAGGAGAGAAATGACGTAGGCGATGCGGGCTGCGCTCCTGGAGTAAGTGTTAGGCTGGAGAGAGAACACCACATCACACTGAGTGAGGAATGAGCGGCACTCAGTGGGCTCCCCTGAGTAACAGGGCGGGTTGTTGATCCTGGGCTCCGGAGACTCGGAAACCCTGGAAGTGGGCGGTGGATCGAGGTGGAGTTGGTGAACCTGTCTTGTGAGGTCGGAGACTTGGACGGCCAGGGTCTCAACGGCATGTCGAGCAGCAGACAATTCCTCCTCGTGTCTGCCTAGCATCGCCGCTGGATCTCGACGGCGGAGTGAAAAGGGTCCGGAGCCGCTGGGTCCATTCTTGGTCTGATTCTTCTGTTATGTACTTGAGTGAAGACCCAAAAGCGGTTTTAACAGAAAACAGAGTTCTTTAATGAAAAACAGGAATGGCATAAATCCTCTTCCAACGTTGACAATGGAACAAAAGAACGTAGTATAGTGCAGGATGCACCTGCCAGGCAGACTCCGACAGGATAGGACAAGGTGGAAGCAAACGAGACGACAGCTTGCTTCTGGCATCAAAAACACAAACAAGAATCAGACACTGAAAGTAGCAGGAACAGAGAGAGAAATAGAGACCTAATCAGAGGGGGAAGAGAGAACAGGTGTGAAAGAGTGAATGAGCTAGTTAGGGGAGATGTAGAACAGCTGAAGAATGAGAGACAGAGAAGGTAACCTAAAAAGACCAGCAGAGAGAGACAGAGTGAAGAGAAAGGACAGGAACAGACATAACAAGACATGACACACTTGTAACATCTAGGGATAATTATCGGAGAAACAGCAGTGCTGATTGTGTTATATCCAATGCTATGGCAGAACAGACAGTAACCACGTTTCCATCCAACAATTAAATGCAGATGCATTACCTGACGCATGAAAAAAGTCATGACTGGGCTGATGGAAACAACATGAAATTCTATAAATGCCGACAAGACAATTTGTTTGTTCGATGTGGTGGGCTATTTTTGTGTTTGTGAAATTAATTATGTGAGAAATGCCAGTGGAAACTCGTTTATTTAGCTACAGATTAAATAATTTATGAGGAACTTCACAGGCCGGTGAAAGTGCACGGTGACATGATGTAACTGTAGATGCTTGGCTGCCATTTGACAAATAAAAATATTCTCACTCTTATCCATAATAATCCTCATGTAGACTAGCCTACCCGCACTGTATCTGCGAGCTATTGGCAAGAGCACACGTGTCAACCAGAGTAGGTACATTTGTTATTTTACGCAACAGTTTTTGTGAAAAAACTATCGGTAGAGTTGAAAATGTGATGGAAACACAGGTGCAAGAGACTTTAAGCGAAGAAGTACATTTTTTTAGCACTACGTCATCCCGCACTGATTTTAAAAAAATCAACAACAAGTCCATTCGGTGGAATTACGCCGCTGGTGGGGGAAAACGTGCATATTTTCTTTATGCTGATTTTGGAATATCCGCATGAAAATCTTAGCGCCAATTGGATTGATACCTAGCTAGTTAGAAAGAACTGTCCACGTTACGCAGTGCCACGGACTTGTTTACATAACACATCACCAATGTTATGTTGAAAGAACACTTGACCCCTATAACCCTTTATGGAGTGGCCACCTGTAGATGTGTTTGATAGCGATCACTCCAGTCTGCCCAATGCTTGCCTTGGACTGAAATGGGTGGAAGCCCGTTAGCCTACTCATTTTGGGTGTCGGTACTGTTTACATTTAGGTGCAAGAACTCCATAATACCGATTAGCTAATACTCTATAAGAGGAGCAGGAAGTCGAGCAGTAGAAATTGAGGTGTTGTTATTCAGTTCTATGACTTCCTGCCCAAGTCAAGCACTGAGTCCTCCACCGTTTTGGGCAAAATGAGAATCAACTGAGACAATGCCCACTTACTTGAATCCCAACTCGTACCCGGATCCCCTCAGTTGAAACTCTTGCCACCTCAGTTTTAGTTTAATGTCCTTTTATAAAATTATCAAAAAATATGAAATGATTGAGTGACAGGTTGGCACAAAATCTGTTTCTCCACTGCTCTGTGTCAGCACAATGGACATAGCACACAGTCGTGTGTGTAGGGGGCCTATGGAATTCCACTGGTTTCCGTTGGCTTTTGGCAGATAAAATAAATGAAAAACCAGATTAAATAAAATTATAGCAGGCCAAATTGTCCAGGGCTTCTGCTGAGGAAAGAAAAAGTGAAAGTGGAACCTTGGCCTAGGCTACTGTTGATTGTGACGGATGGATGCCTTTTTCATTCAAGTAAAACAAAAGTTTGAGTATGCCTAGAGTGGAAAGCCTACAAGGTAGGGCTCTAGACTGCGATCATTTAGTCACGTTTTGCGACCCTTTGACACCTGGCTGTGGGAGTAAAACAAATATTGGTTGGATCGGTATGTGCTGCGCATCCATTCACCTCACTAAAACGTCCTGTTTTTTTTAGGAGGCTGAAACCATGATTTGGTCAAACAGTTTTAGGTTGTAGTTATTATAGGAATATTTCTCTCTATACCATTTGTATTTCATATACCTTTGGCTATTGGATGTTCTTATAGGCACTATAGTATTGCCAGCCTAATCTTGGGAGTTGATAGGCTTGAAGTAAACAGCACAATGCTTGAAGCACAGGAAAGAGCTGCTGGCAAACGCAGGAAAGTGCTGTTTGAATTAATGCTTATAAGCCTGCTGATGCCTACCATCGCTCAGTCAGACTGCTCTGTCAAATATCAAATCATAGACTTAATTATAATAACACACAGAAATACGAGCCTTAGTTTCCGGATTTGACCATATTAATGACCTATCATTTCGAAAAACAAAACATTTATTCTTTCAGTGAAATACGGAACCGTTCTGTATTTTAAGTCTGTAAGTCTAAATATTTCTGTTACATTGCACAACCTTAAATGTTATGTCATAATTATGTAACATTCTGGCAAATTCATTACGGTCTTTAGGAGTTAGGAAGAAATGGTCTTCACACAGTTCGCAACGAGCCAGGCAGCCCAAACTGCTGCATAGACCCAGACTCTGCTTGCACAGAATGCAAGAGAAGTGACACAATTTCCCTAGTTAGAGAAATTCATGTTAGCAGGCAATATTAACTAAATATACAGGTTTATAAATATATACTTTTGTCTTGATTTTAAGAAAGGCATTGATGTTTATGGTTAGGTACACATTGGTGCAACGACAGTTCTTTTTTCGCAAATGCACTTGTTAAATCATCACCCATTTGGCGAAGTAGGCTGTGATTCAATGAGAAATGAACAGGTACCGCATCGATTATATGCAACGCAGGACAAGCTATATAAACTAGTAATAACTACACATGGTTGATGATAACTAGTGATTATGTTAAGATTGATTTTTCTAAGATAAATTTAATGCTAGCTAGCACCTTACCTTGGCTCCTTGCTGCACTCGCATAACAGGTAGTCAGCCTGCCACGCAGTCTCCTCATAACAGGTAGTCAGCCTGCCACGCAGTCTCCTCATAACAGGTAGTCAGCCTGCCACGCAGTCTCCTCGTGGAGTGCAATGTCATCGGCCATAATCGGTTTCCAAAAATTGTTATGAAAACCCGGCCCTAATTAATCGGCCTTTCCGATTCATCGGTCGACCTCTAGTAGGAAGCTCTCTCATCTATTTATATGCAGATGATAGTCTTAGACTCAGCTGGCCCCTCCCAGGATTTTGTGTTAAACGCTCTACAACAAAGCTTTCCTAGTGTCCAACAAGCTTTCTCTGATCTTAACCTTGTTCTGAACACCTCCAAAACAAAGGTCATGTGGTTTGGTAAAAATGCCCCTCTCCCCACAGTTGTGACTACTACCTCTGAGGGTTTAGAGCTTGAGGTAGTCACCTCATACAAGTACTTGGGAGTATGGCTAGAAGGTGCACTGTGCATCTCTAAGGACATATCCAATCTGCAGGCTAAGGTCACATCTAGACTTGGTTTCCTCTATCATAATCGCTCCTCTTTCACCCCAGCTGCCAAACTAACCCTGATTCAGATGACCATCCTGCCCATGCTAGATTACGGAGAAGTAATTTATAGATCGACAGGTAAGAGTGCTCTTAAGCGGCTAGATGTGCTTTAATATTCGGCCATCATATTTGCCACCAATACTCCTTATAGGACACATCACTGCACTCTATACCCCTCTGCAACCTGGTCATCTCTGTATACCTGACACAAGACCCACTGGTTGATGCTTATTTACAAAACCCTCTTAGGGTGGAATGAGGCCTAAGGCCTATCTGAGATACCCCCTGTCCTCCACATACAACATCCGTTCTGCCAGTCACATTCTGTTAAAGGTCCCCAAAGCATACACATCCCCGGGTCCCTCTTTTCAGTTCACTGTCGCTAGTGACTGGAACGAGCTGCAAAAAAACATTACAACTGGACTGTTTTACCTCAATCTCTTCAAAGACTCAATCATGGACACTCTTACTGACAGTTGTGGCTGCTTTGTATGATGTACTGTTGTCTCTACCTTTTTGCCCATTGTTGTTGTCTGTGTGCAATGTTTGTGCTGCTATCATGTTGTGTTGCTGCCGTGTTCTTGTGTTGCTACCATTCTGTGTTGTCTTAAGAGTCTCTCTTTATGTAGTGTTGTGGTGTCTCATCCTGATGTGTTTTTTGTCCTACTTTTTTTATCCCAGTCCCCTCATGGGGCCTTTTGCATCTTGGTAGTTTGTCATTGTAAATAAATATTGTTTCTTTACTTACTTGCCTAGCTAAATAAAGGTTAAATAAAACATGTACTGTTTGATTTATAGATAGCTACTATGAGTGGGTCTTTTCTTAGGAGTTAGTGATCTAGCTAATGTATTTTGAGTTTCCACTTACTCAGGTGGTAAATTAGCTCCAAATAAATGTGCCTATGATATTAGAGCACATAAAGATGCAGGCAAATTTATATCTATTGAACCCCCCAAAAAATCTGAAATTCTGGTGCCCTATTTTAAATATTCCAAATGTATTTTGTTTCATTCTGAGACGTTTTCGTTGGAAAAATGTGTGTGCTCCATATTTATTTTAAGATAGGTTAAGTAGGCCTGTTGTAAAATCAATATCATTAGCATATTGCTGTCATTTGTTGTGTCCGGTAGGCACTAGCCTTTCTTGCTTATTGCTGCAAATTAACCTGTTCAATTTTTTTGTGACGGTTTAAACCAGTTTGCAAGTGTTTTGTTACATTCTGTTGAGCCATTTTCTTTGGCCAAATCAAATTCCAACTATAATGTTGTGTTTGCCGCAATATAAAATCCTTCTCGTATTTTCCCTATAAACAATGGCTTGACTTACTTTTGATGTTACCCTAATAAAGTTTACAAACTTTTGTGAAGGTTTGGTGTGGTATGGCTATTAGCCTATTATACTGCAGGTCTGAAGTATGGTATGAAGGCAGTGCGCACAGGTGCTCCAAATGACTCCGACACTTGAACTTGAGGTGTTGAAGAATGGTTTAGGCCTATAACCTAACAATATAATGCTTAACTTTAATAAAAACATATTCTAATAGAAAATGTACAAATTAAATTCTTCTACTCCTTTATTATGGCATGTATAAAGAAATTAATGTTGGGGTCGTAGCATGCCACCAGCATATATCTCCCCTCTCTCTATGCCTTAGCTTCTCTCTCTTCTCTCTCTAGGCCTTAGCTTCTCTCTCTTCTCTCTCTAGGCCTTAGCTTCTCTCTCTTCTCTCTCTAGGCCTTAGCTTCTCTCTCTTCTCTCTCTAGGCCTTAGCTTCTCTCTCTTCTCTCTCTAGGCCTTAGCTTCTCTCTCTTCGCTCTCTAGGCCTTAGCTTCTCTCTCTTCTCTCTCTAGGCCTTAGCTTCTCTCTCTTCTCTCTCTAGGCCTTAGCTTCTCTCTCTTCTCTCTCTAGGCCTTAGCTTCTCTCTCCCCTCTCTCTAGGCCTTAGCTTCTCTCTCTTCTCTCTCTAGGCCTTAGCTTCTCTCTCTTCTCTCTCTAGGCCTTAGCTTCTCATCCCTCATATGCAGTGGATGCCTATGCATGCAATGGCTTGATGTATTTAGAGCTAAACCTGAGGTGGACAATAAAGGCTATACAGTTTTGCATATGCTACAGATAGAAGCACAAGGAATCTGTTATGGTTTTCTTGGTAGCCTATTTGTTTTTGTGGTTGTAAATGGAACAGTATGTATTGGAAACGTGTTCGAATTTGAGCCACAGAAGGGTATTGTGCCATATCACAACATGTTTGAAGTGGGCCTATAGACCTATTTATTTGGCAAGACAGCTGTGCATGGCTCCATCTCAATGTAGTAGGCTGTGTTTTGGTTATTTGGATCCCCGTTCACCTTTTTGTTTGCTGTGTTTGTTCACCGTTAATGTAACCAGTTTAAATATAGATTGTCGTGCCTTTTATCGATCTGATATTTTGTTGAGTAGGCCTACTATTTGGTTCCACTGTTGTTCTGTTTGCATTCATTCGCATTCGCAGTTGTTGGTATTTTAAACCAAACTGCTACTCAGTATACTAGGCTAGGTTGCATGAATGACTAGGCTAGATTTAGTTCCATTATTTTGGTTGCATTCACATATGCAGTTTAGTAATTGGTGAATTACCCCATCTATCTTTTGGTCTATATTCATTACCAAAACTGCCTCACTTTACTGTGTAGGGTGTTGTCCGTTGTGCTGATAAAGATTGTTGTGAAATCTGTAGTTTCCCTGTAACTTCAAAAGCCCACAAGCCCCACAAGACTCTGAAAGTAAAACATTACAGGTCCGAAACATTTATGGAAGGGAAAAGGGCATTTCCACGTCAAAGGTATATGGGTCATTCCAAGGTTTAAAAAAAATTACAGTCTAGTGTCCTTAGAGGGTTTTAAATAGCTAGCATGTTAGCTAACCCTAATTCTAACCTTAATAACACTTTAACAACTTAGGGTTAGGTAACATGCTGGTGTTATGTCTTTACTATGGTTTAAATGATATGACATGCTATTTTATAAAATCAATTCTCTGTAATTGATATGACCTGATTAAACTAATCACGTAAATGTAATTAACTAGGAAGTCGGGGCACCACATACAAATTTTTATAGAGCTGTTGTCTTCCGAATAAACTCTTAAAGACCTGGTAATATTTTATATCAGTAACAGTCAATTATTAATCACCTTATTCAGTCTCATCTGAACGTCGTAAAATTCTTGGTTATCTTCACGAACCCTGGCTAACAAGTTGAATCAGCAATTACAAAATTTGGTTTAATTATTTATTTACTAAATAATCACACACAATTACATGTACACAGGATGGATCATACATTATTTACTAATTATGTCATTAAATAAAACGTCCCGAGCGGACAAAACCGATATGACGGCTGTTTACACAAAGAAAGGGGGTTGGGTTTAAATGAAAGCACGGGAAGACTGAGGAAGAAAATAATTGAGTCTCGTAAATACAGAATCTTATGCATTCTAAAAAACCGCCCATTTGGAAAAGGAAAATGCAAGAAATATTTACTCTGAGCTGCTCTTCAATAGATTGGTCATAGATGGAAGGCTGGGTTGCCCAGCAGAGATCTCCCTTGTCCTTTGAAGAATATTTCTGGGCGGATACGTTGTAGTACCCTGTTGTCTGAAGGGATTGTCCGATCTTTCCTAGGCCACACACGTTTACAGCTGCTGCTGATAACTCGACGTCTAGGATGTATCACTTCTTTAGTGAATAAGAGTTCAAATTCATACCAAGTTGCCATACTATAAGCTCATGCTCGATTCTAGCTGGTTTAGTCGAAATTCATCCTTCCAGGGTGGCGATTGTCACCGCCACATTGAAATTCTCCCTTCTAAATGTATGGACATCAGTCCTCACGTCATCGGGAACACAATATTCATTTTGTTAGGTTGTAGTCGTGTAATTAGAGCTCACGCTGAGATTTGCTTAGTTCGCTGTGATTTGGGTTACGGGTCTCTTATAGGAAAGGGGTTGGGTCATCATTTCCAACCAATGCCTATTCACGTGGGCGTGGCCACTGAGCATATTTTACTTATGAAAACAATTCTCTAATCTTAAAAACTAAAATTACATTTAATCTTTTGACAAATAGTTTCATATTTAAACATTTAAATTGCACAACAATTCCATGTGAATCTGATGTGTAGACTTTGAATGTGTAGGCTTTCCAAGATACAGTTTATGTCATCCTATCATCAGTAATAATTTCTCAGATGACAACTGATCTGACATCATATTTAAGTACCAACGGATACTTTCAACTGGTTGGATTCCTGAAATATTGTTCCATTCCCAACCTTTTGATGTTGCCTTTCGGTGTGGTAGCAAAGGGCTTTCCAATAGTCCATTCTGTAGAGTAGAGAGAGAAAGGGGGGAAAGGTATTTATGGGGGTCATAAACCTCACCAACAGGGCATCGTCATGACACCATCTAAGTCTAAGGCTAGAGTTAGGGTTAGCTAACATGCTAGCTAATGTTAACCCAACCTTAAACTCTAACCCCTAGCCTAGCTAACATTAGCCTCCTAGCTTAGCCAATTTGTGTCTATTTCACACTAAGCTGTGATAGTGTTGGATTTTGGGCACTGATAAACAGCGAGTAGCTTGTGTGTTATTTAGGATAGTTTCACAGCTTGCTCAATAGTCTGCAATGCACTACCAGTTTTCGAGCACATTTGAGAAATACTGCATCAAACACCTTAACTAGATGTAAAATTGCATGACTAAAAAAACATCCAAAGGAATTACAGATTTTTTTATTTAGTTTAGAATCATTCTGACTATTTTGAGGAAGTGGTAGGCTAGTGGCTATGTTTTTGCTATGATGTCTCAAGAGCAACCAACAACAGTAACTGCCAGGGTATGATAACACACCCACATCGAACCACACCCCCAAGACTGAAATCTAATTTTTCTTTATGAGCAACAGAAAAACACATGGGGAATCAATGATTTCAGTCATTCTTTAAACTCTCACAGGCCCGTGTTTGTTTCTGTCTCAATTCTCTTCCGCTTTAATTGCTAACCTCTGTTTGCTTGTTTGGCTCACTTTGAGAAGAAGGTGATTCTACTAATTGGCAAGACGACAAGGGAAATATAGTGTTCTTGTTGAAATTTTCCATCACCTTTACCCCAACGTGGTCTCAGGGCAATTTGTTTTTTTCTGTACATAAATCTGTGACAATCCATTTAGTATAATATACAGTGCCAGTCAAAAGTTTGGACACCTACTCATTGAAAGGTTTCTTTTCGTTTGACTATTTTCTACATTGTAGAACAATAGTGAATACATCAAAACTATGAAATGACACATATGGAAATATGTAGTAACCAAAAAAGTGTTAAACATAACAAAATATATTTTAGATTCTTCAAAGTAGCCACCCTGGTGCATTGATGACAGCTTTGCACAGAAATACGTAAAGTATGCTCCGTATGGCTCTGAGGCCAGGTTGTTTAGCCACAACATGTTTCAGGGTGCATTAGCATTGGCTGGTTTCAAGAGGGATCAAACACACCTTATTCCACTTGAGTAATGATAATATCCAATATTTTCTATATGTTTCCAAAAGTGTTTGGATTTCATCTTAAGCCCATCATGTCAGAATGATATACCTTCACCAACCTGGAAACATAGTGTACATGATGAGCTGTATGTTACAGCAACATATTTGACAACTTTGTCAGGAGATTATAGGCCACATGAAGGGGGTACAAGTTGTGCAATGGCCCTATTGATAAGTTCCTAGACTTCCAAACGTTTTAATCTTTGAAGAAACATATCAGCGAGAACAATTGACAAAATGTATTATTGTGAAACTACCAGGCCTCCTTATCCAAACAAATTGAACACTAACCTGTATTTGTGTGCTCAAACATGGTTTGTTTATGTAAACTGATACTTGCTCACAGAGCTCGATAAACAGCACCAGGCCATGTATTCTGTCCATGACTCTAGCATGCTCTGTCCAACAGCTGTCACATGGTAGACGTATGCTCTGTCCAACAGCTGTCACATGGTAGACGTATGCTCTGTCCAACAACTGTCACATGGTAGACGTATGCTCTGTCCAACAGCTGTCACATGGTAGACATATGCTCTGTCCAACAGCTGTCACATGGTAGACGTATGCTCTGTCCAACAGCTGTCACATGGTAGACGTATGCTCTGTCCAACAGCTGTCACATGGTAGACGTATGCTCTGTCCAACAGCTGTCACATGGTAGACGTATGCTCTGTCCAACAGCTGTCACATGGTAGACGTATGCTCTGTCCAACAGCTGTCACATGGTAGACGTATGCTCTGTCCAACAGCTGTCACATAGTAGACGTATGCTCTGTCCAACAGCTGTCACATGGTAGACGTATGCTCTGTCCAACAGCTGTCACATAGTAGACGTATGCTCTGTCCAACAGCTGTCACATGGTAGACGTATGCTCTGTCCAACCGCTGTCACATGGTAGACGTATGCTTGTAAACCAAGGCCCAACTGATTTAGCTGGGGGTGAAATCAGACGACAGAGGTAGCTTAATGATGAATGGGGGAAACAAGGGGTTATTTGTGGGGCAAAATACAGATTCAGGATGATCAGGGCCTCATTTACTAAAGGCTCTTACTCGCAAATTTGATTGTAAATTGTGCTTAGCCTATGTCACAATCAACCGTAATGCTTTAGAAACCCTGAACTTTGTGATTTGGTTTGATTTTGTATGTACATTTGTGATCTGACTGTAACCATCTGGTTTGTAACTTGTTTAACTTTATTAATGCGTTTAGAGACCTTATTAAAACTTATTTCCTCACTTTTTAAGAAAATTATATTTTGCCTACATGTTGTATATCATAAAGCACTTAGTCAGTTCTTGGTGCTACTGTAAATTAAGTGTAAACAAAAAACAGCATTAAAAAGATCTTGGTTGTCACTAGTTACCACAAAGTCAAAATTATAGAGCGCAATCAGCATGGCTGTTTCTCCATGCAATACCATGTTCGTGGGAATGATCGAAATCAAAAACCCAACCACATGCAAATCGTGACAACTTTATTTCACAAATCTCACAAAGCTCTGTTTTGGAATATACTGACATTATGACAAATGTCCTACTTACACTTCTTAGTCAATTTTGACACTGGAATAAACTCATATCGATGCCACGTAGTCCGTTCTGAACCAGATATGTTGTTTATTGAATTCAGTTCCCCTTTAAAAGCATGAAGTCTAAATTACAGCATGAAATGACTTAATACCGTGGAAAACATTTAATTGACTGCTGGTTTTAATACATGGTTGATGGTCCAACATATGGGCCTGGTCTAAATAGCTCTGATTATAGGAATTTGTGTTGTGGCCTTTTGAGTGAGTAGAGAGAAATCCTGTGAACAAGCTGCGTTGCATTTGAACTAGAAATATTGGCAACCCACAGATATGTCGTCAGCATAAAGACGGGATGTTTCAGTTAGCTCCAGTTTGTAAAGTATGTGGCCGTTGGGGTGTTGTGTTGCTGCGGAGGTTTTACTTTGGCGAAGGCGTTCATTCTACAATGACAGTACTGGTCATATCAAATATGAACAACTTCAAATACTGTTCAAATGAATTGCTATTAAACACCATTGTAATCTGTAATTAGCAGTTGAAACGACAACAAAGCGCACTTCCCGCCCCTTAAAGTAGTCAGAAGTGTTGTATTTGGTCCCATATTCCTAGCATGATTACATCGAGCTTGTGACTCGACAAACTAGTTGGATGCATGGGCAGTTTGCTTTGGTTGTGTTTCAAATTATTTTGGGCCCGATTAAAAATTATTCTTAAATAATGTATTGTGTCATTTTGGAGTCACCTTTATTGTTTATAAGAATAGAATATGTTTCTGAACACTTCAATATTAATGTGAAGGCTACCATGATTATGGATTATCCAGAATGAATTGTGAATAATGAGTGAGAAAGTTAGAGGCACAAAGATCATATTGTCCCTGTGAGGAGCCCAGAATTTTCCCATATATGGGTGAGTTCTTGTCTCTGACCAGGGTGGGATCCTTTCGATACACCTATGGGGCTTGGGCACATGAATGGTCCTAGAGAGAAGGGGGAATACTGAAGCATGCATTGATGACAGTACTACTATCTCCATAAGAGGCTCAGGCTTTTGGAATAGACTGTAACATTGTAAGATTGCGCCCCCCACCACACTTCTCTCGCTGTATAAATTGATGGGTAAGTTACATTATATTTACAGTGCCTTCGGAAAGTATTCAGACCCCTTGACTTTTTCCACATTTTGTTACGTTACAGCCTTATTCTAAAATTAATAACTTTATTTTTTTCCCTCAGCAATCTACACAAAATACCTCATAATGACGAAGTGAAAAAAAAAATACATTTTTGCAAATGTACTAAAAATAAATCAAATAAATATCTTATTTACATAAGTATTCAGACCCTTTGCTATGAGACTTGAAATTGACCTCAGGTGCATCCTGTTTTCATTAAGCATCTTTGATGTTTCTACAACTTGATTGGAGTCTGGAGTCTACCTGTGGTAAATTTAAATTGATTGGACATGATTTGGAAAGGCACACACCTGTCTATATAAGGTCCCACAGTTGACAGATAATGTCAAGGCAAAAACCAAGCCATGAGGTTGAAGGAATTGTCTATAGGGCTCCAAGACAAGATTGTGTCGAGGCACAGATCTGAGGAATTTCTACAGCATTAAAGGTCCCCAAGAACACAGTGGCCTCCATCATTCTAAAATGGAAGACGTTTGGAACCACCAAGACTCTTCCTAGAGCTGGCCACCTGGGCAAACTGAGTAATCGGCAGAGAAGGGCCTTGGTCAGGGAGGTGACCAAGAACCCGATGGTCACTCTGACAGAGCTCAAGAGTTCCTCTGTGGAGATGGGAGAACCATCCAGAAGGACAACCTCTCTGCGGCACTACCAACCAGGCCTTTATGATCGTGGCCAGACGGAAGCCACTCCTCAGTAAAATGCACATGACAGCCCGCTTGGAGTTTGCCAAAAGGCACCTAAAAAAGCAAGATTCTCTAGTCTGATGAAACGAAGATTGTGTCACGTCTGGAGGAAACCTGGCACCATCCCTATGGTGAAGCATGATGAGTGGCAGCATCATGCTGTGGGGATGTATTTCAGCGGCAGGGACTGGGAGGTTAGTCAGGATTGAGGCAAAGATGAATAGAGATCCTTGATGAAAACCTGCTCCAGAGCTCTCAGGACCTCAGACTGGGGCCAAGGTTCATTTTCCAACAGGACAACGACCCTAAGCACAGAGCCAAGATAATGCAGGAATGGCTTTGGGACAATTCTCTGAATGTCCTTGAGTGGCCCAGCCAGAGCCCGGACTTGAACCCGATCGAACATCTCTGAAGAGACCTGAAAATAGCTGTGCAGCAGCACTCTGCATCAAATCTGACAGAGCTTGAGAGTATCTGCAGAGAAGAATGGGAGAAACTCCATAAATACAGGTGTATCAAGTTTGTACCCAAGAAGACTCGAGGCTATAATCGCTGCCAAAGGTCCTTAAACAAAGCACTGAGTAAAGGGTCTGAATACTTATGTAAATGTGATATTTCAGTTTAATACATTTTCAAACATTTCTAAAAATATGTTTTTGCTTTATCATTATGGGGTATTGTGTGTAGATTAATAAGGGGTTTAAAACGATTTAATACATTTTATAATTTTACCCAGCAGCATACCACCCTGCATACCACTGCTGGCTTGCTTCTGAAGCTAAGCAGGGTTGGTCTTGGTCAGTCCCTGGATGGGAGATCAGATGCTGCTGGAAGTGGTGTTGGAGGGCCAGTAGGAGGCACTCTTTCCTCTGGTCTAAAAAAATACCCCAATGCCCCAGGGCAGTGATTGGGGACACTCCCCTGTGTAGGGTGCTGTCTTTCGGATGTGATGTTAAACGGGTGTCCTGACTCTGAGGTCATTAAAGAATGAAAGATTAAATATATAATTTACATGAGTATTCACAGTCAATAATTTGTAGAAGCACTTTTGGCCGCATTCGATATGCTGATAAAGATGTGGAGCCTTGTTTTCAGATTAGCCTTGTTATAATCCCCAGCTACAATAAATGCAGCCTCAGGATATGTGGTTTCCAGTTTACATAGAGTTCAATTAAGTTCTTTCAGGGCCGTCGAGGTGTCTGCTTGGGGGGGATATACACGACTGTGATTATAATCAAAGAGAATTCTCTTGGTAGATAATGCGGTCGGCATTTGATTGTAAGGAATTCTAGGTCAGGTGAACAAAAGGACTTGAGTTCCGTATGTTGTTATAATCACACCACGACTCATTAATCATAAGGCATACACCCCCACCCTTCTTCTTACCAGAGAGATGTTTGTTTCTGTCAGCTCAATGCATGAAGAAACCAGGTGGCTGTGCCGACTCTGATAACGTATCCCGAGTGAGCCATGTTTCCGTGAAACAGAGAATGTTACAATCTCAGATGTCTCTCTGGAAGGCAACCCTTGATCGGTTTTCTGTCTACCTTGTTGTCAAGAGACTGGACATTGGGGAGTAGTATACTCTGGAGCGATGGGTGATGTGCCCGTCTACGGAGCCTGTCCAGAAGACCGCTCTGTCTGCCCCTTCTGCGGCGCCATTGTTTTGGGTCGCCTGCTGGGATCCGATCCATTGTCCTGGGTGGTGGACCAAACAGAGGATCCGCTTTAGGAATGTTGTATTCCTGGTCATAATGTTGGTAAGCTGACGTTGCTCTTATATCCAATAGTTCGTCCCGGCTGTATGTAATAACACAAGATTTCAGGAGGCTGAAGAAATTTGGCTTGAAACCAAAAACACTCACAAACTTTTACAGATGCACAATCGAGAGCATCCTGTCGGGATGTATCACCGCCTGGTACGGCAACTGCACCGCCCACAACCGTAAGGCTCTCCAGAGTGTAGTGAGGTCTGCACAACACATCACCGGGGGCAAACTACCTGCCCTCCGGGACACCTACAACCCCCGGTGTCACAGGAAGGCCATAAAGATCATCAAAGACAACAACCACCTGAGTCACACACCCGAGTGTGTAATTGTTTATTGTTAATGGTGTATGTTCATGTGCTATACTTTTGTTCATTTGTTCCGTGTTTTTTGGGCACTTAGATGTCATTTTGTGCCTATTTTTTGACCGGAATAAAAGTGCGCCTCTTTACTCTACTCTGCTCTCCTGCACCTGAATTCGCCTCCCTTACACAGCCTTAACAATGAGAATGTTTCACTGTCATATACAAAAAAAATCAGCTCCTCCCTTGACGGGGATTGATCAATTTCACGTTTCTAGACTTCGGCCGATCACCTAATATGGATGAAAATACCCTCAAATGAAAGCTGATAGTCTGCACTTTAACCTCATAGCCATTGTATCATTTCAAATCCAAAGTTATGGAGCCAAAACAACAACAATGTGTCACTGTCCAACAAATACATTGGACCTCACTGTATATTTTTCAAGTCTCAATGGGTATATATCATTAATTCATAAGTAAAGAAAACAGATGCAGCAACTGCTGATCGCCCCTTTTAAGTCAAGGTCAATGGATGGGATAACTTGATATCTTGGTGAGTGTCATGTGAGGCAACTGTGAGTCGGCCAAGTTAATCTGGTATCATTGAGTGGAAACCAACTGCTGATCTGGGGATTGACGTAAGATTGGACATCCTGTGACAGCCATCTTGTGCACTGCTCATGGGAAGGATCTTCAAAATTGTCTGTAGCGTCCGAACAGTTTGGGCTACACGTTAATATTATGACCCCTCTGTAAAAGTGAGACTCTCACATGCCTCACAAGACTCATCGGAAGGTCCCCCTGGTACCACTTGAAAAAATTTGCAAACTATTAATAGCTCATTTGGAAACGTGAAAGAATAATTACAGGGGAAAGTGATTTTTTTAAATTACAGACCTTTTTTATTATTAGTATTATCATTATTAGGTTAAGCAAAGGCTATTCTAAACTCTGGTAACAACCTGTTGATTGGGATCACTTTAAAGCCTCTTTTTTGGAAAAGCTAGCAAGAAGGTGCATGCATTTTTGTCTGTAAACATGCAAAACCAACTCTAACGGCCTACTGGTGGCAAACGTCAGCTCAATTTAGCTACCGCTAGATAACAATCAATGCAAGTGAAAGGGGCATGCAGCACATGTTTAAAAAAGGAGACAAATCACCTTTATAAGTAACGTTAAATCAAATAATTGAGTTGATTTTCAGTTGATTTGTCCATGATGTTTTTAACATAGGCTGCATGACTCCCATTGAATCTTAGCCAGCATTTAGTTGAAATTGGCTGAATAGGCTGCATGACTCCCATTGAATCTTAGCCAACATTTAGTTGAAATTGGCTGAATCGGCTGCATGACTCCCATTGAATCTTAGCCAGCATTTAGTTGAAATTGGCTGAATAGGCTGCATGACTCCCATTGAATCTTAGCCAGCATTTAGTTGAAATTGGCTGAATAGGCTGCATGACTCCCATTGAATCTTAGCCAGCATTTAGTTGAAATTGGCTGAATTGGCTGCATGACTCCCATTGAATCTTAGCCAGCATTTAGTTGAAATTGGCTGAATAGGCTGCATGACTCCCATTGAATCTTAGCCAGCATTTAGTTGAAATTGGCTGAATTGGCTGCATGACTCCCATTGAATCTTAGCCAGCATTTAGTTGAAATTGGCTGAATAGGCTGCATGACTCCCATTGAATCTGAGCCAGCATTTAGTTGAAATTGGCTGAAATTTGTAGTGGCTTTTTAAAGAACCAAACCATGGATTTACAGCTGACCATTGAATACTTCCCGTGTGAATAACGATCTAACATAACGTTAAATACTGAACTTCCCCTTTAAGTAACTTTCAATTAACATTGTGTCTACTTGGGGCACATGATGACTTGCAACTAAGGGGAAGAATTTAGTAAGCTGCGAATTCAATGCATCAATACAGAATAGAAATATGTTTTAATATGTTAGTAACCGTTTTATAAAAGCTAGGCGTTTGATATACGGCCAGTTATATTGAGTTGCCCTCATAACAGCCTTCATTTGGTGGGGCATGGACTTTACAATGTGTTGAAGGTGTTCCACAGGGATCCTGGCCCATGTTGACTCCAATGCTTCCCACAGTTGTGTCAAGTTGGCGGTCCACCTTTGGGTGGTGGACTACGGAAAACTGTTGCGTGTGAAAAACCCAGCAACGTTGCAGCTCTTCACACAAACCGGTGCGCCTGGCACCTACTGCCATAGCCCGTTCAAAGGTTTTGTCTTGCCCATTCACCCTCTGAATGGCACACATAGACAATCCATGTCTCAATTGTCTCAAGGCTTAAACATCCTTCTTTAATCGGACTCCTCCCCTTCATCTAAACTGATTGAAGTGGATTTAACAGGTGACATCAATAAGGGATCATAGCTTTCACCTGGTCAGTCTGTCATGGAAAGAGAAGGTGTTCTTAATGTTTTGTACACTCATTGTACACAAGGCAGAAACATTGTTTCCTTGCTGAAAACATCAATGCAACTTTGTAAAAGCTGACCCCGTTTTTCCAAAGCCAAACCCTCCCATTAGCCTCTGAGTCGACATTTTAAGGTGCCAAAATGAAAAATTTGATTTTTTTTTAGCAATTGTTTTCAGTATCCTAATGTTTTTATGTTGTGTTGTCTGTTTCAGTGCAAATCTGCTTGACAATCTATAGCAAGACTTGAAAATGGTTGTCTGGATATGATCAGCAACCAATTTGAGAGAGCTTGAAGAATTCTGAAAATAATAATGGCCAAATATTGTACAGTCCAAGTTTGCAAGCTCTTAAAAATGTACCCAGAAAGACTCACAGCTGTAATCACTGCCAAAGGTGATTCTAACATGTATTGACTCAGGTTTGTGAATACTTATGTACATTAGATATTTATGTATTTATTTTTCAACAAATTTGCAAACATTTCAAAAACACGTTTTCACTTTGTCATTATGGGGTGTTGTGTGCGGATGAGTAAGAAAAAATATACATGTGTATTTCATCCATTTTGAGTTCAAGCTGTAACACAACAAAATGTGGATGAATACTTTCTGAAGGCACTGTATATCGGCCTAATCGAAGTGTAGATTACATCACACTTTCCAATGTTCAAACTTGCAACACGGCTGCATGAGATTTCTACTAATGCAATTCGATGCATCCAATGGCAATGTCCTAATAGGTATAACGCCGCAATGATATGTTACGCATTTGCCGCTTGTCGCAGGTTATTGCTGAACTGATTTGAATCCTGGCCATAGTTGAATACCATGAGCAACTTATGACCAAGAATTTATCAGTTCCTCCTCGTCTTGTTTGTGTGTATACACCTCAGAGACACAATCGCACACCTGCTTTGGAGTTGATTTGTCACCCTACTTTCCACACTCCACTCTAGAAGAACCTTCACTTATGGTCAACACATATCGCTGGCATATATTCCTACAAATACAAGTGATAAAAGTCCAAGTTGCGTTGGTCTCTGGTCTTTAGGCTGTTTCACCAGATGTCAGGTTGCTTTAAGTGACTTGAGTTACGGGACAGCCATGCTGGATTGCACCAGTCACATTCCACCCTCATCAACGCATTGGAAACACCCCTGGTGGTTTTCCACTGGCAATTATAAAATACAGTGCATTCGGAAAGTATTCAGACCCCTTGACTTTTTCCAAATTCTGTTACGTTACAGCCTTATATTCTAAAGTGGAATAAATAGTTTTTCTCCCTCATCAATCTACACACAATACAATATTTTTTGCACATTTATTAAAAAAATAAAACAGAAATATCACATTTACATAAGTATTCAGACCCTTTACTCAGTACTTTGTTGAAGCACCTTTGGCAGCGATTACAGCCTAGAGTCTGACTTGTCGCAAAGCCACTCCTGCGTTGTCTTGGCTGTGTACTTAGGGTCATTGTCCTGTTGGAAAGTGAACCTTCGCCCCAGTCTGAGGTCCTGAGCAGGTTTTCATCAAGTATCTCTCTATACTTTGCTTCGTTCAACTTTCCCTCGCTGAAAGACATCCCCACAGCATGATGCTGCCACCACCATGCTTCACCGTAGGGATGGTGCCATGTTTCCTCCAGACGTGACGCCTGGCATTCAGGCCAAAGAGTTCAACCGTGGTTTCATCAGACCAGAGAATCTTGTTTCTCATGTTCTGAGAGTCCTTTAGGTGCCTTTTGACAAACTCCAAGCCGGCAGTCATGTGCCTTTTTTACTGAGGAGTGGCTTCCGTTTGGCCACTCTTACCATAAAGGCCTGATTGGTGGAGTGCTGCAGAGATGGTTGTTCTTCTGGAAGGTTCTCTGGAGCTCTGTCAGAGTGACCATCGGGTCCTTGGTCACCTCCCTGACTGAGGCCCTTCTCCCCCGATTGCTCCGAGTTTGGCCGGGCAGCCAGCTCCAAGAAAAGTCTTGGTGGTTCCAAATGGAGGCCACTGTGTTCTTGGGGATTTTCAATGTTGCAGAACATTTTTTGGCACCCTTCCCCAGATCTGTGACTTGACACAATTTTGTCTCGGGGTTCTACGGACAATTCCTTCAACCTCATGGCTTGGATTTTGCTCTGACATGCACTGTCCACTGTGGGACCTTATATAGACAGTAATGTGCCTTCCCAAATAGTGTCCAATCAATAAAATTTACCACAGGTGGACTCCAATCAAGTTGTAGAAACATCTCAAGGATGATCAATGGAAACAGGATGCACCTGTTTTTGAGTCTCATGTCAAAGGGTTTGAATACTTATATAAATAATGTATTTCCATTTTATATTTTGAACACAATTTGCAAAAATGTAAAAAAAAACTGTTTTCACTTTGTCATTATGGGGTATCGTGTGTAGATTGATGAGGGAAAAAAATATATGTAATCAATTTTAGAACAAGGATGTAATGAAACAAAATGTGGAAAAAGGGAAGCTGTATTGTTAGCTCATGTCTGTATAGGACCCTTAAGGCCAAGTGATAAAGCAGCTCAAATCTTACTCTATATGGATAGCATGTGCTATATCATGGGGAAAATCTTAACTTCTACGGTTTAACTGATGGCCAGATTTACTAGGCGTTTGCAGATGAGTCATCACAGTCTGCCTCTTACATCATGAGGCATTAAAGTCTGCTTCATGTTATCTCATGAGGAAATATATACTTAGAAGGTAAATAATAATGTTTATGAGAAGGAAGAGGATGTGAAGTTTCATGTTTTGGCTTTGTTTTTTATATTGTACCCAGTGTAAATGCTCTCCTTTTTGCTATGTGAAAGGACAAATAGATAGCGTGTAAAAGTCTTTCTCACAGTTCAAATTGTAGAATAAAAAATATCTGTATACCGTATGTCTGAAATTAAGTTTATGGGGGAGTTGTGATAAGCCAAGAAAGTAATACTAACCTATTTGAGACATTTTTAGATCCCATTCTTCAAAACAACAAGGGAAAGTATTTTCACAAGTTGAAATAGATGAAATATTGCAGGTGACTCCAACACCTGTCTGTAGGTCTCCTGAGGACACAATCAATGCAGGTTAAAGTTAAATCCATATAGATTGCATATGGCTTATCATGGGTAAATAAACTCAGCAAAAAAAGGAACGTCCCTTTTTCAGGACCCTGTGTTTAAAAGATAATTGCTAAAAATCCAAATAACTTCACAGATCTTCATTGTAAGGGCTTTAAACACTGTTTCCCATGCTTGTTCAATGACCATAAACAATTCATGAACATGCACCTGTGGAACGGTTGTTCAGACACTAACAGCTTACAAATGGTAGGCAATTAAGGTCACAGTTATAAAAACTTAGGACACTAAAGAGGCCTTTCTACTGACTCTGAAAAACACCAAAAGAAAGATGCACAGGGTCCCTGCTCATCTGCGTGAATGTGCCTTAGGCATGAGGACTGCTGATGTGGCCAGAGCAAAAAATTGCAATGTCCGTACAGTGAGACGCCTAAGACAGCACTACAGGGAGACAAGATGGACAGCTGATCGTCCTCGCAGTGGCAGACCATGTGTATCAACACCTGCACAGGATCGGTACATCCAAACGTCACACCTGCGGGACAGGTACAGGATGGAAACAACAACTGCCAGAGTTACACCAGGAACGTACAATCCCTCCATCAGTGCTCAGACTGTCCACAATAGGCTGAGAGAGGCTGGACTGGGGGCTTGTAGGACTGTTGTAAGGCAGACATCACTGGCGGTTTTGTCTCACCAAGGGTGATGGTCGGATTCACGTTTATCGTCGAAGGAATGAGCATAACACCGAGGCCTGTACTCTGGAGCGGGATTGATTTGGAGGTGGAGGGTCCGTCATGGTCAGGGGTGATGTGTCACAGCATCATCGGACTGAGCTTGTTGTCATTGCAGGCAATCTCAACGCTGTGCGTTACAGGGAAGACGTCCTCCTCCCTCATGTGGTACCCTTCCTGCAGGCTCATCCTGACATGACTCTCCAGCATGACAATGCCACCGGCCATACTGCTCGTTCTGTGCATGATTTCCTGTAAGACAGGAATGTCAGTGTTCTGCCATGGCCAGCGACAAGCCCGGATCTCAATCCCATTGAGCACGTCTGGGACCTGTTGGATCGGAGGGTGAGAGCTAGGACCATTCCCCCCCCCCAGAAATGTCCAGGAACTTGCAGGTGACTTGGTGGAAGAGTGAGGTAACATCTCAGCAAGAACTGGCAAATCTGTTGCAGTCCACGAGGAGGAGATGCACTGCAGGACTTAATGCAGCTGGTGGCCACACCAGTTACTGACTGTTACTTTTGATTTTGACCCCACCCCCCCTTTGTTCAGGGACACATTATTCCATTTCTGTTCGTCACATGTCTGTGGAACTTTTTCAGTTTATGTCTTAGTTGTTGAATCTTATGTTCATACAAATATTTGCACCTGTTAAGTAAACGCAATTGACAGTGACGTTTCTTTTCTTACTGAGTTTACATCTTTCCCATATCTTTTTTTATGGCACATATTTATAGTAACTGTTAAAGACAGTTGAACAGAGGACATTGCTGGCATTCGTCGTAATGATACACTATTATAATGTTTTTTTGTGCCCGTTGCCCTTTATTTATTTTACTATAAATCCCCGACATTTAAAAGCTTTTTTTTACAGCCCAGTTTAAAGTAGGACTTAATTGTTATTTGCATGTTAACAATGTATACTTTCTGGTCCTTATCTAAAAGTCTGAAATATAGTTACTTCATGTAATTAAAATACAATATTAGGTCAAAAAAGAAGCATTACCAATTAAAAAGAAACGGATCAACTTTGTGGCTTCTTGAGGTACGATTTTATCAAGAGAATTAAACAAGATGTCACTTTCAAATGGATTTCGTACCTTCACACTATCTGCGGTGACTGAGCTGAGCCCTATACTACCGTGTGTGGGTTGAGGAGTTAGCGAGGGTAACTTTGGTCAACTCTGCGTTTAACTCCGGATTACAGGTACCACAAAAGTGGCTCACCTTTTAGCCAGGTAAATTTCTATGGCAAAGAATCGTTCAGAGCTAACCTCTTCCCGGGCAGACAAACTCAGGGCTAACTCCAATTGTCAGATTCCCTCCCCCTCGCAAAGATCCCGTCATCATCCCCTTCATTTGAGGAAGAGGACTGATTTAAATAGTTTATTAATCAAATGTTGTTTTGTATTGAAAAGATATGAATGTTAAAGTTCACATTTTACATTTCGTGATGACAGAATGCATTTGAAGCTTCACGCATGTGTTTGACAATTGCAATTATTTTAGCAATAGGAGAGGCAAAAAAGGTGCTTGTGCATTGATTAAGACGTTATTAACGATAAGTAATCAAATAAAGACGCCACTTTAACAAGCCTATTTCACGCCATGGCCTGATGAGTTTGCGATATAACTTTTCTGTCATTTTGACTTCGGCACAAATGAAAATGTGGTGCTGAATCGCACATGGATTGATGTTTCAGCGTTGTCTCAATGAAGAGTTCGACATTCAACTTGCCACGAGTGACATGCACGTGCAGCTACAGCCTGCTCGGGTTAGCGGCAGGCGGAAGAGCAACACCCGCCTCCGTAGTACGGACTAAGCCTGAGCTGGAATATGAACCTAACTAAAGCTGGATAGCTTTAGAAAACCCTGAGTAGATCTCGCTTCAATCGTAGTGTTTTTCCAAGATGTTTTGCAAACATGACCTTTGACCCCTGTCAGGTAAGTATGCACCTGGGCAGTAGCGGTACGTGGGTAAAATAACTGGGGAAGCTAAGCCAGCCTATGTTTTGTGATAAGTGAGTTGTTTGCTCTATAACATGTTAGTTCATATGCCTTGCCACTGTGATATATAGACCTAAGGCCGGTAAAAATCTGTCGTTCTGCCACTGAACAAGGAAGTTAACCCACTGTTCGTAACTGACTTGCCTAGTCAAATAAAGGTCCAATAAATAAAGGCCAAGACAATAAGAATACACAGTGGCAAAATAAATTCAACCACACCTTTGATAATCACAAAATCGGAGAGTAGCCTCTATCTGGTGAAGTTCACAAAGCATATTGTATGTAACAAACAGTTACATGACTTACAGCATGGTCAAGTGTAACAGTATAACTTTAGACCGTCCCCTCACCCATACCCGGGCGCGAACCAGCGACCCTCTGCACACATCAACAACAGTCAACCACGAAGCATCGTTACCCATCGCTCCACAAAAGGGGAACCACTACTTCAAGGTCTCAGAGCAAGTGACGTCACCGATTGAAACGCTATTTTAGCGCGCACCACCGCTAACTAAGCTAGCCGTTTCACATCCGGTACACAAGCAAGTTAACGTTTACAACATTTTCGTACTACTTAACAACTATTGATTTAGAACCACAGAGTTACCGCAAGCCGTAAAGAAAACAGGATGTGCCTCCAATATTCCAGCAGCATTTCAACATCATCAAATCACCTATGCTTAGTCTAATACAGTGACAACTAAAAGATACCAGTTTTTGTTGTCCTAGTAGGCCACCTGCCTAAAATGCTTGCTTGCTAGCCTAACTTCCTTTCATGGGCAACGATGAGCCAGCTAGTTAACATTAGCCCACTACATCTAGCTACATAGTGAACCTCCATCCTCTCAAGCCAGGGGCACGATGTATGAATTTATGGTTGGATCAGAATCGCTGTTTACAATAATTAGCCAGTACAGAGAATTAAGTAAATCCACAAGTCCAAATCCCTATCTCCATCCATGACTAATTTAGAAAATCTAGCGAGCCAACGGAGGACAACGACAATGAGACGCAACAATTTTTTTTAATTCGGTCAATGACGTTTTGTTTTTGATGTGATTGGAGCTGGCTTCCCTTGACACTTTGTTTGGGTGCGCCAGGACCATTCACAGTTGAGCTCGATGCTGATTGGCTATAAATGCTTGCTGGCTTCCTTTGCATTCAATGCTATGGTCAGCAACAATGGCATACTCTTTTTGACCAGACACACCAGATAGGTGGGCTACACACGCAGAGACAGAGGGGTGCTTTTTCGCCCAATCGGAAGCTTTCTCGGGTGAGATACATTTAGCCTCTTGCGGATTTGATCTCATGTTGCAGGTTTGATCTCATGTGAAATGTGACATTGGGATGCAAAACTTCAACATGTGATAACATGAAACTACACGTGACAACATTTGAGCAGATGTGAAAACCCAGGGCTCAAATGTGATTTAAAATATTTGACTTTGAAAGGCATAATTTACATGAATTCAATTGGTCATGGTCCCCTGCAGGTTTTGTCTATTTCCCGGGTTTGTTCCAAGGACGTCTTTAGGACGTTCTTAGAACATTGTGTCATGGTCCCATGGAGGTTTGTGTCTAGTTGTAGATTTACCGTATTTTCACCACAACTAGTTACTGTATTTTTACAGATAAATTCAGGTGTTAACAGACAGTATGCTGCTGTGTACTAATTACTTGGGACTCTTGGTTGCTAACAATCTGAAATATCCCGCAACAGTGCAGCTACACCATCAGATCTGTGAGCATGCAAGAGATTTGGCCACAGACTTATTGACAAGAATGGATTTCTGCACTTTGCTAAAAGCTGCCCAGAATCAAGTAAATAATTGTCAAATTATCATCACCAACGTTGAACTATCAGTGCTCAAGGACACTTGACGTAGAGGATAGAATCATTATTTGGGGATTTCAACGTGCAACCTTTTGACTAGGAGTGTATCGATGTTTCTGCAGTGCCACCGAGTTCATAAACTGTCAAAAAAGAAGGTTATGGGCAGTGTGCACTACAGTGTTGTAACCTGGGGGACAAAAACGTCAAAGGTACACTTCACAGGTACATGCAGTTGAAGCCGGAAGTTTACATACACCTTAGCCAAATACATTTTAAACTCAGTTTTTCACAATTCCTGACATTTAGTCCTAGTAACATTTCCCTGTCTTAGGTCAGTTAGGATCACCACTTTATTTTAAGAATGTGAAATGTCTGAATAATGGTAGAGATAATTATTTATTTCAGACCCAGTGGGTCAGAATTTTACATACACTCAATTAGTATTTGGTAACATTGCCTTTAAATTGTTTAACTTGGGTCAAACGTTTTGGGTAGCCTTCCACAAGTTTCCCACAGTAAGTTGGGTGAATTTTGGCCCATTCCACCTGACAGAGCTTGTGTAACTGAGTCAGGTTTGTAGGCCTCCTTGCTCGCAAACACTTTTTCAGTTCTGCCCACAAATGTTCTATAGGATTGAGGTCAGGGCTTTGTGATGGCCACTCCAATACCTTGACTTTGTTGTCCTTAAGCCATTTTGCCACAACTTTGGAAGTATGCTTGGGTTCATTGTCCATTTGGAAGACCCATCTGCAACCAAGCTTTATCTTCCTGGCTGATGTCTTGAGATGTTGCTTCAATATATCCACATCATTTTCATGCCTCATGATGCCAACTATTTTGTGAAGTGTGCCAGTCCATTCTGCAGCAAAACACCTGCACAACATGATGCTAATACCCCCGTGCTTCACAGTTGGGATGGTGTTCTTCGGCCTGCAAGCCCCCCTTTTTCCTCCAACATAACGATGGTCATTATGGCCAAACAGTTCTATTTTTGTTTCATCAGACCAGCGGACATTTCTCCAAAAAGTACAATCTTTGTCCCCATGTGCAGTTGCAAACCGGAGTCCGGCTTTTTTATGGCGGTTGTGGAGCAGTGGCTTCTTTCTTGCTGAGTGGTCTTTCAGGTTATGTCGATATAGGACTCATTTTACTGTGGATATAGATTCTTTGTACCGGTTTCCTCCAGCATCTTCACAAGGTCCTTTGATGTTGCTCTGAGATTGATTTTCACTTTTCACACCAAAGTACGTTCATCTCTAGGAGACAGAACACGTCTCCTTCCTGAGTGGTATGACGGCTGCGTGGTCCCATGGTGTTTATACTTGCGTACTATTGTTTGTACAGATGAATGTGGTACCTTCAGGTGTTTGGAAATTGCTCCCAAGGATAAACCAGCCTTGTGGAGGTCTACAATTTGTTTTCTGAGATCTTGGCTGATTTCTTTTGATTTTCCCATGATGTCAAGCAGAGGCACTGAGTTTGATGGTAGACCTTGAAATACATCCACAGGTACACCTCCAATTGACTCAAATGGTGTCAATTATCCCTATCAGAAGCTTCAAAAGCCATGACATAATTTTCTGGAATTTTCCAAGCTGTTTAAAGGCACAGTCAACTTAGTGTATGTAAACTTCTGACCCACTGGAATTGTGATACAGTGAATAATAAGTGAAATAATCTGTCTGTAAACAATTGTTGGAAAAAGGACTTGTCATGCACAAAGAAGATGTCCTAACCGACTTGCCAAAACTATAGTTTGTTAACAAGAAATTTGTGGAGTGGTTGAAAAATGATTTTTAATGACTCCAACCTAAATGTATGTAAACTTCCGACATCAACTGTATATGAACTTACACCGTACAGTTTGGTACATTGTAGGTATAACGGGACATGTTTCTGCCCAATATTTTGAATTTAAGGTATGATTATCACTGCGCTTTGATAGGTGGGGGCAATGTACCAGTGAGGCTCATCAGCATATTTGGGGGCATGGTCAAATATATGTGTATTTTTGCCTATCGTCAGTAGGGGTGGATTAGCAGTTTAAGTGGCTAATGGTTATTCTGCCAGTAGAGCACCTCCTTTGACACTGCCTGCTCTGCAAATGGTGTACGAGAATATGTCAGTAATGAGCTGCACTGTGAAGAGGTAATTGTGCATTTTCTAGTAACATAATTGTAACAATTAAAAAAACTAATTGTTGTATTTTTCACGGTATCCAATTGGTAGTTACAGTCTTGTCTCATCACTGCAACTCCTGTACGGACTCGGGAGAGTCGAAGGTTGAGAGTCATGCGTCCTCCAAAACACAACACAACCAAGCTGCACTGCTTCTTGACACAATGCCCATCCAACCTGGAAGCCAGCCGCACCAATGTGTCAGAGGAAACACCGTACACCTGGCGACCGTGTTAGCGTGCACTGTGCCTGGCCTGCCACAAGAGTTGCTAGTGCGCAATGAGACAAGGATATCCCTGCCAGCCAAACCCTCCCAAACCCAGACGAAGCTGGGCCAATTTTGCGCCGCCCCATGCGCCTCCCGGTCAGGGCCAGCTGCGACAGAGCCTGGACTCAAACCCAGAATCTCTAGTTAACACTGCAATGCAGTGCCTTAGACCACTGCGCCATTCGGGAGGCCCATAATTGTAACTTTTTGCTGTGAATTTGTCCTCTCTTAACTGGAAACTACTTGTTAGTAGCTCATTGTAAAAGTCACATTAACTTCCTGGCAAAATCATATCAGTAACCTACAGGACACACTTGCTAGTAACATACTGTGCCTTCACTGACGCTTACGTTAACAACATACACATCACTTGCTGATAGTCACTGTTACAGTATGCTGCCAATCAGAAGATTGCAAGCATGGCTTATTCCAGCCTTTGCTTTCAGCTGGCTCTTTTTGGTCTCACATCAGTGGGAATGTTCCCCCAGTAATATGCTCTGTTCATAAACATTAAGGTGCATGTGATACCAAAGAACCATTTTATGTTTAATTTATAGCTAATCACAATGTAATTGTAATACTGACATTCCTACCAGAAATTCAGGTGAGTGTGATGGATTAGCTACAGTAAGTTACTGTGAGTTTTACAATAGCCCAGTTGTTGTAGGTTATTGAAATTGTACTTCCTGTGAACAAGCTGCAATTAAGAGTCTGGAAAATGAACTGTAACCTCTTAAAAGTGCCACTCTTGATTGTTACAAGTTCGTACAAAGACAAAGGAGCTGGCAATGTCAAAAAATATGCTCAACCTTAACCTTAACAGAACAATCAAACAACTTAAACTGGTACAACATTTCCACTAATGGATAGCATAATACAAAATATTTTAGACCATAGCCCAAAATATGCTAATGGGCCCCCGCCAGTACATTGCTGGCTCTACCTACATTTCAAAGTGCAGTAACAATTGTACCTAATGCTGCATTCGTAACCAAGTGGGGATTTACCACATACGACTGGGAAAAATTACACTTGAATGGTCCTCCAACTCGTTATTACTATTGGGAAACGTGTCTCTCATCCCTGAAATCCGACTTCTCACACATACTGACCTCTGACGTAACCTACGAAGGTAATTACCACAATAACCACATTTAGGTCTACAATTTTGTTGTTGGTGTCCTTTGACAGCTCTTTGGTCTTGGCCATAGTGGAGTTTGGAGTGTGACTGTTTGAGGTTGTGGACAGGTGTCTTTTATACTGATAACAAGTTCAAACAGGTGCCATTAATACAGGTAACGAGTGGAGGACAGAGGAGCCTCTTAAAGAAGAAGTTACAGGTCGGTGAGAGCCAGAAATCTTGCTTGTTTGTAGATGACCAAATACTTATTTTCCACCATAATTTGCAAATAAATTCATAAATCCTATAATGTGATTTTCTGGAGAAAAATAATCTCATTTTGTCTGTCATAGTTGAAGTGTACCTATGATGAAAATTACAGGCCTCTCTCATATTTTTAAGTGGGAGAACTTGCACAATTGGTGGCTGACTAAATACTTTTTTGCCCCACTGTAGATTCTTGTAGAATATGTTTCATATTCTTCCATATTGTTATAGTGTCCTTAACTATGAAGTCATTAATGTTCTTCGGTTTATCCTTTGACAATAGACACGTAAACAGATTCTGGGGATGAGCATGCGCATCTTCAATGTGTACCCATTGTTCTTCTTCAGTACATTGAACTACATGTCGCAAGTAAAAGTCTTTAGATGTTGGAACATTGCTGCAGGGACCTGCTTCCGTTCAGCCACGAGCATTAGTGAGGTTGGGCACTGATGTTGGGGGATCAGGTCTGGCTCGCAGTCATCATTCCAATTCATCCCAAAGGTGTTCAGGGCTCTGTGCAGGCCAGTCAAGTTCTTCCACACCAATCTCCACAAACTATTTCTGCAGTGGTGATTTAAGCATGTTAATCTTGGTGAGGCAAAAAAAAATCTAAGGTTTTAGATGCATTCCAGCAACCCCACGACACAACACAATACTAAACAATACATGAATTGCACTATAACGGCGACACAGTGCCCACAAACTGTTAGGGCCTACGTCAAGCTGTCCCAACAGCAAAGCTTTTTTTCAGCACCAAGGAATGAATCCTTACCACCGCTACAACTGGCTATCAACGGAGCCTTGTCTGGCAGGTAAACAGTTCATTCAGCCTCATTTACTGCCTTTTTAACAAATGTGGTTTCTACTGACAATTGAGATGTACAAACTATGACAAGGGATGAGAAGCGGATAAGTGGCAATCCGTAAATTCGATTGACATTAATGAGCGAGCTAAGACAGACGTAGTCAATATAACTATTTGCTCAGCACTTTGAAATGTACAGCCATAGAATTCAGAACAAGACCATTCTTACAGTATTCTCCCTGTACACTAAGTCAGAACTGTAGGATAAATAAAGTGGGCATATAAGCAGACAATAAAAGCTCTTACAATATTGGAATTGGATGACTGTTCAAAATGTATTTTCCCAGTCGGAGCTCGTTTTTTCCAGAGTTCCAGATACACTTTTATCTATAATTTCTCATCATATGACAGGGATTGAAAATAATTTGCCAGTAGATTGTCTACATGATTCATGATGATGACTGCTTGCCTAGCTTGCTAGCTACGGTAGATATAACGTGATTTGAAGTTATTTTATTTGTGGCCAATGACCTTGAACCTTCTTGGATGGGCATTTCTAATGTATATTTATTGCAGCACCCAAGGGGGCTTGAACTTTCTAGCTCCCTGTTGATTTTGCGGTGACGTAGTGTACCCATGAGTGACAAAACACTGAGCCAATCACGGCACAACTAGAGAAGATTACAGCTTTATTAACTCAATGTTGTTGTTTTTTTACATTGTTTGCAAACTGATTTGTGACACGTATCAATGCCAAAATAACATGTAAAACGGGGGGGCGCTAGAGAGCGTGCTATGGAGTCGACGTGCTTTGCTAGAGCTCTGCTCCTTTTTGAAACAAATTAGTATTTATCTTAACCTCTCACGACCTATAACTTCAAACAAATATGACAAAGGGAAAAGGCACCAGAAAAGGGAGCGCTAAACAAGATAATTTGAATGAGATAGACAACGAACCAATTTCAACGTCGCCAACCTACGAGGAGTTAGCTGAAGAGGCTAGCTTCCAAGATTCCCCCACAGAGCCTACGCAAAGTGACATACTGGCTGCCATAAACTCACTAAGCAAGAAGGTGGACACAAGGTTGGCTGATATCTCAAAGAGTATTGGGACTGTGAAGGCAACTCAGAGAAGGGTGCATGAGGTTGAGCAGATGACAGTCGATCACGAGGCCAGGCTACAGGACATAGAGAAACAGTGCGCAACGTTAAAAAATGACAACAAAACCCTGAAAGCCCGACTGGAAATGCTCGAGTCGCATTCAAGACGCCAGAACATCCAAATATGTGGCATCCAGGAGGACACTGAGAAAGGGAAACCCACTGAATTTGTCTCAGAGCTGATACCGGCCCTGATGGGGAGTGAACACTTCAAAACGGCCATCCTGATCGACCGCGCACACAAATCTCAGGCAACGAAGCCGGCCAAGGGCGGGCCACCAAGGCCATTCATTGTACGACTGCACTATCCCCAGACCAGGGATCTCATCCTCAAGCTGGCTAGTCAAAAGTTCCCCCTTAACTTCAACGGAGCCAGGGTGTCTTTCTACCCAGATCTTACCTTGGAGGTGAGGAACCAACGGAAAGAGTATGATGAGGTACGCAACAAATGCAGGGCGGCCAACATCCGATATGGATTCCTCTTCCCAGCCCGGTTTAAGGTGACAGTCGAAGGATCAACACGTACGTTTGACAACCCAAAAGAGGCTGATCTGTTCTTGACAAGCAAGCTCCCTGGCTGAGGATACAGAACGGCTGTGTCAGCCGGCTAAATGACCAAATACAGGCCACGAATGTGTTTGGATCTCCGGACTATGTCTCTTCGATTAGAAGATCAGAATTTGGGACTTATGATTGGTGAGATGTTGTGGCTAATATAGCATTGTTTGGCACATCATGTTTTAGCGCCACTCACCTCCTAACGGGAGAGTTAAGTGTTATTTAATATTAGCGTATATGCGGAGCATCTATAGACGACGAGTTAGTTCAAGCTGTATGTCTAGACACCCTAAGGTTTGTGTGTTAGCCAAGGAGTGCTTCGTTTGGGGAGGTCACTCAGTAAAGGGACGGGAGAGGGGATGGGGTCTGTGTTTTATGTTCACGTTTATTATTAGTACAGGTGGCACGACAAGCTCCCGCACGGCGGGACGTTTTTCTTCTGAGTTTTGTATGACAGCAACAATAAAATAAGAAATAAGAAATGCCACATAGTGACAGAGCACAGAGTAGACCAGGTGGAATAAAGATAGTCAGCTGGAACTGTAATGGCTTAGGGCATAATGGCTGTAATGGCTTAAGGTTTTTTCTCATCTTAAATCACTGGGTGCTGACATAGTGTTTCTTCAAGAAACTCATATTAAACGCTCTGCTCAGGCCAAGCTACGAGTCGGTTGGATCGGTCAGATATACCAGTCTAACAGCAATCCTGATAAGGAAAAACATTCTGTTTGTTTACTCATCCTCGATTTCAGATCCTAATGGTCGGTATGTTATTGTGGCTGGTACACTGAATTCGAAACCAGTAACCTTGGTCAATTTATATGGACCCAACTTCGATGATCCATTATTTTTTCAAAGGGTATTTAAGGACATACCAAATATCTCGGATACAAGTGTTATTGTTGGAGGGGACTTTAACTGTACGTTAGATCCTCTTTTAGATAAACAGCTATCAAGATCACTTCAACAATCAAATGCCAGTGTCTGTCTAAATACATTGATGACAAACCTTAACATTGTCGATATTTGGAGACTGACGCACCCAACAGACAGGGATTACTCTTTCTTTTCATCAGTTCATAAATCATATTCCAGAATTGACTATTTTTTGTTGGACTCCAAACTAATTTCAGCAGCTGAGTCGGTTACCTATCACCCTATTCTAATTACGGACCACTCTCCTGTGTCCATGGTGCTGAAACTCGACAATATGTCGACAGGTCGGCGACCGTGGCGCATACCTGCTGAAAGATGAGGCTTTTTGTCAGTATTTGAAGGACCAGATTGCCTTTTTCCTCGGATCTAACGACACGGGGGATGTTGACGATTCCACCCTTTGGGAATCTCTAAAGTCTGTGATTAGAGGTTACATTATTTCTTATACATCAGAGAGGAAGAAACGCGCCAATACTAGGCTGAGAGAAATTGAAAGAGAGTTAGGGGAACAGGAGAACGTCTTTAGGACGAATTCCTCGTATACAGTCCTTGAGAAGATCACAAAGTTAAAATATGAATACAATACCATCCTTTCGAAATGGGTGGGCTCTTTACTTGCTAGAACGCAACAAAGTTATTTTGAACTGGGTGACAAACCACATAAATTATTAGCAAGACAGGTAAGTCATGTACAGGCATCTAGAGCTATTCACAAAATAAAAGACAAGAAGGGTAAAATAGTAACAGATCTGCAGGATCTTAATAAATGCTTTGCACAGTTTTACTCAGAGCTATACCAATCAAAATGCGATGCTACTGATCCACAAACTATGGAACGCTTTCTCGCTGAATGTGAACTTCCTAAACTAGACAGGGGGGCAGCTTCTGCACTCGATGCAGGGACAACTTTAGAGGAAATTAACACAGCGATAGCACAATTTCCAAACAGCAAGGCCCCTGGGCCCGATGGTGTCACGCCCTGGTCTATATTTATTATGTTATCTTCATTTATTGGGTCAGGCCAGGGTGTGACATGGGTTTGTTTGTAGTGTGTTTCGTCTTGGGGTTGTGTGGGGTGTACAGATTAGTCTATGGCTGCCTGAGGCGGTTCTCAATCAGAGTCAGGTGATTATCGTTGTCTCTGATTGGGAACCATATTTAGGTAGCCTGGGTTTCACTGTGTGTTTGTGGGTGATTGTTCCTGTCTCTGTGTTTGTTACACCAGTCAGGGCTGTTTCGGTTTTTGACGTTTGTTGTTTTGTATTGTTCGTGTTTTTTTCATCATTAAAGATGTATCGAACGAATCACGCTGCATTTTGGTCCGATCCTTATTCCACCTCTTCGTCAGAGAAGGAGGAAGAAGAAACCCGTTACAGATGGATATGTAATAGACTGCAGTACTTCTTATAGAATTCTATCTCCACTTATGCTGCGAATGTTTAAACAATCCAAAGAAAATACCAAACTCCCGCAAACACTGTATGAGGCTACAATAGCACTGATGTTGAAAAAAGATATAGATTACATGGAGATGTCGTCTTATCGCCCCGTGTCGTTACTCCCCATAGAAAACAAGGTGTTGACAAAGATATTGGCAAACCGATTGAAAACATATATTTCTGACATCATACACCCTGACCAGACAGGTTTTATCCCGGGCCGACATATATACTACAATTTGAGACGTCTTTTCAACGTAATGTATCCTGATCATAAGGTTGAGGCAGTGGCAATAGCTCTTGATGCAGAGAAGGCGTTTGATCGGATTGAGTGGAAGTATATGATGTCGGTTCTGGAGCACTTCGGGTTCGGAAAGGAATTTATTAATTGGATAAGAATGATTTATGCACACCGAATGGCGTCCGTGGTAACCAATCAAGAAATGTCGCAGTCATTCCGCTTGTTCAAGAGGTGCCGACAGGGGTGCCCTATTTCGCCTGCTCTCTTCGCTATAGCCATGGAACCCCTTGCTACTCGCATTCGGGCATGTGCCGATATAGCTTCTGTTAAAATAAAGGACACAGCACAAAATTTCCCTATATGCAGATGATGTTCTTTTGTTTTTGTCCAAACCTAAAACTTCTATTCCACCCTTACTTAACTTGATAAACACATGTGGCTCCTTCTCTGGCTACAAGATAAACTGGCAAAAAAGTGAGTTGATGCCAATATCACGGCCTGTGGATATGCAATTTCTGCAATCTACCCCGTTTAGAACAGTGATGGACAAGTTCACAAGCCTTGGCATTGTAGTGACAAGAGACCTTGATCAGCTATTGAAAGTGAATTGGGACATGAAAATATATAAGCTTAAACAAAATATAGATGGTTGGTCGTATAAACGCTATTAAAATGGTTGTCCTACCCAGGTTTCTTTACCTCTTCCAATGTCTACCCAACTTCATACCACAAAGCTATTTTAAGAAACTGGATTCAATAGTAACTCCATTTTTATGGGATATCAAGGCAGCCAGAATTTCAAAGAAGCATTTATGTAAGTACAAGATAGAGGGGGGCTTTGGCCTTCCTCACTTTAAACTGTATTATTGGGCTGTTAATCTGAACATTGTGTCTTTCTGGGGTGAAAGTTTACCTGCGATGAGACAGAAGGATATGCCTGCATGGCTTTTGATTGAGCAGGCCTCCTGTCAACGTTCCTCACTCCCTGCACTTGTTAATAGCCCATCATATGTAAAAAAAAATCCACTTATGACTCTAACCCAGTCATTTGTCATACACTTAGGATCTGGAAACAGATTAGGCATTTTCTTAACATACCCACTGTAATCATTGACAGCCCGATTTGCCTGAATCATGCTTTCCACCCCGCATTGGATGATATGGTGTTTTCACAGTGGAAGGAGAAGGGGCTCACAACAATTGGTAATCTATACATAGATGGTCAGTTAGCTTCATTTCAACAACTACAGGGAAAGTTCAACATGCCAACAACACATTTTTTCAGATACCTCCAAATCAGGAATTTCGTAAGGACACATATCCCACAGTATGGCATGAAGCCAAATAGTCCTACATTAGATAGCTTGATCCTTGTCAAACCCCATTCAAAAGGGTCGGTCTCTAGACTGTATGACGTGCTACAGGCCCACATAGAGGTATCCACAGACACCATTAAAAGGGCTTGGGAACAAGAACTTGGGTCAGAAATCTCAGATGAGGACTGGGTAGAAGCTCTCAGGAATATAAACCACAGTTCAGTGAATGCCAGACACAACCTTGTACAGTTTAAGGTGATACACAGGTTACATTACTCAAAAGTGAAACTGCATAAAATATTCCCGGACACCTCACCACTGTGTGAGAGGTGCAAGCAGGATGAGGGGATGTTGACCCACTTATTCTGGACATGTCCTAAGTTACATGTTTACTGGGCTCTCATTTTTGATTACTTATCTAGAGCCTTTGATAGAGTCCTAGCCCCAGACCCATTGACCGCTCTGTTTGGTACAGTTGATGGGAATAACCACGAAGGGAAAACTGTCTCTCTTTGTACTCTATTAGCCAAAAGGCTCATATTGCAATTTTGGAAACTGAAGACTGTACCTACCTTTGAAATGTGGTTTACGGGATTTAGGGAATGTAATACATATGGCAAAGATTCGATACAATACCTCCAATAGAAGTCCAATGTTTTACAAAATATGGCAGCCGATACTGGATAAATGGTCTAGTCCCGCTTCATAACTGGGTTGACAATCTGCTGCTACTCTGTGCTGTACTCCACTCAATATTTATTTTTAGCTTAACTACACTGCTTGTAATGACTATATGCTGTCTTCTTATACATGTACCACCTAATAGGATTTTGTTTTATTTTGTGTATGTGTGAGTTAAATTTTGTTTTGTCCTCTACATTGGTCATCCCATTCAACATTACAATGAATGTCATTGTTAGTATTGCTGTCTTTTTTATTAGATTTTTTATTGTAAAATAATAAACATATTATATAAAATAAAATAAAAAACAAAAAAAACATGTAAAACAGGCAACAATCATTATAAAAATATATATTTTAAAAAGCCACACCTGCCCTGAATGACGTCTCACCACTGCATTTCTGTATGGACCTCGCTTTGTGCATGGGGACATTGTCATGCTGAAAAAGAAAAGTTCCTTCCCCAAACTGTTGCCACAAAGTTGGAATTCTCCTGGCATCCGCCAAATCCAGATTTATCGGTCGGACTGCCAGATGGTGAAGCGTGATTCATCACTCCAGAGAACATTTCCACTGCTCCAGTCCAATGGCGGGGAGCACCACTCCAGCAAACGCTTGGCATTGCGCATGATGATCTTAGGCTTGAATGCGCCTGCTTGGCCATGGAAACCCATTTCATGAAGCTCCAGACAAACATTTATTGTGCTAATGCTGCTTCCAGAGGCAGTTTGGAACTCAGTAGTGAGTGTTGCAACTGAGGACAGACGATTTTTTCGGCGGTCCCTTTCTGTGAGCTTGTGTGGCCTACCACTTCGTGACTGAGCCGTTGTTGTTCCTAGACATTTCCATTTCACAATAACAGCACTTACAGTTGACCGGGGCAGCTCTCGCAGGACAGATCTTTTGTACTGTTTACCCCTTTTTCTCCCCAATTTCGTGATATCCAATTGGTAGTTAGTCTTGTCCCATCGCTGACACTCCCGCATGGACTAGGGAGAGGCGAAGGTTGAGAGCCATGCATCCTCCGAAACATGACCCTGCCACGCTGCACTGCTTCTTCACACACTCCTAGCTTAACCCGGAAGCCAGCCGCACCAATGTGTCGGAGGAAACACCATACAACTGGCGACCGAAGTCAGTGTGTACAGCCTGGGATCAAACCCGGGTCTGTAGTGATGCCTCTAGCACTGTGCTGCAGGGCCTTAGACCGCAGCGCCATTTGGGAGGCAGCAGGACAGAAATTTGACGAACTGACTTGTTGGAAAGGTGGCATCCTATGACAGTGCCACATTGAAAGTCACTGAGCTCTTCAGTAAGGCCATTCTGCTGACAATGTTTGTCTATGGAGATTGCATGACTATGTGCTCGATTTCATACACATGTCAGCAACGGGTGTGGCTGAAATAACCGTATCCACTAATTTGAAGGGGGGACCACATACTTTTGTGTATATATAGTGTATTTGTGGTTAGTTGTCGCTTATTAATCATTCTAAGTATTTCATATTTGTTGTTGTCCACTTAAAGGATTGCTGTAGATCCGGGGTATTCAACTCTTACCCTACGAGATCCCGAGCCTGCTGTTTTTTTGTTCTACCTGATAATTAATTGCATCTACCTGGTGTCCCAAGTCTAAATCAGACCCTGATTAGAGGGGAGCAATGAAAAAGAGTTTGAGGGCTGTAGATGGTGAGTTATTATTTTTCATATTGCCATTATGTCTCTTTTTTTCCACCTTATGTTTCTACCCTGAGATTTTAGAGTATTCTGAATAAGTTAAGTTTATATGTTTACCAATACTGATACGTGTTACGTTTGGGTCCTGTCTAATTATTTCTGCAAGCAGTTCAATTTCCAGTGCAAACAGGACGGGGAGAGGGAAATCCCTGTCTTGTGCCCCTTTCTAAAGCAATTTCATGAGATAATGTATTATTTTTGCTTTAGGGCATTTATATAATGTTTTTATTAAATGTATTATTTCAGCTGGAAAGTTGAAAGCTTACAATGTCTTGAATAGAAAAGGGCATCAAGACGGCCGAAAGCATTTTCGGCATCAACTGCCATTAATGATAAATCTATATCTTGTTTTTGTTGCGTATTGTATTAAACTGAAATATGTTCTTGTATTTGCTTTTAAGTGTTTATTTTTAATAAACCCTTTTTAATTGATACAGTATGTTTCAAGTCCGGTAAGACTTGCCATTATATTGCTTATAAGCTTTGTTATTGTTTTATTGTAAACTCATGGGTCTATAATCAGTAGGGGACTCTCCAGATTTGAATATAACTGAAATAACTGTTTGATACATGGAACTAGAAAGTACTGAATTGAGCAATGTGTTGGCATTTGTTCAAATTTTTTCTCAAAATGTTGAATAGAATTCTATGGGAAAGCAAACCATTTCTGCTGCTTTTATCTGCGCAAATGTTTTAACAGTAAATATTTATTTCTGGGTGATCTCTTTTACCAACACATTTTTTTTGTCTGCTGATAATTGCTTCAGGGTTGTTGAGTCTTAGAAGGCTATAGTATCTGTCCAACTGTTGTTTTATTCTGATTTATATACATTTTCATAGAATCCGTTAAAATGGTAATTTATCATGTTGTTATTTGTAATTACTCCATTTTTATCTTTATCTTTAAAAACTATAACTGGTTTAATTGTATTTGTTTTGTGAGAGCTGCAAGATATTTGTCAAGTTTATTTGCCATTGAGTTTAACCTGTAATTGTTGCCTCTCTTCAAAAGTAAAATATACTATTCCAAGTTCAGCCATTTTATTTTCTTCTTTACCTTGTAAAGATGTTTTATGGGCTTTTTATAAGATAGTGATTTATTTTCCTTTCATTTTCATTTCTAAATCAGATTTAGCTTTTGCTGAGTATGAGATTATCATTCCCTTAATGTATGCCTTAAAGGCCTCCCAGATTATATCACGGTCGGATTTTCTCTATCCTCTATGACTACATTTGTAAAGGTAAAGGTTTACATTTATTCGTACATTTCGGGTCCTGAAGATGCGCTCTGTTTATTCTCCAAATTGTATTTTCTATTGGTGCAATTAAGCATGATACTGGACAATGATCCGATATCACTTTATTATGAATGTTTGAATCCAGTAAATTAAGTTCCTTTTTGGAAATGACAATGTAGTCAATTCTTGAATAGCTTTTCTTACTTTGAGAAAAAAATGAATTGTCTTTTGTAGTTGGGAATAATAATATTCAGGTGTCCACAGCTGGTATGTGGACTGAGCAGACATTTAACAAAAAACACGCAAAAAACATAAAGCAAAGGATGTCTTTATACTTGAGGCGCTATGCCTTTTTTGTGCTTTTAAGCTCCATCTCCTCTTCTAATGTACCCCTCAAAAACAGTGGATTATGCTATTATACATACATTGGACAAAGATTGCCACTCGAGTACAGCGGTGGGTTTATATTACCTTAGAAATTAAATTAAAGTATAGTGGAAGAAGATCTACTTGGGGAGAGTGACAAATGGGATGAGTGGAGGCCAATCACCCTGTAGCGGCTGTCTTCCGACGACGACGAGGAGGAGTAGTAAGGATCGGAGGACCAATGCGCAGCGTGGTAGGTGTCCATATTTAATAGAACAAACTGAACACGACAAAATACAAAAATAACAACGTGAAATAACAAACCAAAACAGTTCCGTGTGGAACACACAGACACAGAAAATAAACACCCACGAAGCACCAGTGGGAAAAGGCTACCTAAGTATGATTCTCAATCAGAGACAACTAACGACACCTGCCTCTGATTGAGAACCATACCAGGCCAAACGCAAAACACAACATAGACAAACCCACCCAACTCACGCCCTGACCATACTAAAACAAAGACATAACAAATTAACTAAGGTCAGAACGTGACAGTACGCCCCCCCCCCCCTGGTGGGTGGAGGTGGCACCGGATAGACCGGACCGTGAAGGCGCACTGGCGCACTGGAGGTCTCGAGCACCGAGAAGGCCCAACCCTACCTGGCTGAATACATTTTTGAGGCTGCCTCTCGGGCTTCCAGCCGCGCTGCCGTGCTGCCTCCTCATACCACCGCTTCTCGGCTTTCGCTGCCTCCAGCTCAGCCTTGGGGCGGCGATATTCTCCAGCCTGTGCCCAGGGTCCCTTGCCGTCCAGAATCTCCTCTCATGTCCAGGAGTCCTGAGATCGCTGCTGCTGCCCGTTACCACGCTGCTTGGTCCTTTGGTGGTGGGTGTTTCTGTAACGGCTGTCTTCCTCCTCCTCCAATGAGGAGGAGTAGTAAGGATCGGAGGACAAATGTGCAGCGTGGTAAGTGTCCATATTTAATAGAACAAAATGAACACGACAAAATACAAAAATAACAACGTGAAATAACAAACCGAAACAGTTCCGTGTGGAACACACAGACACAGAAAATAAACACCCACGAAGCACAAGTGGGAAAAGGCTACCTAAGTATGATTCTCAATCAGAGACAACTAACGACACCTGCCTCTGATTGAGAACCATACCAGGCCAAACGCAAAACACAACATAGAAAACAGAACATAGACAAACCCACCTGACTCACGCCCTGACCATACTAAAACAAAGACATAACAAAGGAACTAAGCTCAGAACGTGACAGACCGCATCCCAATACCCCGGCTAAAGCCCCTCTCCATTCTCACCATGTCACAAAAACATTTCATAAAATTACATTGTAGTTTAGTCCTTCCTTTCCTCTCTCCCAAACCAAATCCATCCTTCTCCACCACCCCTTCCCAGTTCTCCTCCATCCTCTGCGTTCCCTACCATACCCACAGCACTGCTGGGAATTGGAGTTGAGACTTGATTGTTTTTTCCTCCAGTCACTGTCTAATCGGAATGAATTGTTTATATTTTTTCCTCAGCTTAGCAGACAGATCCTAGATGAATCAAATTGACTGGTCATGGATTTTAATCTCTTTTCCTTCCTGTGCCTTCAGAATATTGACTTTGGTCTGATAGTTCCACATCTTAAAGATGACCATGCAAGGGTATTTAGCTTTCTTCTGTTTCACACTGATCTGATGGCATCTCTCCAGGTCCTTCGGTGATACATCCATGCCAAGCTCCTCCGATAGCAGCTTGATCACGTAACTGGAAAGGTCTCCTTTTGCCTCATCTTCCGGTAGGTAGAATATTCTATTTTTAATTTTTTTTTGTCTCATTCTGTTTTCTTGCTGGTCCAATTCATCATCTAAAGTTTGCATTTTGTTGTCCTCTTCGTCCACATGCCGGCCCTGTATATGCATATCTGACATGATAGACTCTACTTTCCTTTCGAACAAATCAAAATGTTTAGTTTGTAACAGTTTGTTTGTTTTGGTGAACATTGTTTTCCTGAATATCCTTTAGCTGTTCGTTCCTTTCATTTGCATCTCCAAGTAGTTTTTTTGTATTTTCCTCTAAGGGAAGCCATGGTTTGTTGGGTTCGAGGCGCATCGTCGCTTTTCCCACAGATTGGTTCACTCTAATATTGAATGTTAATTTCACTTCCATAAGCTGCCTCCAATGTCGTTATAGAGAATTTGGCAGTACATCCAACTGGCCTCACAACCACAGACCACATGTATGGCGTCATGTGGGTGAGCGGTTTTCTGATGTGAACAGAGTGCCGCATGGTAGCGGTGGGATTATGCTATGGGCAGGCATAAACTATGGACAAGTCCCACACATATTCTGAAATGCCATTTATGTCCCAGTCAATTCAGAAAGTAAACAAAGGAGCAATTCCTACTTTTCTGGTATTGAAAATAATTGAATTAGAATATTTGTGTACTTCCTGAATCCAGTTTGTTGTTGTATATTTAGTAACAAAATATAGTTCAGTTGAAAAAATACATTAAAAGTTGTTTCCACTAAGATTACAGGAATTATTATTGTTATTATTATTTTTTACAATTTTGTGCCATAAGAGCATCTAAAGTATCCTATAAGTTTAAATGCAATTGCAAGGGAGGCATGCCAAGTTCATTTGCAGGATGGGCCAAAAAGTACCCAAGTGCATTATTCTAAAATGGATTAAATATTTTTTTCCCTTCATCAATATACACACAATACCACATAATGACAAAGAGAAAACAGGTTTTTAGACATTTTTGCAAATGTATTCCAAATTAAAACTGAAATACCTTATTTACATAAGTTTTCGGACCCTTTGCTATGAGACTCGAAATTGAGTTCAGGTGCATCCTGTTTCCATTGATCATCCTTGGTGGTTCTACAACTTGATTGGAGTCCACCTGGGGTGAATGTAATTGATTGGACATGATTTGTTAAAGGCACACACCTGTCTATATAAGGTCCCACATTCAAAGGAATTTTCTGTGGAGCGCCAAGACAGGATTGTGTCGAGGCACAGCTCTGGGGAAGGGTACCAAAACATTTCTGCAGCATTGAAAGTCTCCAAGAACACAGTGGTCTCCTCCATTCTTTAATGGAAGTAGTTTGGAACCAGAGCATTCAGGATCTCAGTCTGGGGGTGAAGGGTCACCTTCCAACAGGGCAACAACCCTAAGCACACATCCAAGACAACGCAGGTGTGGCTTCAGGGCAATGTCCTTGAGTGACCCAGCCAGAGCCTGGACTTGAACCCGATCGAACGTCTCTGGAGAGGTAGTGACGCTCCCCATCCAACCTGACAGCGCTTGAGAGGATCTGCAGAGAAGGGGAGAAACTCCCTAAATACAGGTGTGCCAAGATTGTAGCGCCATACCCAAGAAGAGTCTGTAATCGCTGCCAAAGGTGCTTCAACAAAGTGCTGATTAAAGTGTCTGAAAACTTGTTTTTCATTTTTTATAAATTTGCTAAAATTTCTATAACCTGTTTTCTCTTTGTCATTACGGGGTATTGTGTGTAGATTGATTAAAATTATTTTTTCCCCCTCATCAATCTTAAAATAAGGCTGTAACATAACAAAATGTGGAAAAAGTCAAGAGGTCTGAATACTTTCCAGAAAGCACTGTAGCAATACACGAATACAGTATTATATTACTGTACAAATTTACTGTATGACTGTAAAATCTACCACAAAATGAATAGCAATGGCCGATGGTGTCATTTCAGGTTTTCACAAGTTGAATCACATGATTTCATTTATGGGAAATCATATGATATCACACATGAAGTTTCACATATGAAATCATGTAAAAACGTATTTTTGGAGCACACTTCTGAAGTGTGCCAAAAACACATAATTTCACTTGTGCAAAATGTGGAAATGTCACGTGAAATCATGTGCTTTTTCCATCAGGGAAGACCTGATAATTGGTCTTTGTTTAAGTATTTACCACAAGCTGTGTGTGGGCTTGTTCTTTCCCGTGTTCAATTTACACCAAAGGGTACATCGAGTCTCGGAACGATGCCGCTAAAATGATTACACCGCATGATATTTCAACTACTGAAGATAACAGCGAGTACGACAGACCTACAGATTAGACATCACATCCTAAAATAGACCTCTTAGTTGCCATGGTCACCTAAACCTCTTTACCTTTTAAGTCTGTAGGCTTGAGAACCGCTGGAGATGTTCCAGCTTCAAATGCCTTAATTAAGATATTACAGGGTAGCGTTTTATTTTAGTCTAATTTCAGCTGGTGTTTGTCTGTTATTTACTAAGCAATAATGTAGTAACAATGAGTACTTGCTGTTAGTTGCTTTTAAACACAGTTAACTACAGTAATGAAATGGTGAGTCATATTGTTCATTCTTTACATCATTATGTAAATAAATACCCCTTTCACAAGGTTATACCATTACCTTCACCTCCTCAGTCTTACCACATCATTCGGCTTAGATTAGCCTACTCAGGGATCACAACATAGATTAGAAATTGACAACCCAGAGTGCTTTTCCAAATGTTTCATAACTGACGGCTAGAATTGCATCACTGCCATACGTTGCACGCAGCTTCTTGCCAAAGGCGTATAATGGAAACATATATTAAATCTGTTTTAAAGAATGTGGAAACATGTTTGGAGTCCCATTGGACTCTGTTTAAAAAGAAAAAAAGATGTTACCAAAAATGAAACCTCTGCGATACTAGAGTGAGGTCAATAGATGAAACATATTTTGATGTCCCCTTGAGCAAGACTTTAACCCTCATTGCTCCTCTAATTTGCTCTGGATAAGATTGTCTGCTAAATGACTAAAATGTTAGTGGCTTTAACAGCATAAATCTATGATAAAACACAATTGTATTGTATCTATGTTTGGGGTTGGCCTGGTTATTTAAAAAAATATTTAGTACAAATATGTAAATGTTTTCCTATTGGGCTATCTGCATATCTGAATAGATTGATTCTAGTATTTTACTTTGCAATAATTTACAATTAGCATGATTGTATTCTTGCTTCTATTATTCTGTCATAATGCGTAATAATGCATGTTGTCCAAATGAAAATGTAATAGAGCTTTCATCACTAATAAAGTTAACACATTTCAAAATGATAACGACATTCGATGAATGTGATCTAATAACATGAAATAGGCCACAGTTGTTGCTGTTGTCTTACATACATTTGAACATCTTTGCCTCTAGAGGACGTGTGGTTAGAGAGAGAAAATTGCTATATGATCGTAACATTGATTAGTTATGGCCTTTTTCAAAGACAAGTCTTGGTTCGTCCACCTCAATGAGGCCAATAGGATGAACATCAGAGAACAGTTAGCCCAGCTGATAGGTTAAATTATTGTTTCATTAAATGATACAAGTATCAAACTTGGTACACTAATGCTAGATACTTTCTAATACTAGATACCTGCAGATAATATAGCTATTAATTATAATTATAAAGTACTGTTAAGACCTTAATAGGGGTCATATTGAGTTCATTTGGACCAGGGCGGCAGTGTAGCCTAGTGGTTAGTGCATTGGACTAGTAACAGAAAGGTTGCAAGTTCAAATCCCTGAGCTGACAAGGTACAAAATCTGTCGTTCTGCCCCAGAAAAGGCAGTTAACCCACTGTTCCTAGGCCGTCATTGAAAATAAGAATTTGTTCTTAACTGACTTGCCTAGTAAAAAAAATAATAATAGAAAATAGTCCAGCAGATCAATTTTAAGCATGCTCCTAATGATTTCTAAATATTGTGTCATCTGTGGATTAGAATGATGCAAAACATGGCTTCATAATAAATAATGGTAGCCTTAGTATGTGTCCCACACACCCCATTAAAGAAGTTATATTGAAATGGCTTCATGTCCGTTGTTCCATTTTCAAATGTTTAAGTACAGGGAAGTAAGCACAGGGAAGGTTTCTTGTCACAGTTCTTGAAATTGACAACACACAGAATATTATATTTTATGTCATTGTAATTAGTAGACTTTTTGGAACACCCATTTGACAGTTTTAGGTGGTTAAATGAAAAAAAATATAGAAAATTAGAATGAAAGTATGTTCAAGAATCAGGACATTTGGTAGATTTTTGGGCACTTCGCCGGTTTTCTACTAATATCTAAAGGATACATAGATATGGCATACTTGGGACATTTTATTGTGTTTTCCAGACCCCCTCAAACATTTTAAGCCATCATTGGTCTGTGTACCAACTATTTATGGAGATACGACCATATGAATCTTGTCCAATATGGAACTGGTTGGTGGTCATTTTGGAAAACGATGTGCAATCAGCGATGTAGTGCTGCCAGAGCTTAATGAAGGATTCATTAGTATTCTGCATAACAGCCTGAATATAATAGCATACTTTAATAGGCTGAATGTGCTCTGGTGGAAACAATACAGGCAGGCTTGTCTGTAGCGTGTTCACATCATCTGCTCAAAGTGCATTTACTCACATCCCTCAAGAAGATCTGAATGCATATTCGGATGAGACTGAATGAGATCAAATGTTTATGGTTGGCATTCAGATGCAGCTTGGATGTTTTTGCCTGTAAAAACGAGAATAATTATCATTCACGACTGACAGAGATGATGGCCTATTTTGAAGTTAGTTAGGCCTTTATATGGTGGAAACGCTGGTTGAGAAATTATGACAAAATATTTTTGGGGCCGCTCCGGCCCCTTTTATAAAAAAAGAGCACTACACCACTGACTATAATAAGTTACATCTAGAATGACACTAAAGCTGGACATCTTTGTTTAGACGTTTATTTACTTTTTGTAAAGGCTGAAAGGTCTCATCATCAAAGCATTTCTAATGGACATAATATTTGGTTCTTATCCGCTGGACTAAATCTTGTGACTTGAAACACCCTGGCCAACAATAAATGTGTGATCACGTCAACTACTGTGCATGTTGTGATTACTAATGATTGAACCAGTGATCGAGCATCTGATAGACTCGAGTATTGAGTGAGATGAACGGATGTGAAACGGCTAGCTAGTTAGCGGTGGTGCGCGCTAAACAGCGTTTCAATCTGTGACGTCACTTGCTCTGAGACCTTGAAGTAGTGGTTCCGCTTTCTCTGCAAGGGCGGCGGCTCTTGTGGAGCGATGGGTAACGATGCTTCGTGGGTGACTGTTGTTGATGTGTGCAGAGGGTCCCTGGTTCGCGCCCGGGTATGGGCGAGGGGACAGTCTATAGTTATACTGTTACAGATGCAGTCGGCCTATATTGACTAGAGCCTACAGCCATCATTGAGAGCTGTAGAACAGAACCCAATGAAATTAGCCAAGTATGAGACTGTTTTTGATGATGTTGCCAAATGTTTTGGATCCTATCTGAAACTCCTACTCACTCACACCCACACACACAATGTTACTTGATTTCAAGTATACATCGTAGCCTAATAAAAAGGGAATTCCAGAAAACCCTATGGGAGAGTTAACTAGGCAAAATAGGCCGATGTTGTATATCTCATTTAAGTGATCCTGAAACTTATATTATCTGGGTAAGACCAAACGTGAACTTCAGAAGGATTTGTGAGCATAAGAGCTCCATTCGCAAACATAATGAAAAATCACCTGTTGCCAGGCATTTCAGAATCCTGAATTATGAACTAAGTGCCTTACGGTCATATGGTCATTGAATGGTGGTGAGACATAGGGGAGGAGATGGGGATAAATGACTTCTCCAAAAGAGAGATGTATTGGATAGGCTGCTTGGGCACTCTTGCCCCAGCAGGTCTCAGTGAGGACTGTTTCTGTCCTCATTTTTTGTAGGCTATAAATACCCCGCTGACATTTAGGCTTTATTTTGTGTTTGCGTGTAGATTTTGTATGTATTTGATTTCATTGCCCCCCCAGCTCCCTCTGCTGGGATCTTTTGATTGGGCCATTACTGACTTTGTGAATCTGTAAGTATGCCCACCTGTGTGTGGCCTGTATTATTGTTGTAACATTGATTACCATTGCGTCTTATGCACGCTGAAGAAGAGCTCATACCCCAAACGTTAGTGCAGAAATATAACTAAGTTTATTCACCGGAGTGCTGTCCTATTTTAGATACTTTTGTATGTGTATGTGAAAACCCCTTCAAATATGTGGATTCAGCTATTTCAGCCACACCCGATGCTGACAGGTGTATAAAATTGAGCACACAGCCATGCTTTCTCCACAGACAAACATTGGCTGTAGAATGGCCTTACTGATGAGCTCAGTGACTTTCAATGTAGCACCGTCATAGCTTGCCACCTTTCAAACAAGTCAATTCATAAAATGTCTTCCCTGCTAGAGCTGCCCCGGTCAACTGTGTGCTGTTATTGTGAAGTAGAAACGTCTAGGAGCAACAATGGCTCAACTGCGAAGTGGTAGGCCACACAAGCTCACAGAACGGGACCGACGAGTGCTGAAGCGCGTAGTGCGTAAAAATCATCTGTCTTCGTTTGCAACACTCGCTGCCGAGTTCCAAACTGCCTCTGGAAGCAATGTGAGCACAATAACTGTTCATCTGGAACTTCATGAAATGGGCTTTTTGTCATAGTTTGGGCTAGGCCCCTTAGTTCCAGTGAAGGGAAATCTTAATGCTACAGCATACAATGACACTCTAGACGATTCTCTGCTTCAAACTTTGCGGCAACATTTTGGGGAAGGCCCTTTCCTGTTTCAGAATGACGTTTTGTTTCTCCGTGCACAAAGTGAGGTCCAAATGGTTTGTCGAGATCGGTGTGGAAGAACTTAACTGGCCTGCACAGAGCTCTGACCTCAACCCCATCGAACACCTGTTGGATGAATTGGAACACTGACTGCGAACCAGGCCTAATCGCCCAACATCAGTGCCCGACCTCACTAATGCTCTTGTAGCTGAATGGAAGCAAGTCTCCGCAGCAATGTTCCAACATCTAGGGGAAAGCCTTCCCAGAAGAGTGGAGGCTGTTATAGCGGCAAAGGGTGGACCAACTCCATATTAATGCCCATGATTTTGGAATGAGATGTTTGACGAGCAGGTGTCCACATACTTTTGGTCATGTAGTGTAAGTAGGCCTAAGGTTTTGTTTAGCCTACATTTTGCCTGGCACCTGCACTTCATAGGTTAGGCTACTTAAAGCAGCTATCAGCAGTTGAAACAATAACAAAGTGAATTCCCCACCCGTTTTTGTAACAAGCTGGGGGATGGGGCTGGAGAAATGTTACCACTCTAAAATTCATAGACAGAGCAATGTATGCAAGGACTGACCGTACATTTTTTACATTTACTTACTTTACAAGCATTGGAGTGAAACATTTTGGGGTCCTGATGGGGTATGACAGTTGAACTAACCCCATTAGGCATTTATAAGTTATATTCTTCAAGAATCAATGGGTTCATATCATCAATTTCAAGTCCAAAAATGGATGTATCAACTTCAGATTGCCCCTTTAAGTTACATAGATGGAATAGCCTAAACACAGGCAAAAGTGCACACCTAATTTTGTGTTTCAAGCAGCCTACTCGTCGGGCAGTATGCTATCCCTAAAGGAATGATCTCATCTTCGTGTCCCAATCTCTTTATTGACTGCGCGTGCTAGGGGATATTGTAAACGAGTCATGTAACAGTAGGTTAAATAAAATAGGTTCAAGTGTAAATCCATTCCAACATGTGTATTACAATTTGTTACAATGTAATAAATAGATAAACAATACAGAGCGGTTCCGCATGACGCCTAGCCTATAGCGATATAACGTTAGCGCATAACCATTGCTGCCTTTGTAGCATTTGCGCAAAAGTTTTATTCACGCCTATGTAGGTGGAGATTTCTGTATATGTTTTTGCCTATACTTACTATTAAATTACTACTAATACAGAGTCCAACCACCTTAGACTACAACGTTGCTATAGGCTACCATTTCCTGAAACTAGCGTGCGTTTCCGTGAAAAAGATTGTAACTGTTTTGTCCCCCACAATACAAAAATGAATGTAATTGCTCCTACTTCCACACAACAGTGAACGGAAAAAGGTTTTACAATCCAAAGTGGATAGCTGAAACTGAAGACGTCTCCAAAAAGTAGTCTGAACATGTTCGGCAACAAATAGTAGTAATGGTAGGGTTGCGCATAAAATAAAATAAAACAAAGCATCTAATGACAGGCAACCCACCTACATATCGCCTGATTTATAGATCAAATATATTTACGCAAAACCTTGCTCGTGTCCATCCTCGTGAACGAGCTCGTTTTCTTCGAGGTCTATATAGAATGGTCAGGTGATCTTGTATGTGGACAGTTACACTAAAGAGTATGAAATAGTTGTCATAGTTAAAAATCCATGTCACCGTTTATTTTCGAAACTTAATCAATATTATATTGTCTCTAATTTACGGTCTAAATAGAATATCCAAATATATGTCGTGTAATGACGATAAAAAAGACACACACAACACCATGTACCCTCCCCACTGATTTGGAAATGGTATGGCCCACTGGTAGAATTCCGAGAATTAAACCCTTGAGTTTCTTAGAACTTGATTCTCAGAACTGGTGATGCACGAAGTTTCCAGGAAAGTTTTATAAGGTGAATTTTTTCCCCTCATTATTTTACAGTAAAACGCTAGAAGTTGCTTGTAGTGGTAGACATTCGTTGTGGCTCATTGACCTCTATTGATACACTTGAAATACTTAAATTCTTTAGATGGTTTTATGTTTTCTTTCGTTTTGGGAACAGTAGGGTCTCTTAGGCTGCAGTTGCTAGACTTCTTGCTGATGTTTATACTTGATTAAAGGTCAAATCGTCTAGGATCTCCTCTGCTCAAGCAGCATGCTTGCCAGATATTCAGTCGGAAGTTCGTGGTCCATTCTGTCATTGGGAAACTATTGCCACATTATGCTCACTTTTTTTATCATGTTGGTTAATCGAATATCTAGATATTATCGATAGATAAAATATTAGGCCGAATGTGCAGTTCCTTTATAGCCTATCCTAATGTACATAAAGATTACTTTTGGGTTTATATAATCAGAATGTTTTTGATTTATCCCAAAAAAATCCGGATAAAATGAATTTGATATGATCAAAAAGTGCATCTTTAATAGTCGTTAAATATTAAATATCAGTAAACTTAAGAGCAAGAAAATTCGCGCAACAGGGCGAGTCTGTCTTGTTAGATCACTGCGTACTACATTTTAGCTTTGAGCACTGTACTTTTCTCTCTCTTGATGTTGGTTTAACTTCGCTGGTAGATATCCACTAAGGATCTGTCGAATAATTTTTCGTTCAATGCTGAGACAAAACAAACACTATTTTGATGTAGGCCTACATTCTTGATTTGTTTTAATGGACCGTTATTATCAATAACTGCCTACTCGTTTTGTACTACATTTACAGTGGGAGCCTCTGTGCAATGTGTAGTCCTGTGGGTACATGCATTTGAAACTCTTAAAAATCCCACAACCTATTATTCGCATTTCCGTATTCCAATTTTTCTCGTTTATTTTTCTAGTTAAAATAAATTGGGTATAACCAGTGTTAAATGTCATATGTTAAACAAGCTGGCTTTCCACGTACAGGCCTATCGAAGAACAGGAAGCGTATTTAGAAGCAACCTAATCTGTGCGCACCCCAAAACGGAATGTACTAAATGCGAAACATGTTGCAAGCGTGAGCCGTCAGCATTTATGGGCTTGGCTATAGGTCAAAAGCAAATAGGAAACTGGGTTTAATTGTGTATTTTATTAAAGTGTTTCTTAAGTAATGTATAGTAAAATATCTGCAGTGAAATAAAGGTCATAATTCCTAAATGTACAAATATTGTATTTGTACGTTTATTTTAAGGGTTAATCATATCTATGGTAAGTCTAATAGCAATATGTCATATTTGGGTACCAGCAAATGGCCTAACTTGTTTACTGTAGCCTGTATAAAGTCTACTTTTCCACAACAGTCATGGCTTGTCACTATTTTTATGTCATTAACATGAGTTCAATGCCTCGGAGTTAGCTATAGTTGACATAGTATTTTAGATCTGTAGCCTCCCTCAGACGTGGTCCCATTTCCAGCAATGCTTTTTACTTCGTTGGACATTGAAATGGTGCCGCCAACACCAAGTTCAATGGTAATAGGATTACAATGGTAATAGGATTATGATTCTACACTATGTCCTCATATACACTATATATACAGAAGTATGTGGACACCCCTTCCAATTAGTGGATTCTGCTATTTCAGCCACTCCGGTTGCAAAGAGATGTATAAAATCGAGCACACCGCTATGCAATCTCTATAGACAAACATTGCCAGTAGAATGGCCTTACTGAAGAGCTCAGTGACTTTCAACGTGGTACCATCATTGGATGCCACCTTAAAAACAAGTCAGTTTGTCAAATGTCTGCCCTACTAGAGCTGCCCTAGTCAACTGTAAGAGCTGTTATTGTGAAGTGGAAATGTCTAGGTGTAACAACGGCTCAGCCGTGAAGTCGTAGGCCACACAAGCTCACAGAAAGGAAGCGTAGCACTCGGAAGCTTCATGAAATGGGCTTCCATGGCCGAGCAGTCGCACACAAACCTAAGATCACCATGTGCAATTCCAAGTGTCAGCTGGAGTGGTGGACTCTGGAGCAGTGGAAACGCATTATCGGGAGTGATGAATCACGCTTCACCACTTGGCAGTCCATCAGGCTGGGTTTGGCGGATGCCAGGAGAATGCTACCTGCCCCAATGCATAGTGCCAACTGCAAAGTGTGTTGGAGGAGGAATAATGGTGTGGGGATGTTTTTCATGGTTCGGGCTAGGTCCCTTAGTTCCAGTGAAGGGAAATATTAATGCTTCAGCATACAATTACATTCTAGACGATTCTCTGCTTCCAACTTTGTGGCAACAATTTGGGGAAGGCCCTTTCCTGTTTCAGAATGACAATGCCCCTGTGCAAGCCAGGCCTAATCGCCCGACCTCACTAATGCTCTTGTGGCTGTGGAAGCAAGTCCCCGCAGCAATGTTGCAACATCTAGAGGAAAGGGGGGACAAACTTCATATTAATGCCCATGATTTTAGAAAGAGATGTTCTACGAGCAGCTGTCCAAATACTTTTGGTCATGTATCGTATAACATATGACAAATATGTGACTAGAGCAGCTTTGCATAGTTTATGTTTATGTTAATCAACAACTCTCACAGTCTGAGCTTGGCGGATGGTCCTTTATCAATACTGAATTTTTCCATGTTTCTCCAGATTCTAACATCATGGCCTCATTGGCAGATGGCTGCATTCAATTCACCCGCCATGCTGGTGATGTTCTGCTCAACTTCAACCGCCTCCGCAGTAGAAATATCCTGACGGATGTCACAATCCAGATTGACGGTCAGCGCTTCTGCGCTCACAGGGCAGTCCTCGTGGCCTGCAGGTACGTTCAAGACCCAACTGCGTGTTTTTCGGCCAAACGTCCTTCTTGTGCTATGCGATTGCCATTGTGAGAGAAAAGGGCACAATCCTAACATGCGATTTTCACATTTTTTTCCCATTTTATAGTGGGCTCTTTTACTCCATATTCACCGACCCCCTGAAGAGTAACCTGAGTGCCATCAGCCTGGACCCCACGGTGGACCCTGATGGTTTTGCCATCCTGCTGGACTTCATGTACACCTCCACCCTGACCCTGAAGGACAGCCTGGTTTTGGTTACCATGAATACAGCGTCATACCTCCAGATGGAACATGTGGTGGACACCTGCCGCAGGTTCATCAAGTCCAGGTACAAACAACATTTACATAATTGCTCGTCCATTTATACTTGGGTGGTAGCCTCCTAGTGCCTGGAACTTTTCCTGGTCGGGTCTGTGAATATTCCAGGCCCTATTATTTTATTTTTTTACTTATTCACATCTGAATAGTATCTGTTTGGAACTAAATGGGTGTTTCTCCTTCTTTCCTGGTCCTTTTAGAGAACAGTCTGTGACTCTGCAGAGAGATGAGGTACTGACGAGCCCGATGCGTCTCTCTCAGGACCTCCCTGCTTTCAGGGCTCTAGATGGGTTGGCGACCAGCCCCAGCCACACATCCATGTCTCCCCTCAGAGACCGGAGGAGCTACTGCCCTAGTGTATTCACTGGTATCAATGCTTCGGGTAGCTCCCACCACGTCCACGGAAAACACATCCCAATGCCCATCGGAAAGCTGCCAGACACCCTCAATTTTAGTGACCTCCACAAAGGGGATTCCATCTCTCAGAAGCTCTTCTCTCCCGCGAATCGCACAGAGGCCACCACCATCGTCCACCACCCTCTTTCATCCCAGTCCTCATCCTCCTCCGTTACGATCCTCCGCCCCCTCCCCTGCTCCAGCCGCCCGTCGGGGCCCTTCATGGGGCTCCAGGGACCTAAACACAGAGGGGCCTCCCCCATGGAGGAGGACAGCATCCAGCCCCCCCAGCCAGACTCCCTCAGCCTGTCCCCAGGCTGCAGCAAAGGTGTGATCTGCAGCCCGCAGAGCCCCCTCCGCTCTGACTGCCAGCCCAACTCCCCCACCGAGTCCAGCGGCTGCAGCAGGAATGCGACCCAGCCCTCTGGCTGCTCCCAGGAGCCCAAGGCCCGCAACTGGAAGAAGTACAAGTTCATCGTGATGAACCAGACCTCCAGGGAGAAGGACGATGATGAGGCCCAGGGAAGGAGCGCTGAGGCTGGGGACTGCACCACTCCTCAGGGCTCTAACAGGACTAGTGGATCAGAGGGACCGATGAAGGAGCTGCAGGCTGCAGAGATGGTCAACGTGCACGGAGAAGAGATCCTTGTCCCACAGGCCAGCCATCACAACATTAACCAACTAAGATGCTCCTCCTGTGGTACAGATGCCCCTCAGCACCTGGTGGTGTGTCCCCGCTCCCCTGGTACCTACAGCGGGGAGGACAATGAGCTGCACTCTGAGTACTCCGACTCAAGCGGGGGTGAGTACTGTACTTCAATTAGTGGGGACAGTGCTATAAACATTGACGCAGTACATTTACATTCATGCTGTTCTACTTTTCATTGACTAAATCTCAATGTTTCTGTTGTAGAGAATGGTTGCAACTTCTGCAACTCAAAGTTTGCGGAAGCGGACTCCCTGAAAGGCCACATGCTCCAGGTCCATGCTGACAAGCCATACAAGTGTGACCGGTGCCAGGCTGCCTTCCGTTACAAAGGGAACCTCGCCAGCCACAAGACTGTCCACACCGGTAAGACTTCTGTTACATCTTAAAGGAGAGATTGGCCCATTTTCAATGGTTTATCGTATTTGTGCATCTCTGTGCGATGCACCAGGATTCACCTGGTCAGTCTGTCATGGAAAGAGTAGTTCCTAATGTGTTGTGTGCTCAAGCGCACATACAAGGTCCTGGAATGGTATCAGTGTTTCATGTTTTTTTTTTTAAATACTTCTTGCAATCCAGGCGAGAAACCGTACCGCTGTAACATCTGCGGTGCTCAGTTCAACCGGCCGGCCAACCTCAAGACCCACACCCGAATCCACTCAGGAGAAAAGCCATACAAGTGTGAAACGTGTGGCTCTCGCTTCATACAGGTGAGGAAACAGCTATGAACTGTGATTCACTCATGAAGGACAGCTATGTCAAAAACTGTATGTGTTATTGTAATATAATGGATGTGTTATTTTATATTTACTTGAATTTATCTCCGACAAATCTAAAGTATCTTATGGATTTTCTTCCTAGGTCGCGCACCTCCGCGCCCACGTGCTGATACATACGGGGGAGAAACCGTATCCCTGTGAGATCTGTGGGACACACTTCCGCCATCTTCAGACCCTCAAGAGCCACTTGCGCATCCACACAGGAGAAAAGCCCTACCATGTAAACACCTTATCTTTCCGTTCACTTGACCCAGTGTGTATCGGCTAAATTGGGACTGGTCCACTTCCTCAATCCCTCCTGGCTTCCTGTGACTGTCTATCAATAGCATAAGCAGAGTATCGTTATATACAAGCCAGGGCATCAGCTTAAATGAATATTGGCTATAGCCTCTGTCCTCCCGCTAACCCTTCATTGAATGCATGAAAGAACCCGTTGACAGACAGTTTGATTGAATTAGTGACTCATTGCGTTCCATTCTTTTCTTCCTCAGTGCGAAAAATGTGACCTCCACTTTCGCCACAAGAGCCAGTTGAGGCTGCATCTCCGGCAGAAGCACGGCGCGGTCACCAACACCAAGGCTCAGTACCGCCGGGCGAACACGGACATGCTCGTTGGCTTGGCCAAGGCCTGCTAAATGGACACTGGGAAGATGGAGTTTGATTGGCAAACAACCGTCTTACGGTTGTAGTAACACATCATAGCGTCTTAGTACCACACTGTCAGAGATTGTTGTGTTTGTTGGCAAATGGCAGATGGCTTCCCTCCAAATGTGAACATAGAACCATATTGTATAATTCATAGACATTCTACATTATGTTTGTATAGAAGTCCGGTACGTACTGATGGAATGTACATTTAGAAAATTATAGCTTTGGAATATGAATTTTTATATTGTGTAATACTTTTTTGCTGAATGTTTTCAATTGAAGGACAGTGTTCTTTTAGAAGACACTCAAAACTGTTAGAGAATGAGAAACACTGTTACATGGGATACAATTATATTATAGATAAAGTATATTGGGGCATGTTCAGCTGAAGATAAGCTAATTTATTATCCAGTTCTTTGTTGTTTCTTATATCTTGTATATTGTGAATACATATATATATATAATGTAATATCTATCCAGATTACCCTCTGCTGGCAGAGTATATGTCTGTAATTACTAAGGTACCAGCCGCTTTTGTCTTTCTACCTAGTGAAAGTTTGTTATTGCGTCTGTCATTTGGTCAAAATAATATATTATCCGACACGGGTACATATGCAATGTATTTAAGGTGCCTTACACTAAGTTGTTTTTTTGTCTATTCAGTTCATTACCGCAAAGTCCTACGTCAGCACTTTCTACCGTTTTTGTTTTGTCTGCTTTTTGCCTCAGGCCAACAAGCTGTAAATACGCCAGCTCCCAAGCTACAAGTCCTCAGGACCGTTATCAACATTTGTCTTTGTAAACTGCAGAGCTTTATGTGACATAGAAATAAAGGAATGTGTTATGAAAACACGAGTGTGTCTTTTGGTTTCATTTGTCAATGTGACAATGCAAATAAGAACGTCTCGGAAATATCACATCCTATCATGATCTGGATTGATATGTGATCAACTTGATAGTATGTGTGGGGAGACGCAGACCGATGTATTACCCAGGGGGAAGGGAAACGGGTTAACCATGTATGTTTAAGAACCATATTTAAGTTGGGTTTTTTTGTACTGATATTCTACCTTTGACCTGTTTCTTCTGCCAGTATCAAATGTCTGCCAGTGTTGACTGTTATGGTTCAAGTTTGATGCCAGACTGAGCAAAGGGCACACTGATAATGTTTTGGCGGCACTGTGTTTCTGTAGCCACTAATGTGACTTCCTATACAAGCCTCTCGGTGAATAAAAGCCTTCTCATTAAATTCATCTTTTAAAATCTCTGTGTGTTTCATTAAACTAAATAATGTGCATTCACAGAAAATCAATTTTGGCAACCCAAGTTTATCATTGAAAAGTTATTTTGTTGCATTGGGAAAGTTTCTGAAGATTTGTATTTATTTAAATGTGATTAGTGATTAATTTACATGTGTCAAATCAAGTTTAAGGTCAACTCTGTAAGGTGAAAAAAAACTTCTTTTTTCTTCTTCCCAAAAGAAACATTGAACATCTAATAGTCAAATGAGTGTCAAATTAAGTGTGCTAATTCTAATTTTGGCAAATGTCTGTTTTGTGGTGGAAAACTGAGTGTGCCGAGCACAACCCGTCAACCCTGTTACCCATAGATAAGTAGACTAGAAATGTTTTGTGAAGCTTGCATTCAATTGTCCATCCCTGTTGCACACAAGCTTCCGTTCCCCCTATTACAAGGGAATTTATGGCTGATTTAAGGTGAAATCGTCAACCCTGTCACTTTAATTTGAGTTTTTCTTAATTTAACCTTTTGAGATGGGAAAGCATGTTTAATATTAAGTTGTTATTAAGTGGAATTAAGTTAATGACATAATGTCAAAATTAGGTGAATAAATTGTTATTTTTTCCAAAATGACACTGCCCATAAGGCACTCTATTTGTGGAATGACACAGGTAGTGAAAGGAAACAGGTACAGTTTGGTAGTATAGTTGACTTATGATTGTGTAACAATATTGAATGTCCTCATTGGTCATGCAGACAGACAACACATTTTGTTTTAATATTAGGCCAGAGTTGAAAAAGCACTTGTATTTCCATAAAATAATTACATTTAGTTTATTAGTGCTCTTTGAAGATACAATGATTCAATGGACATTTTCCTTGAGCACATAAGATACAAGATACAATTCGATGATGTGTATAATTCATTGCATAAGATGTGAACGCTGGAGTTTAAAGGGACAATCAGCAGTTGAAACAATAACAAAGCATGCTTCCCTCAAATGTGGGATGGGGCTGAAGAAATGTAACCACTCTCAAAATCATAGACAGAGATATGGATGCAAGTCATGACCAGCCAGGGTATCAAAAAATGCTAGTTTTAACGATGTCGAGGCTCTAGTCTTTGTTTTACATTTACTTTGTTCAGAAACATTGGAGAAAAACAAGCTTGTATTTTGGGTTCTAATAGGGTACGGCAATTAAACTAAGCTCATGAGACATTTATAAGTTATATACTTCAAGAAACAATGGGTACATAGCACTAAGTCAAAAAAACGGATGTACTGTAGCAACTGCCGATTGCCCGTTTAAATTGAGAAATTGACATGAAAAACTCGAATAACAAATAAAGTCAAAATGGCGACGTGACATTTCTCAACAAGTGAACCACTGGTGATGTCAGTCTGCCCTCTGCTGGCTTATTGGGTTGACTGACATGGAAGTGATTCCTTTCTGTACCCATCAGTATTTCCATTGTGGTTACATGGTTAGGTAGTGTTGCAGTGGAACTGTACATTGTTACATAATACTTACTATGATGGCTGTTTGTGCACTTAAATAACACAATTGCATTCTCAGTTGAAAAAATATATATAAATAAAATGTAACTATAACTGGCTATAACCACTCACCTATGAATTGAGCAATAACACACCAGGAGTTTAGCTAAAACTTCCTAAATGGCATATATTATATAAGCACATTTGTGATCATGATAGCCGACAGAAAGCTTGGATGAAATCAAATAAATGTAATGTAAACAACGTCGAAGGAGTTTGGTCTGATACGGAAAACTAGTTATACCAACAACAACCGTTAGTACAAGGCTTGAATGAAGATTATAAAATAGTTCAAAAGATATCAAAATCTCAGTGAGGAACAATTATATTGAGCTCTGTATAACTAGCCACATTAGTCTCAGGGACCCGTCAGAAAACAGTTGAGAGACACCCTTAAAACAGTGTGACCTGTCTGACTGGAACTACTGGTGAGTTTGTCTGGCTCCGTAAGTTTTCACCTGTCGAAGTCTAGATTCTTAGGTTGACTGTTCCCTTGAAATAGTGTGGCCTTCTGTGAATGCTGGAATTACCTGTTTTGAGTGGCTCCATAAGTATTCACCTGTCAAAGGAAATAAAGTACAGAAAGACACAGAGGGGGGTATATTTGGTTTGTTTGTATTTGACGATTTCTCCCACTTTACATGGCAACATACTCCGATTTGACAAAACTGGTCCTTTGTCGCATAATCAAAGATTTAACAAATAACACACAACAGAAACTTAACTGTCGGGAGCTGATCTTTGTGCACTTTTGTAATGACGCATACATAACACAGCCAAGTCCTTGTTGGAGAACAAAGTAAGCATTGGACTTCACATTTTCAGCCACACTACATGGGGCGACAAAACATGTCAGTATTTCAGCATTCGGGAGAACACCAAAGACTCTTTCATGTGCAGTGACACAAACTTGCAGATAGTCCCAAGTTTAAACTTGATTTCACAAGTTTAAGTTCAAAATTGGTCCCACACCGTATGTGCAGTAACAACTATCGTTGCCCTGCCAGTTTAATCCACAAATTTGTAATACTGCAATCATGGCTGCTGTGACTCGATTCCCTGTGGTCCTATGGGACCGCTGTTCATATTTCTTCCAACATGAGACTGGTGCTTTTTATATTTTATTAGTACACAGGGGAAGTTCATAAGACAATTTTCATTTCTGAGTACCTGTTCCTCGTGCTCTATCGTCCTGTAGGTTCAGTCCAACCCTAATCTAACACAAGGTTTCCCAACTCAGTCCTGGCGCCCCCCCTGGGTGCAACCCTGATCTAATTAGCTGGTTAATAATCTGAATAAGGTTAGTTATAACTGGGGTTGGAGTGAAAATGGACAGGATGGTAGCTCTCCAGGAACAGGGTTGGAGAGCTCTGATTTAGCCCATAGAAGTGGTTGGTCAGTGAAAATGAACGTTTTCGCTTAGGGAACAGCTAACAATGGTGTGTACGCAGATTTGATCACAAAAAAAAAAACATTAATTTAACATACAGTACTGTATATGCCTCTGCTTGACAACAAAAATAAGTGCCTCGCCAAGCTAAGAGCAATTCTATTAGTCTTGTCCCTATACAAAGCCCCACGACTACAATGACAGGCTTGTCAGTTGGTGTACAACTACCGTAGTGAAACCCAGTGCGGTTGGTCAGTAGAGCATCTTACTACCCATCTTATTCACTCTTACACACACATTCAATCACACCCTTGGAAGAGCAGCTCGGCACTGACAAAAAAAAAAGTTTTTTTTTTTTTTAAATGTAAAAAGTAATTTGAATGGACATGTATAGTGTTACTGCAGCTGATACAAAGACAAACAAAACTGTGAATGTTACAGTTGTTGGCAGTTGGCGGGGATTTCAACCCTCTTTGTCCAGGATGGCTTTGACGTTGTCAAAAACCTGAAACAGAGAGGGAGAGAAAGAGATGCATTAGAGAAAACAAGAGAGACATTGTGTTTTTTGACAAGTGTGTGATTGCCAGAGGGTGCAGGGGAACAGAGAGAAAACCAATAGGGAAAGAAAAAAACTCAGAGGGAATTAACACAAAACTAAAATAGAAGTTAAGAGTGAATAACTTTGCACTAATGAGTGTGTTCCAACTGCCCATCTTGTGTGCCTTCAATGGCTGTAAACTCCTTTGCTTACCTCGTCCACACCGCACGAGGCATCCACGGTGCGCACCTTGCCCTGTTTCTCATACAGTGAGATGATAGGCCGTGTCGACTGCAGGTATGTCTGGATCCTTCAGGGGAGGAAATGGAAGCTCAGAAACATGCCTGACCAGCACCCAGGACTCAGAAGAGACCCAAAATGGGGTCACAATGACGTATATACAGCCAAGCTAAAAACAAAAATCGCAATCTCAAAAGCAATGTTTTTTTCACTAGAAAGTTCATTATGAAAAGGTCCATTATGTCGTTTAGTGTACAACCCGACTGATTTCATACAAAAATACACGTTATAGATCTGTCACACTCATTGAAATAGTCTGATGAATGGTAGATCTGTTGTATATGCAATATTTCTATGCTTCCCATCTGTAAATTGTTTTAACGTCTTATTACTTTCAGTTTTGTATCACACCTTACAACTACAGAAAATACAGTATTTTTGGAGACTAAAACTATATTGAACTGAAATCAGGCAAACATTTTAGAAACCAGGAAATGTAAGTACCCTTTTTTTTATGAACAAGAGCGGTGTCTCCTTTTGAGAGTTCCAGTTCATATGAAAGAGGTCAATGGTCAGTGATCATTGAAAGCCTTAGTGTTTGGACGCTACCTTTTCTCCAGGCTCGCTCTGTTGTCATCGGTGCGCCCGCTGCTCTTCCCTCTTTCTAGACATCGGTCGATACAGACCTGTAGACAAGAAAAAACACAGAGCTCTCAGCATAAACCATTACACTGTCAGCTAAGCAATAAAGACATTAACACTAGGATTAACACAAATGTGGCTTATATCTGAGGTATGTCTTCCCCTTACAGTGATTTTGCCCCTTCCATTTCATCCCCTCCCCTTCCTTTTGGGAGATCCTCCCCCCAAGGTGTTTAATTACCTCACTAGTACAGTCGAAGAAAAGCACAAATTTGACGTTAGCCTTCCCTTCCATGACAGTGGTCCACCCCTGGAGGTTGTCTTCATTTCGGGGGAAGCCGTCGATGAGGAAGCGGAACTTCTTCTCGTCCATCTCCATGGTTTCCTCCATGGCCTGAGGACAAAGGAAAGTGAACGTTAAAAAAGGGATATTCTGCACCAAATCAAAGTCAGACTTTTTTTAATGTCTAAAACATGGTGCGTCTTTATTACACACTAGCTGTAGATCTGACATCAAAAATATTTTGAGGTGAACTATTTCTTTTGAGTATGGATTAATTCAGCCCATGGAGCAATGACAGAAACTATTTCAGTAAGAGGAGGGGGGAGAAAGACTTACTCAGACCACAATGACTGTTTAGTGCTACTACGCTCTACCCCATGTTAACTAAGCGAATAGCAATTCTGATTCCTAACTTACTGTACGTCAACAGCCAACACAAACCTTGTAGCCATAGGTACCTGGAGTTGGTGCATACCTTCCTGAGTAGGTTAATGGTGATCTCGACAGGGACGATCTTGCCATCCTTGATATAACTGTCAATGAGCTGTCCGAACTCTGACCCCTCTCGGCTTCGCTCGGCCCTCAGCAGGTCTCCGGCAGACAGGTGAGTGTAACTGTAGTTCTGTGAAAAACGCAAATTAATGCCAGCTTTTACTAAAACAACACACTCTGAGAATAATCACTGATCCAACCGCTTACGTGGGACAATAGTACAGAAACATACCTGTTCTGTACTAACAAAGTATGTTACTTTCCATAGGAATCAATTGGATATGAGAATTAAATTGTCTGGGACTAATGTCATTTATAAAAAGGAGTCCAATAGTAACAATGCATTAAGTAGAGAATAAACAGAAAATAACATTGTCATAGGCATCATGGGTTATGGTTCTAAAATGATGCTGCTGTGCTCCATTGACACTGAAAGCAAGGGGAGGGATTTTTATATTTCGCTGTATGAAGACAGGCTTTATAAGTGGGTGGCTGGCTTAAGAACTCGTGTGGTTTCGTCATGCTTGAACAGGATGCTTGCGCAAACACAAGTGGCCCAGCTCTGTTTGAATATAGGTCTAAACAAAGTAATTTGCAAATGCAGGAAACAGAAGAAAGCCCATGGGGAGCTACAATGTAGTGTGTTAATAGTCAGACAGCTGAATAGCAGTAGTAGTTTATCTTTTGACTAAAACCCCACCCAGACTCAGATACACGTCAGCCTTCATTTCTCAAGACTACTTGTTCAAGGGCATTGGCTGGAGGTTTAGAGCAGGTGCAATGCAGATAAACTGAACTTTACATCATGTGAATTGCAAAACAGCTGAACTGATAAGATGTAGACTACACATGGGTGTGACATCAAGAGCAGTGCATAGGTTACTCTGTGTATGTAGCTAGAAGCCTTTCACAACGAACATAGAGCTAGCCCATTCCGAGACGGTATATACCGTCCATTCACGAACCTGTCTGCCGGCTGAGGACAGCGCCCCGACGATGCCAAAATGCTCGGTCTAAAATGTAAACACGTCTCCCACCGAAGACGGAGGCGACTACAGTTGCTAATTAGCTTTCTGCGGGCGCCGCACACCTGTGTGTAACGGAAGAAGGACGCCCACAAACACGTTGTAACTGAAAAATAAGTGTCAGCTGCAACTGTTAAAACCGCTTAAAAGTGTACATTCTATCTCTGGGAAATAATTTTTGACGTCATATCTATGTAGAGGGCTTTATGGATCTATGTACTGCAATTGAGAAGCACATTTAAATGGAGTATTTGGCTGCCAGAGGCAATTCGCCTCTGAACATAATAGGTCTTTGGACTAAAAGGAGTAGGCTACCCTCTTCTGTCACTTGGTGAGTCATAGCCCACTGACTCCCGAGGGGTATACTACCAAGAGTTTTCCATATAAAATTGACTAAATATTCTGAAATTGCTCATTTTTAAGAAAAACTAGAAATGGGCATGGTCTAATTTACTCAACAACCAATAACCCCCCCCCCCCCCAAAAAAAAAAATCTGGATGTTTATCAACGTTTGCTAGCTAACACATTGATTCTGCTTTGTAGTACACCCTTCTGATATTCAGGAAAAATCTTCAGATAGTTTTCTTGTTGAAAGGTTGACTGATTGAAATATCATGTATTAATTGTTCACATGACTAGCTAGTTAGCTGGCTAGCTAGTGTAGTCTTGCATAGTTATGCTAGCTAACATATCAAGTAGCATAACAACCTATTGCATTGAGGACAAGAAAGGGAAGTTGATCCATTTAGCTGGTCTCTCGTGGACAGAAGCCAACAAAAGTGAGCACAAACCCCTCATATCTGTTAGTGTTTCCCAACACAATTCAATGCCCTGTCAAATTATCTTTGTCCTTTTCATTGTTCTTTTCTCGCCATCTTACCTCAACGATTCTGGCACACTGGGTCCCTTTCCCCGCCCCAGGCCCTCCCAACACGAACACAACCTGCGGCTTCATGATCAATGCGGCCCTGTACACAACGCTCGGCACCTTCGCTGATAACCTACTCAGTAAATGGAAAATCATAAACCGATAAAACCAAACAATACACTAAGTGTACCCGGTTCGATGAAGAACAGATCTAAAGCCCGGTTGATGCGTGTCAGTGGGAAGTCCGCCAAAGCAACACCACTTCCGCGTTTGACGTGGCCAACCAATGGCAACAAATGGGGGAGTGTCCAATGGGTGTAAATCACGCCCACATGATGTAAACTTTTCAATACAGGCGTCTCATGACGCCTCTCCCTCTGTGGTTGCCGCTGTCTTATCCTCCCAGCATCAGCACCTAGCCGAACTGAACAGCGACCGTTGTCGAGGAAATGATGCTCTAACAAGCGAGGGAGTTGGAGCAATAATGCTCAATCGGGAGACGGAGGTATTATATATGGATGATTCGTGTTACCAAAACATTTTAGGGATGTTTGGGCGTCTGGGTATCACACCTTGTCGCGGGCACGTTTGTGAATCTCTCGTTGCGTTCTCTCACCATTTATGATGCACCATTCATGATGCGAGCTTCCCTCATCATTGATCCCAAGAATGGAATGAAGAAAACGTTGAAATAGCGCTAAGGAGATTTATTGTCTCAACAGGGCACCATAGCCTGCCACGCGCCGTTTCGTTGATTTATATAGCCTATAGGCTATACTTAGCCTACTATCGCCGGTTTTTAGGTAGGATATGAGCCATTGTATAACGTCTTCTTGTTGTGACTATCTCATTTGAGGGCGCCGTACAGATAACAGGGCTATGCAAGCCATCCAAACAAAGGCACCCGAACAACCCCATTGACACAACTGCTGCCCCGTCGCCACTGACATGACAACGCTGAGTCGAAGGAGCAGGTGCAAAGGGCACCGACCTGCAGCCGGACGCGTGGACTCGAAAAGGAAGTGGGACTTCGGGCTCGCAGAGAGTAAGCAGCATCCCGGAGGGGGACCTATTGCAGTTTCTGGGGACAAGCACCAAGGACAGTGCGGCACACAACAGTCACACCGGGGAAGGCTGCAGGGGGCTGTTCAGTGTACCTTCCCCACACTCACTCTCCATACCTCACTTGCATTAACGTTCCGTTTTCCCAGTGCAGAAAAATGCTTAACTGCTGCTGTACTGATTTGATATCGAATGTTGCCTCAATGTCTTTATTCAAAATGATGCCTCTATTTCGTTTTCTTCAACCCAGTAATTTGACCGTATCAGTGATGGGTAAATGAAAAGATTGATATTGGTTTAAAAGCTGGATGGAATCCGAGAGGGACTGATGTACATACTGGTCAGGTATCGTCTTCTGCCTTCGTCTCTGGTTCTGCTTACTCTGCTACTTGCCAGCACCATGGGCTGTATCCAGAGCATCTCCTGCAAGCCTCGCATTAGAAGGGAGAACATTGTAGTCTACGAGGTATCGGCCTCCATTGACCAGTGCCCAACGGTGATAGAGGAGAACTCGCCCATAGTGCTGCGGTATAAGACACCTTACTTCAGGGCCTCCGCAGGGATCGTGATGCCTCCGGTGCCCCGCAATGAGACCTGGGTGGTGGGTTGGATCCAGGCTTGTACACAAATGGAGTTCTACAATACTTATGGGGACATTGGCATGTAAGTTCTGAGTTGATGTCATCCACCATCAGTCATCTCGAAGTGCCACTCATTCAATCTCTGACACACACACACTCTCTCTCTCTATGACACACACACTACGCCCACAGCACTTAAGTATATTGGCCTAGGATTTAGTTCAGTGGGCTAAAACAGTCTTGAGTTACTTGGCCAGGCAATCCTAGTCTGTCACATGTGAGCTGTAATATTGTCTGTTTGTATCAGTTGTAGACCATTGGTGAATTTCGAACGCTGGTGAAATTCTAGCCGTGCATGGCCTGCTATAAAAACAGAGTCCCATTAAGTGAGGTCTTTGCACATGTATCATGTTCTGTTGTATTGTTTTGTGTATTACTAAAGACATTCTGCATGTCCACTACCCCAGGTCCAGCTGGGAGTTACCAGAGCTCCGTGAGGGCCGGGTCAAGGCCATCAGCGACTCGGACGGGGTCAGCTACCCATGGTACGGCAACACCACTGAGACGGTCACCCTTACGGGTCCCACTTCCAAACCGTCGCACCTCACAGTCAGCATGAACGACAACTTCTACCCCAGTGTGACCTGGGCCGTTCCCATCAGCAACAGCAACACGCCAATGCTGTCACACATCACCCGAGACCAGAGCTTCATCACCTGGTTGGTTGCCATCAACTCTGTCACCAAGGTAGGCTTCAGAAGATGGGCTTCCTTGGATTTTGTGAACGGCTCTGTTAAATTGTGTTTTTTATCTTAAGGGGATAGTTCACTTAAAAATCTAAGTTTGTCAGATGTTTATAGACCTCTAAAGTAGTCTAATCTCAAAATAAATCCACATCCCACACCATCTGTTGTGTGGATCCAACAATATGTACCTCAATCCCAAATTAATGGTAAAGATTAGCCCCATCTAACTAGTTTGAGCGACACAACGGATGGTGTGCAATGTGGACTCACCCCAACATACTTGAGGTCTGACTTTTGTCTTAAAACATCTGACAAACTGTGATTTTGAAGTGAACAATCCCTGTATATTTTTTGTTGTCGCTCAGTGTTAATTCTAGACAAGAACAGAAATGTACAGCCTTGGGGTCAAAGTAGGCTACAGATTGTGAAGCAATGCTCTAAGTGCTAACTGTAAAGCACTTTGGGCTGCAGCATATTACATATAAGTTGCTATAATAGTTAACTTCACTATTATGTTTTCGGACTATCCAGGAGCGCATTGTGCTGCAGACTGTGCGGTGGCGGATGCGGGTGGACATCGCCGTGGACCCTGACATGCCCCTGGGCTCCCGGGCCTCCCTAGTAGGCCGTCCTCACCAGGAGCAGCCCCATATTCTCAACTACCAGGAACCAATACCCCCCAACGCCCTGGGACGACCCAATGCCAATGACGCCCAAGTGCTGATGTGGAGGCCCCGCAGAGGGTCACCCCTAGTGGTGATACCGCCCAAATAAGGTTGTAAAGACTGAGAAAACACAATGTGATTAGTTCATGGTAATGAGGAAGTGTGGCCCATCGAAGGAGAGGGAAATTAGGGAAGATTGATAAGGGAAGTTCCCTTATCAAACATGGCAGCTGCAGCTCTTCACTCGCACCTACTGTCAGGGTTCAATGGATGATAGAAATCGTGAAAAAGTTTAGGTATTTTCTCTGGGCTGGACTGCATTGGAATTGACACAGCGGAAGTCTATAGAGCGAGACTGCTTTCAGAGGCAGGCTCAGCACTGCATCAGCGTTTGATTGAGTCCGGCTGTTTTTGGACGGCCACAGTGCTGTACTAGAGTTCTATCTATCTGCCTTTGGAAAGAAAGGTACAGAGCTATCAGAGTTCTACTGAGGTGGACTGAACACAGAACCTATCGTACAGTAGGTCTTATTGCATGAGAGAGAAAACGGTCTTTGACTGGAATAAGAATAGTATTTTGTATCAGCTGATCACACTTAGGACATGGAATGGAACTTCTTACATTGGCCATGATATCCTGAAAGCTGGAAAACTCCCTCAGTGCCAATTATGGACGTAACAGCATTTAACATAGAACACTTTAAGAACACTTTGTTAAGATATTTAAATGATGAGGCAAATCATATTATGTGAATCTTCTGTTAGTTTAAGATAAACTCAATCATCCATCAGATTGTATTAAGAGCACCTACTTGGCATAAAGGTCTAAAACGAAATGGGCTGATTGTGGTCTCATTTAAATGTGCCATGTCTATGCACTCACATAGAAAGGTTTAAACGGTGTGGGTTTTCTGGTGTGAGTTGAGTATCTACATGCATACACATGAATGTCCAATGTCTCAATCCAACCTGCTAGCCCCTAACCATATTGCTTATCTATACAATCGTTTCAGATCTACACCAAGTGCCTTGTGTTAGGGGCAAGTGGTTGATTTTGGGATTGGGCCATAGTGCCACAGTACACTATCAAGGCAAATAGCCTGGGCTAGCGGGTTCATTCAGAGGGGCCCCTGCCATATGACACAATGTCACAAGACTCATGCTCCATCTGTGCTGCTCACCAGTTTCAGTCGTCACCTTCCCATCTGTCTGTCCATCCCTTTCATCACTCCATCATTTTCTCCCCTCTCTGCATGCCTCCAATCCCTCATCTCCACTTCAAGACTATGCAAACACAGAGGGACTGTTGACCGAGAGAGATAGAAGAATACATGATCAGGAAAGACAGGGTGGTGGTAATATTCACAATGAGGGCTTTGTCGTGTCCCCAAAATAGCTGCCATTGATTGGGTCTCTTTCTATCCACATTCACAAATTGTCATTCTTGTGTAAGATGGAAGCTATTTCCATGTTAGATACACAATGAAATGAAAATATATTATATGAACAGTTTATGAACTTTTGAATTGGTACCAAACATATTCAGTGATCTCGGGCTCGATAGGAACCAGGATTGCCTTCATTAGGGCACACCACAGCAAAATGTTTTTCCAACACAAAACGCATTTCTTATTGGACGGGTTCGGGCAGTCTGTCCCTGTTTCCGCCCATTTTGTTCCATTCAGTGCCTCATGAATATGACCCAGTTGTTGAGAAACATCAAATAATTTATGACCTCTTACTCATCAAACAATCCTGCTTTGGGATTTCATACCTAGATGAAACAACATCCACAATACAAGCTCTTTCAATACAAAACATCGGTTTAAACCCTTATTTTACATTTGATTACTTAATTTATTCATTTTATCTTGCACAACAGGTCATTTTTGAATAAAAACATCAGCAACTGGATGTGTAATTCTTTGGATCTGAATGGCCGGACAATGAGCAGCAAGTTTAAAGCATTCCTTCCTTTAATCTTTTTCTTCCTTGTCCCCAATAAAAGGACATCCAGTATCTCTACAGTCATTGGTCTCAACCCCTCCCCTCTGCAGTAAATGTGCTACAACCCAACGCTCCCACTAGGTGGAGCTGTCACTCAAAAACAAATGAGGGGCGGTAACCTGTGAAGCATTACATTCATTTAAATGTCCTCCCCCTTACTGCCCATCAGTACCCCTAAAATACATTCATACTACAAATTCCCATTCCCCTACTCCCCAAATACATGATAAAACAGTAACGTTGGTAGTGAATTCTTGGATTCATCGATGAATTCTCATTGTTCCCTGTAAAGTCTATTTTCCTATGATTCCATGCTTTGGTGAGTTTGGCTCTATCACCCGAGGTGAGAGGTCACGTGAGCAGAACCCTTCATATGCCCTGCATAGGCATCATTAAACATAGTACATTAAACATCTTACGACTCCTTTCCCAGGAGTTCTGCTCCTCCTTGACTACGCAGACCTTCTCAGTAGCTCTGAGTGATTATTGCTTTTCGAGGTCGTTTTGGTTTCAGATTTTCAAAGAAAAATTCTAATTTAAAAAATGACATTAAATACACTATGCATTACATCGAATCAAATGTTATTGGTTGCATACAGATATTTAGCAGGTATGTTATCTGGGTTGAATGCTGGAACACAGAATATTAAAAAATAAAAAAAAGTCCTATGATGGTAGTGACTGCACATTACTGCTTATTAACTATCAGTTATTCAGATGACTTTAATAAAATATTTTAGCTGTGTATATTGCATGTTTCATTTGATGACGTTATTATTTCATTCCAAGTCATCATCTCTATAGAGCTGCTGCCTATGCTCTCTGACAAATCTCTATTTTGTAGATCTTCACAGTAAATAAGGCAGGCTTTTATGACCACTAAATACCAATACCTCAAGCAACTGCTCTCAGATGTATGCACTCTTGATCACTCATCCCTCTGTCTCTTACGTTGCAGGCGTAAAAGAAACAGACCAGAAAACTAGCTGCGCAATGAATTATGGTCTTTCTAGTTAATTATCACGTTTTCTGCACTAAACTATGAAGAACATTGGCCTGTTGGAAACTACAACTCCTTACTACATCGCACAGTTCTGGCATGGTCTTATTTATCTCTATAGAAACTGCAGTGCAATGTGTGTATTGAGCAAAGAAATAAAAAATTCAATGGAATGAAATTCAAATAATTGAACTAAGGTCAGTCAATTAGTTGTTTTAAAACTGAAAAATAACCGACATTTTGGTTAATTGCTCAGCACCACTTCTTGGCAACATATTCCTCCCTCCATCTTTCTCCGTGTGTCTCTTCTTTGGGGTTCCTGGGCTGTGGGGTGGTGGAGGGGAGACCCTCTATACTTTGCTGTGGTTGACGGCTGGCCTCTTGCCCTCATAGCCATAGAGGAAGGTGGCAGCAATGACCAGCATTGCTCCCAGGAAAAACACACTGGGAGAGAGAGAAAGAAGATGTTGTTAGAGCTATGGGCAGAAATGAATAATCAGGGCGTTTTCATATATGAATTCAGCTTCCTGGTGCGGATGCCTTGAGCAACTGCTGGTACTCTGGTCCTGGAAATTGGGCAGGGACAGGGATTGGTTTAGGCCAGGATTATTTTGTGTTTCAAATATGCTCCATAGCACAGATCAGGGTATCAAATGCTCCAGGATCTAGATAATACAGGTATGTGTGAAAATGTCCTTGATTTGTATTGTTTCTTCTTCTTATTATTATTATTATCTCTATTTTACCCCTGAAGTCTGTGGAGACGTGAACCTTTAGTCCAATATGGACCTGGCCAAATTATTTATGAAAGTGTGTTTGTTTGTGTGTACCTGGTAGGGTCGAAGTCCTTCAACCAGAAGTAGGATATGAGTGTCGACAGGATGATGGAGAGTGACGTGGCGAAGCCCTTCAGGATGTTGTCTGCATACTTAATGACTGCTGCTATGACCAACCCGCCCAGAGCCTGGAAACACACAAAAGGACATGGGTTTGATGGAAGACACAATACACACAACCAGTCACACATAAAAATACACACAAATACATAGGCGTTCATGCATGAACACACATACACTTTGCCTCTCTTTCTCATTTACTCTTGCTTTCTCTCTCACACACAAGTGTGCACACACACCTAGAGTGAATAGTCAGAATAGGCAGAGTAAAGGTTGTTAAGGTATTTTTTATAAGGAGGTTCACATCCTTTTGCTCTGGCTTACCTCACTTTACAGTAAATCAGGGTTGTATGGGCTACGTCAGGGGTCGGCAACGTAAGGCAAGCGTGCCAGCCTTGGCACGCGACGGTATTTGCCTTGGCACACCAAGGCCTGGCAAGCAACCCCACAATTTTAAACAGTGGTATAGATATTTTTTCCTCACTTATTTTTGCCAGTTTATTTTTTTAACTGGAGAAAATATTTGAAATTGAATGCAATGGTTTTGATATTGCATTGGTATTCACTGCAATGTAGTAGTTCCCAAGGTATGTAATTCCTGATTAGCCAATGAGCTTCATAATTTTGCAGGAGTTTCATATTATTAGTTCAAGGCAAGACGACCCACCTCGCCTCTCCCGCCAAATTCAAATCCCAAGGCAGCGCTGAAGATGAGATTCATTTTCACAAAGCTAGCAACTAGCAAGCCTTCTTTAGTTATTTTGAAAAGTCATCACAAAATGTCATCAGCAAAGAAAAATGTATGGCTTCTTGGACAAAGGAATATGGATTTGTTGAACTGAAGGACCAGTCTGTTGTAAAACTTGTTTGTTGGGCATTAAGTGTGCCCCATCCTTTTGAAACGAGACATGAGGAAAAACGTCAAGGATGAGGGGGACAAGGCAGAAGGAATCACGAGGGCGGTGTCCAGGTATGAAAAGCAAAGCAGTGTGTTTACAAATCTACATGCAGTCAAAAATCAAGCGCCCGAGCGACTCCTAGTGGCGGGCTGGGCGCTTGCAGGCTGACCCCAGGCATCAGTTGAACTGTGTTTCCTCCGACACATTGTTGTGGCTGGCTTTCGGGTTAAGTGGGCGGGTATTAAGAATCACGGTTTGGGGTGTCATGTTTCGGAGAACATATGACTCGATCTTCGCCTCCTGAGCCATTTGGGGAGTTTTTTTGTTGTTGTTTTAAATAGATGCACCTGTGATTAGTGTGGCTCTTGATGGGAGTGTGGATGTGAATGACATTCCACGTCTGACAGTTGTTGCAAGATACTGTGACTCCGAACAGGTACGTGAGGAGCTGCTTCGTCTTAAACCCATGCAATGGTACTACTGAAGGAGAAGTCGTAGCAAGAGCCTTCACCGATCATTTTGAGAGAGGTTGTCGATATTAAAAACACATTCGCTATTACAACTGATGGTGCCCCCGCTATGGTGGGGAAACAAAGGATTCGCAAAGCTGATTGAAGATAAGATTGGCCACCCCGTGGTTAAATGCCACTGCATCACTCACCAAGAGAATCTGTGTTCCAAGATGAAGTCCGTGGAGCTAATGGACAGCGCGCCTCTGTTCAGCAAGCTATGGAATTCTTCCATTATTCGGGCAATTAGATATTCAATAGACACAATTAGTTGTAATGCACATATGAAAATCATAACTGGCACGCAGATCGTTAGACATTTGTAGGATAAATTGTCAAATTGGCACTCCACACAAAAAAAGATTGTCGACCCCTGGCCTACGTTATAATTAAATGTATGCGCTTTTTGAAACTATAACTTAAGCATATTTACAGTACCTGCAGGGCTACAACGGTCCAGGTGAGTGAGTTGTAGCCTTGGAACACTCCGGACTCCCTCACTCTCTCTCCGTCGTACACAAACACTCCAATAAGACCAAACACCAGACCAAACAAACCTAGGAGAGGGAGGGAGATCAAATCAAAGTTTATTTGTCATTTGTTATTTGTCATGCACAGGATACTTTATTTGCATTTATTTATATAACCTTTATTTAACTAGGTAAGTCAGTTAAGAACAAATTCTTATTTACTATGACGGCCTACCAAAAGGCCTCCTGCGGGGGCTGGGATTAAAAATAAATGAAATAAAAAATATAGGACAAAACACACATCATGACAAGAGAGACAACACAACACTACATAAAGAGAGACCTAAGACGACAACATAAGGCAGCAAAATATGACAACATGGTAGCAACACAACATTGTAGCAGCACAAAAACATGGTACAAACATTACTGGGCAAAGTCCACAGCACAAAGGTCAAGAAGGTAGAGACACCAATACATCATACAAAGCAGCCACCACTGTCAGTAAGAGCGTCCATGATTGAGTCTTTGAATGAAGAGATTGAGATAAAACTGTCCAGTTTGAGTGTTTGTTGCAGCTCGTTCCAGTCGCTAGCTGCAGTGAATTGAAAAGAGGAGAAACCCAGGGATGTCTGTGCTTTGGGGACCTTTAACAGCATGTGACTGGCAGAACAGGTGTTGTATGTGGAGGATGAGGGCTGCAGTAGGTATCTCAGATAGGGAGGAGTGAGGCCTAAGAGGGTTTTATAAATAAGCATCAACCAGTGGGTCTTGCGACAGGTATACAGAGATGACCAAAAACACTCAAACTTTTATAGATGCACAATCGAGAGCATACTGTTGGGCTGTATCACCGCCTGGTACGGCAACTGCTCCGCCCACAACCGTAAGGCTCTCCAGAGGGTAGTGAGGTCTACACAATGCATCACCGCGGGCAAACTACCTGCCCTCCAGGACACCTACACCACCAGATGTCACAGGAAGGCAAAAAACATCAAGGACAACAACCACCCGAGCCACTGCCTGTTCACCCCGCTATCATCCAGAAGGTGAGGTCAGTACAGGTGCATCAAAGCTGGGACCAAGAGACTGAAAAATAGCTTCTATCTCAAGGCCATCAGACTGTTAAGACAGCCGTCACGAACAGAGTTGCTGCTGCCAACATACTGACTCAAATCTCTAGCCACTTTAATAATAAAAAATTGGATGTAATAAATGTATCACTAGCCACTTTATATAATGTTTACATACCCTACATTACTCATCTCATATTTAAATACTGTACTCTATACCATCTACTGCATCTTGCCTATGCCGTTCGGCTATCGCTCATCCATATATTTTTATGTTCATATTCGTATTCGTTCCTTTACACTTGTATAAGGTAGTTGTTGTGAAATTGTTAGATCACTTGTTAGATATTACTGCATGGTCGGAACAAGAAGCACATGCATTTCGCTACACTCACATTAACATCTGCTAACCATGTGTATGTGACAAATAAAATTTGATTTGACCAGTTTACAGAGGAGTGTAGAGTGCAGTGACGTGTCCTATAAGGAGCGTTGGTGGCTAATCTGATTGCCGAATGGTAAAGAACATCTAGCCACTCGAGAGCACCCTTACCTGCCGATCTATAAAGTACGTCTCCGTAATCTAGCATGGGTAGGAAGGTCATCTGAATCAGGGTTAGTTTGGCAGCTGGGGTGAAAGAGGAGCGATTACGATAGAGGAAACCAAGTCCAGATTTAACTTTAGCCTGCAGCTTTGATATGTGCTGAGAGAAAGACAGTGTACCGTCTAGCCATACTCCCAAGTACTTGTATGAGGTGACTACCTCAAGCTCTAAACCCTCAGATGAAGGAGTCACACCTGTAGGGAGAGAGGCATTCTTCTTATCAAACCACATGACCTTAGTTTGGAGGTGTTCAGAACAAGGTAAAGGATAGAGAAAGCTTGTTGGACACTAAGAAAGCTTTGTTGTAGAGCATTTAACACAAAATCCAGGGAGGGGCCAGCTGAGTATAAGACTGTATCATCTGCATATAAATGGAGAGCTTCCTACTGCCTGAGCTATTTTGTTGATATAAATTGAGAAGAGCGTGGGGCCTAGGATTGAGCCTTGGGCTACTCCCTTGGTGACAGGCAGTGGCTGAGACAGCAGATTTTCTGACTTTATACACTGCACTCATTGAGAGAGGTAGTTAGCAAACCAGGCCAAAGTCCTCTCAGAGACACCAATACTCCTTAGCCTGCCCACAAGAATAGAATGGTCTACCGTATCAAAAGCTTTGGCCAAGTCAATAAAAATAGCAGCACAATATTGCTTAGAATCAAGGGCAATGGTGACATCATTGAGGACCTTTAAGGTTGCAGTGACACATCCATAATCTGAGCGGAAACCAGATTGCATACCCGAGAGGTTACTATCGACATCAAGAAAGCCAGTCAGTTGATTATTGACAAGTTTTTCCAACACTTTTGATATACAGGGCAAAATAGAAATAGGCCTATAACATTTAGGATCAGCTTGATCTCCCCCTTTAAATAAAGGACGAACTGGAGATAGGCTTTGCGACGATAGGAGCAGCAACCTTAAAGGTTCTAAATCATCTGACCCAGATGCAGCAGGTGAAAAACAGTACAGTGAAATGCTTACTTGCAAGCTCTTACTCAACAATGCAGTATTCAATATAAAAAACAATATTGAAAAGTGTCTTAAAAAGAGCATAGAATCAATAATGCTAAGTCAGGTAAAATACACACAAGAAAAAAAATGAGAATATACACTATATATATACAAGGTCAATACCAGTACCAATATCAATGTGCAAGGATACTGGTGATAGTTGAGGTAGTTATAGTATGTAGATGTAATCAGAGGTAGAAGTGACTGAGCAGCAGGATAAATATTATAAATAGTATCAGCGGCGTATATGGTGATTGTGTGTGTGTGTGCGCACAAGGACACACACACACAGATTTCAGTGATGCTGACCTAACTGGATGTTGCGGACCCATACACTCTGTTTGGTTTCTTTGAGGATCTTCTCAAAGTAGACTCCAGCGAAGCCACTGGAGAAGCAGGCTATTAGTACGGCTATCACACCGACTAACTGGGAGCCTGCAGACAGAGGCTTCGAAGATGGCCCACCCAGAGACTCTGTAGGCCACTGTGGAGACAAACACACAGTACATCAACAACATTCAGTATGTAACATCCACAAACAAGGATGCGCATGTGGAGTATGGTTGCAAAATCCTGGAAACCTTTCATGGAGATCGTGTTACCACTGATTTATGCAAATGATTCGGAAAAACCTGTGAACCTGTGAAAAGTTTAGACTTCTGCCTCCCTAATGTGAATACATGACTAATCTGACAAAAACCCATCCAAACAGACCAACCAATTAGATTTGGTATGAATGAGAAGTTATTGAATTGTGTGGTGTGTTTAATCTTGTCACCTGTACGAGAGCGATACCAGTCATGAGGATGAGCAGAGATAGCCACTGGTAGAGCCCGAGTCTCTTCCCGAGCATGGACACTGAGAACAAGGCCGTCGTCAGGATTTTCAGCTGGTACGTCACCTGGTTGGGGACAATATCGATTTAAATTCCTGCCAGTCAAAACTGGTCAAGAAATGCAGTGTGGAGTCCCTCAGGGCGACATTCTTGGTCCACTTTTGTTCCCCTTATACATGTTGCTACACACAAGCGCACGCACGTCACGTCTCTCACCTGGTAGGTAGCAGCATCCAGGTTGGACAGAGCGACATAAAGCAGGTTGTTCTGGAGTGTGTAGATGCCTGATGGGATGGCCAGCTTCAACGTCTCCATGGGCTTGTTGAGAATCTCTTCATTCAGCACACGATTCAATGCCCGAACACTGAAGCCTGACAGGAAGAGAAACAGAGATTTAACACCCATACACTGAATCCTAAGAACGGGATAGATAGACAAAGAGACTGTAGCATAGATCCTATAGATAGACAAAGAGACTGTATTTTCTGTGTTGTCATTGTTTATCCATTCACTGTGTCACAGACAGAAAGCCAGGCGGCCGGACAGCCAGATCGATCACTATACCCACTGTGGTCGTAGAAGACGAGCAGCAGGCAGGTGAGGATCTTGAGCAGCTCGGCCGAAACCACGGCTGAGGAGGCTAGGTAGCGCGGCCCCTCGCCCAGCAGCGTGCGCGAGTACCTCATGGTGAGCACCAACGAGGTGGTCTGCAGCACCAGCACTCCCAGGGACACGTACTTCAGCCGCGACTGGGACTGGGAGGCTGAGGGCAACGACATGGAGACGTGGCAGGACGACTCCTCAGAGCCAGGGGGCGGGGCCAGAGGGGACAACCCTGGGTTAGGCTGTGGGAGAGATGGACAGTGAGACAGGCTGTGGGACACACATACAGGACAGTGAGGACACAGGCTGGGTTAGGCTGTGGGAGAGATGGACAGTGAGACAGGCTGTGGGACACACATACAGGCTGGGTTAGGCTGTGGGAGAGATGGACAGTGAGACAGGCTGTGGGACACACATACAGGACAGTGAGGACACAGGCTGGGTTAGGCTGTGGGAGAGATGGACAGTGAGACAGGCTGTGGGACACACATACAGGACAGTGAGGACACAGGCTGGGTTAGGCTGGAAGGCGGCTATTTAACACACGCAATCCCTTGGTAATTATAAATAAAAGTTCTGAATTTTCATAGCATTTCGAAAAGATTTTGTTTACGCATGACCAAAAATCTAATTGATGTTATAGTGAGTTTAAGGCAGTTAGGTGGAATACTACGAAGCTGTGTTGTTCGTTTCGAGAAGTGCTACCAACTGATTGATTTGACTTGGTATGGTTTATGCATCAATATCCAATGAAAAATGTTGCTGAGAAGTCAAGCTGCCAAATACATATTCGCAGGGAACATTGTTCATCAACCCAAATTGCACAATCACTTGTATTTAGGCCTTACACAGTAAACACATGCATTAACGGTGGAGGAGTCTAACCCACAAGAAACATGGTGAACACCAAAAAAAAGAGCTTGCTACTAGAAATGGAGGACAGGCTATCCTGGGTGCCAGACTGTTTCTGCTCTTTTTTCCAACTCCTTATGGAATTGTCATGCTATGTTTGGCTTGACGATGACAACAGAGTAGGCAAAACACAAACAGACCACATGCATACTTGAAATACCAGTATGCATGGCATGCCAACTCAAACATGCATACAGTAAGTACTATAACATTCAGTCTCATCTGTGTACAGTGGTTCAAAAGCCCAAAAAAGACAAACAGTCATCCAACTATTAACTACTGAGAGTTAGAACTTAATTATATAAATACAATGATAGACTTCGGGGCAATTCCACGGAAACAGAATGACACACTGAGACTCAAGATTTTTTTTTAACAAGAAAAGTATGCCAAACAAGAACCGTTGATAGCAAAGCTAAACCATACAACTGCCCATTTTACATAAACACATTTACTAAAAAAAAAAACAATGCAGATGTGAAGTTTGGTAACAGAATGACAGTCAAATCTCCCTCAGTTTTTAACGTGACCATGTTTTCCAAAAACTCTTAAATATCTACTCCAAATTAAGATTGAAAATATGTCTCACAGATCACAGTACAGCATATTTCAGTACAGTACAGTACTGTGCTGTCCAAAATTTTGAAACGGATGTCTATGATTGGTTCAGAGTTGGACTGACAAAATGTCAACTTTTCCCTTGTCAGTTGGTGCTCAGTGGGTGAGAGGGGTGGTTACATAAAACAAAGGGGGGGCCTCATGGGTAGGTGTCAATAAGAGCCATGGGTAGGTGTCAATAAGAGCCGGGAGAGGTGACATTAACTGGGGAAAGAGAAGAGAGAAAGGGGGAGGAGTTGTCCAGACTCACACTCTTGCTTTGACCACCACATAACAGAAAGAGAACAGTTATGAGCTGAACATAACAGTATTACAATGGAAGGGAGGACAGTAGCAAGTGACCAAAGGCGATTTGTGATTACCATGAATTCCCATTGTAGCCAATTCAGTCATTATGTTACCGATTTCTTGGTCATTCTGTTATTACAAGTTTTAAATCACTTCATAGATCATAAACCAAATGATCAGTAAAAATACTATAACTATTTGATAGGTCTACCTTTACATGTTACTTATTTGAACTTTTCTTTATCCTCCCTGAAAAAAATCAAAAAATGATGTGGGTTTTTGGTAACAGACAACAAGGCAAAATCTCTCAAACCTATAGAAGTCAAATAAGGGCCCTGGTACAATGGTGACGCTGGGGGAGTGGTGCCAGGAAAATTGACATCTCCATCAACGTCAAGTTTGGACACACCTACTCGTTCAACGGTTTTTCTTTATTTTTACTATGTTCTACATTGTAGAATAATAGTAAAGACATCAAAACGATTAAATAACACATATTGAATCATGTAGTAACCAAAAAAATGTGTTAAACATATCCAAATATATTTTGGATTTTAGATTCTTCAAGTAGCCACCCTTTGCCTTCACGACAGCTTTGCACAATCTTGGCATTCTCTCAACCAGCTTCATCAGTTAATCACCTGGAATGCATTTCAATTAACAGGTGTGCCTTGTCAAAAGTTTATTTATTTATTTCCTTCTTAATGTGTTTGAGCATAATCAGCTATGGAACCATATGCAGCGGTCTAACACACTACCCAAACTGGACGTGTCGCGTGCGCAAGCATTGCAAAATAAATGTACACATACATGTTATTCAATCATTGCACCCACACTGCTTGTGCACGCCAACGAGCATCTGCGTTGCCAGGCGCTAAAATAGAAGTTGCTTCTATTTGTGACGCCAAACGCGATACAAGTCCTGCCACTCCCATCTCCTCGTTGGCTTTCAGAAGCATATACCCACGTGCCATCTCCTCATTGGTTACACCCACGTGGGTGATTGAAAGATGAACTGAGGTTGGTTATACACCTTATTATGAAATGCCAATCGCCATATAAAGTCCAAAGAAGAAAAATCCTGGAAGGAGGAGAGATGACTAGAAACGATTCGGTTAACCGTTTTATATATCCCATGATAAATTAGCTAGCAACAGCAAGCTAGCTAGCTAAATTGCCATACGTTTAATGCTTTTCAACCTGTCCACAAATTAATATAATTGGTTCAGTGTTTGTTTTGATATTTCAACCTGCGTGTCGTGATCACGTTTGGTGTGGGGGGACAAAATCAAGTTGCCGGTTTGGGCATGGTGATAAGACACTGCATCGTAGTGCAAACTGCATTGCTACAGATGCTGGTTCGAGACCCGTGCCGGCCACGACCGGGAGACCCAAAAAGCGACTCACAATTGGCCCAGCGTCATCCGAGTTAGGGGAGGGTTTGGCCGGCAGGGATGTCCTTGTCCTATTGCGCTGTAGCGACTCCTGTGACAGTGAATTAAATAGTTTCTTTGTCATCTTGCTAGGTAGACATCTAGCTGTGACCATCTGGCTACGATCAACAAGGGCTTTCTACAAAATAGCAGCATTAGCACAGCTAGCTAACATTTGTGATGGGGGGAGAAGAAAAAAACTATACAGTTACATATCAGGATATTATTTTTGACGATATATCGTGTGGACAATACCAAATATTATTTTTGCGCTAGTTGGCAGTACATGAACCAAAAGTTCAGTATGTTTCCTTCATAGCTTGTTCTCAATCTCAATCTTGGCTCTCTCTTATCCCTCTGCAGCAGACATTTGGTGAGCAATGTATTTGGAACATCGAATCGCAATAAAAACACAGTATTGAACCGCAATACATATAGTATCGGCACATAAGTATCATAATAATATCGTATTGTTCAGTCCCTGGTAATTCTCTGCAATAGCTAATATTGGAATCCAGAACATAAGCAACACACACAGACTTGCATTGCCAAACAAAGGTACTACCACCTTCTGGTTTGGAGTATTTTAACACGGCTGAGTGGCTGACGACTTCGGGTCTTTGCTGTGTGAACACAAAAGAGTACTGTCGGCAGGCAAATGTTTGACAATCCTACCGGTGTGTCTTGAGCTATAACTTGTCCCACAAAAAAACTCCCCAAACCTTTCCTGAGCAACTCATAACCTTAGGCTATGGTTGGCCTCACCTAGGAACATCCACTCCTGAGCTAATACCCCTCCGTCAACCCCCTTCCCCACCCCCAATCAATAAAACAAGACAAACCATAGAAGGACGGCTGAGGAGGCAACGTGGCTCCTGGAGGTAAAGTCAGCTGTGTCACCTTGGCCAGCTAGAGAAGAGATTTGAGCAGAGGAGAGAGGCAGGCTGCCACTCCTTCCCATGTGCTTAGCGCTCGGTGACTGGTGAGCCGGATGGGAGAAGGATATTCAGTGGTGTTGCAAGAGCGATGTCAAAATCCTGTAAGGGCAGGGCCCCGGTCGTGGACTGTAAGTTGTTTACACATGCTGACTGGGCCAGCTGTAAGCACACTCACAGGCAGGCACTGTTTTTAACTCTGTTACCCATAGTCCTAGTTTATTTCAGGCTCCCCTGTCTCAACCCACCACTACAATGTCACCAAGCAAGATTGTCAGGCATTGGGTATCTTTTGAGTGCATTCAGGGAACTTAATTTCAAGGGCAAAATGTGATGCTCTGATGAAGGTCGACCGACCGAAAGCTTAGCAACCATTTGTGCACGGGAGCATTGTCATGCTGAAACAGGAAAGGGCCTTCCCAAAACTTGCCACAAAGTTGGAATCACAGATCATCTAGAATGTCATTGTATGTTGTAGCGTTATTTCCCCTTCACTGGAGCTAAGGGGCCTAGTCTGAACCATGAAACCATTATTCCTAGCCGGAACCCCAGACCATTATTCCTTCTCCACCAAACTTTACAGTTGGCACTATGCATTTGGGCAGATAGCATTCTCCTGGCAATCCCAGATTCAGCCGTTGGACTGCCAGATGGTGAAGCGTGATTCATCACTCCAGAGAACACATTTCTCTGCTCCGGAGGAGTCCAACGATGGCAGGTTTTACACCACACCAACCAATGCTTGGCATTGCGCATGGTGATCTTAGGCTTGTGTGCAGCTCCTCGGCCATGAAAATCAATTTCATGAAGCTCCTGACGAATAGTTCTTGTGCTGACGTTGCTTCCAGAGGCAATTTGGAACTCGGGTAGTGAGTGTTGCAACCGAGGACATATGATTTTCACACGCTACACTCTTCAGCACTCGGTGGCCACGTTCTGTGAGCTTTTGTGGCCTACCACTTCATGGCTGAGCCGTTGGTGATCCTAGACGTTTCCACAATACCAGCCCTTACAGTTGACCGGGGCAGATCTAGCAGGGCAGAAATTTGAAGAACTGACTTGATGGAAAGGTGGCATCCTATGCCGGTGCCACGTTGAAAAAGTCAATGAGCTCTTCAGTACGGCCATTCTACTGCCAATGTTTGACTATGGAGATTGCATGGCTGTGTGCTCAATTTTATACACTCGTGAGCAACTAATATGAAGGCGTATCCACATACTTTTGGCCAAACGATGGAAATGAGTGCTCAACTATTTGTAAATCATCTCAGTTAAGTCTCACTCTCAGTAAGCCCAGTTGTGTAGGCTAAGTCATCTCCAGTTTAACTGCACACAACAGCCACTGGAACATCATCTGGGAGAGAAACAGCAATTTCATAAGTAAATATTAGTTAGGCCTACTTTGTAGCATAAAATGGAAAATAAATGTGTACACGCTCTAATATTAGTGAGTAGGTAACGTAGGTGCAGAGAGCAAGTCGGGCTAACGGTGAGAGCAGAGTGGTGACGAGGCAACAACACAGTGGCCTCATTATGTAGACACTCTCCAGCTGCTGCTAGTGGGGAGTGGCCACATAATCCCTCTCTGTGTGTGTACCGGGAAGGGGAGGGGAAGGGGTGTAGGGATGTCAAAGCACTGGGTTGCTAGAAAGCCGACCTTCACACACGCATATGCATACACAGTCATCTTAACACACACACACCACTCTGCCTTCTTAGGAACCAGACCTGGGTTCAAATACTGTATTCTTTTCTTTCAAACATTTTGAATTACAGTGCATTCGGAAAGTATTCAGACCCCTTGACTTTTTCCACATTTTGTTACGTTACAGCCTTATTCTAAAATGGATTTAAAAATATATATTTCAACAACCTACACAATACCCTATAATGACAAAGCAAAAACAGGTTTTTAGACATTTTTGCAAATGTATAAACTGAAATATCACATTTACATAAGTATTCAAGTCGGCAGGGGGTTAGAGCGTTGGGCCAGTAAGTGAAAGGTTGCTAGATCGAATCCCCGAGTTGACAAGGTAAAAATCTGTCGTTCTGCCCCTAAACAAGGCAGTTAACCCACTGTTCCTAGGCAGTCACTGTAAATAAGAATTTCTTAACTGACTTGTCTGGTTAAATAAAAAAATTCAGACCCTTTTCTCAATACTTTGCTGAAGCACCTTTGGCAGCGATTACAGCCTAGAGTCTTATTCGGTATGACGCTATAAGTTTGGCACACCTGTATTTGGGGAGATTCTCCCATTCTCCTCTGCGGATCCTCTCATGCTCTGTCAGGATGGATGGGGAACGTCGTTGCACAGCTATTTTCAGGTCCGGGCTCTGGCTGGGCCACTCAAGGACATTCAGAGACTTGCCCCGAAGCCACTCCTGCGTTGTCTTGGCTGTGTCCTTAGGGTTGTTGTCCTGTTGGAAGGTGAACCTTCACCCCAGTCTGAGATCCTGAGCGCTCTGGAGTTGATTTTCATCAAGGGTCTCTCTGTACTTTGCTCCGTTCATCTTTCCCTTGATCCCAGTCCCTACCGCTGAAAAACATCCCCACAGCATGATGCTGCCACCACCATGCTTCACCAGACCAGAGAATCGTGTTTCCTATGGTCTGGGAGTCCTTTCGCCATTTACTGAGGAGTGGCTTCTGTCTGGCCACTCTTCAATAAATGCCTGATTGGTGGAGTGCTGCGGAGATGGTTGCCTCCATCTCCACAGAGGATCTCTGGAGCTCTGTCAGAGTGACCTTCGGGTTCTTGGTCACCTCCCTGACCAAGGTCCTTCTCCCCCAATTGCTCAGTTAGGCCGTGCAGACAGCTCTAGGAAGAGTCTTGGTGGTTCCAAACTTCTTACACTAATTAAGAATGATGGAGTGCCTTTCCAAATCATGTCCAATCAACTGAATTTACTACAGGTGGACTTCAATCACGTTGTAGAAACATCTCAACGATGATCAATGGAAACAGGATACACCTGAGCTCAATTTCGAGTGTCATAGCAAAGGGTCTGAATACTTATGTAAATAAGGTATTTCTGTTTATTTTTAATACATTTGTAAAAATGTCTAAAAACCTGTTCTCGGTTTATCATTATGGAGATTGATGAGGAAAAACATTTATTTAATCAATTTTCAGATAAGGCTGTAACCTAACAAAATGTTGAAAAGGGGAAGTGGTCTCAATACTTTCCTAATGCACTGTAAGTATTTAGATATTTCATGTGATTGAAATCGTGTACCTTATTATTATTTGGAATTACATTTGTCGTACACCATTTAAAGCTGGAATCCTTAAAGAAAAATTCCACCCCAAAACTATTAGTCCATTGTTGACGTAGTTCAAAAATGTTTTGCTTGACAGCAATCAAGTTGTCATGATATGTAACTTTCAAAATAGAGAAATCATTCCCGTATAATACATTTTGCGTCATATGATGCAAAAAGCTTCATACAGGGACAACTGTATTTTGAAAGTAAAGGCAGGGGAGAGCAACTGCGCCCTCACCACGAAGATTTGAAGTTGAAGGCAGGCGGTACTGCAGGCATTGTTCCATAAAACAGGATGCCCCATTATCGTGATTGGGGAAATGGTGATCTTCATGGTCAATATTCTTGGATATAAAACAAATCATCAAACCCAATCATGGTAACAATAATTGCTTCTATTTCACCAGATGTATGTCCTTGAACCGATTACTTTAAAATCACACACAGACTAAGTTAGGCCGTCATTGTAAATAAGAATTTGTTCTTAACTGACTTTCCAAGTTAAACAAAGGTTAAATAAAACAATTAATAATAGAGTTAGTTGCTAATGGCAGCCTGCAGTACCTCAGTCGGCCAACTTGAGATACTCAATGAGAGGGGGAGCACTGAGCTGGCCTGCAACATAACTTCCTATAACTAGAACTGCGCATTTGATAATTCCAAAAACTCCTCCATTATAACAAGATGGTGACATGCTAAAATGACACTTCCTGATCTTCAAATGGGCCACTGAGTATCCCAATAGGAAACAATTGGGTGACTTCATCGATGGCTTCATACATTTTTTTTTTTTACAGTCTATGAGTAAAGGCGAGGCACCTCACGTTGGCGGCATTCAGTTTCATTCTCCATGCTAAAACTCACAATTTGCTCACTCCTACCAATTGATGCATTGACATCAGTCTTTATTATGGCAATTCAAGATGGCGCTACCCATACACCTGTTTCTATTCCCCGTTTAGGTCCCATCAGGTAGCCTGATTTTAGATGTGTCCATGTAAACAGGGTTATTATGGAAATCGTCTTTCTTGCAAAGCATGTAAACGTTTCAAACCAACTATGATATTAATCTGACTAACCACAATAATCATGTTACTGTGTGCATGTAACCGTACTCATGTTGCAGATTCAACAGTTGGCTTCTTGCTGGCGTGCGAATCTTGACATATACACGTGTTTAGAATGACAGTAAACGCTTGAATAGAGTCGCAACATACCTGTAGTAGGAGAGGTGAGCAGGGGGAAATACTTATGATGACGACAATTTATTCAAATAACTCTCTCTCACTGTCCCACTCTTCCGACTGGTCTAACAGACTTCTGGCAGAAATAAATAGTCTAAATGGCAGAGATGCTGATGTCAATACGTTCATTCCAGGAATGTGGGGTTTCTTTTCAGTACTTCTCTTTGTACATCTGGCTGAAACCTTCCTCCACAAACCATCAACATGTTTCAGTTTACTTTTCCCAAACCGAGGTTTAGAAACTCTGTGCCTGACCGGAGTTCCCTCATCCGTTTTTCAGGGGAAACGTAAAGTCGGTTGAAAATACTTTATCCTTGAAAAGAAAAAAAAGGCGACACCAGAGTGGTATACTGCGAAACGAGCTAGATGTACTCAGGCTTTTATGAAGCGAGCCGGCTTCAGTTAGCGTCACATTCCAGGTCAGGCTTCATCCGTTCTACGATGGTGAATATTGCTTGTCCGACTGCCGCGAACTCCAGCAGCGAACACACCCTTTTCGCGCCATTTCGCCCGTTGTTGGGCAATGTTAAAAGTCATATGGTGGACGTAGATTTCAGCGCGCACACGGTTATGCTAGTGATGTGCTGTTCGCGAGTGACTCGTTCTTTTTGAACGACTCTTTTTACTGACTCAAGAGTCATGATTCGTTTTTCAGAGTGACTCGTTCATTTCAGTCATCTGTTTGACCAGCTGGCTGACCGCAATTACATTGCGTGTCTGAAAGTGGGGGGGATCAACAGCGACAGGCGTTACACCTGTGCTATGTAATTGGTTAGATGGTTTTAATTTCTTAACACGTTTTTATTGTTCAGTTCCCGACCGCGTGAAACAAGACTGGGAGAGCTAAAAAGGCACTATTCTTGATAGACAATCATACTGTTCCATTTGAATGTTAACAAAACACACATAACAAACACCTCACTTAAACTAAAAGGAATGTTGACGTTAGTTATTAATCTATCAGTTTTCCATTTATTACCAATAAATCTTAATTATTAGGCCTATAATTCATTATGATGTCTCTTCGGCTGTCATCTGTTGTGTTTTGTGAAGAAGGGTTATTATAATTACTCTTGTATAATTGGGCAGCAAACAGCCTACCGGTTTTTCATTTACCAATAAATCTATGTTTGATTATTAGGTAAGACTTCCTTTTAAGGGTGCATTATTACTGTGTAAATACATGTGTAATTAAACTAACAAGTATTGTAGTTAACTGTAATGACTCATAGTTACAATGTAATAACATGTATCTGGTAGTAGTTGCAGAAGGATCTTGCTAGCTCATGCGTGGCTCTGCCCACCTCCTTGCTTGTTCTGCCAACTCGACTCACAAGTGTCCCATTGGAAACATCAAGGTGCGGTCTATCTTGGGTCAGTTGTAAACATCTATGGTGGTGGGGATGGTGCCACGTGACTCAATCTCGGTTTCATCAGACCAGAGGATATTGTTTCTCATGGTCTGAGAATCATTTAGCCTCTGGTCACTCTACCATAAACTCTACCATAAAAGCCTGATTGGTGGAGTGCTGCAAAGATGGTTGTCCTTCTGGAAGGTTCTCCTATCTCCACAGATGAACTCAGGAGCTTTTTTCAGAGTGATCAACAGGTTCTTGGTCACCTCCCTGACCAAGTCCCTTCTCCACCAATTGCTCAGTTTGGCCGGACAGCCAGCATTAGGAAGAGTCTTGGTGGTTCCAAACGTCTTCCATTTAAGAATGATGGAGGCCCCTGTGTTCTCAGGGACATTCAATGCTGCAGACATTCGCAGATTCCTTTGACCTCATGGCTTGGTTTTTGCTCTGACGTGCACTGTCAACTGTGGAGCCTAATGTAGACTGATGTGTGTCTTTCGAAAACATGTCCTAACAATTGAATTCACCACAGATGGACTCCAATTTAGTTGTAGAAACAGCTCAAGGATGATCAATGGAAACAGGATGCACCTGAGCTCAAATTCGAGTCTCATAGCAAAGCGTCTGAATACTTGTGTAAAACAAGGTATTTTTGTTTTTTATTTGTAATACATTTTCAAACATTTCTAAAAATCTGTTTTCGCTTTGTCATTATGGGGTATATGTGTGTAGATTGATAAGACATGTTTTTATTTCATCAATTTTAGAATAAGGCTGTAATGTAAGAAAATGTGGGGAAAATCAAGGGGGTCTGAATACTTTTGAAATAGCTAAATCCTGTGTAACACCTAGTAACTACATTGTATTTATACAGATATAACATGTGCTCTGTGATGTACTAGTGTGCTTATTCTCCCACTTGGATGGCACGTCCATAAGCTTTAAATTGAGGGCCAGGTTGTGAGGATGGGTAATGTACTGTAAAGTACACATTCATTTCAAGTAAGTACTCCTCAAGATACACAGGATTTAGCTAGTTAAAATTAAGTGTAACACCTAGTAACTACATTGTACTTATGTAGATATTTCATGTACTGTGGTGTACTAGTGTCTTTATTTTTCACTTGGAATGGCGCTTTTAGAACGTACTTTGCAGGTACACTATAATTACAAGTAAGTACCCCTCAAGACATACTTCATTTGAACTAGCTAAATCCTGTGTAACTAGTAATTACATTGTACTTATGTGAATATTGCATGTACTCAATGGTGCACTAGTGTGTTTATTCTCACAGTTGGATGGCGCTTCCAGAAATGTAAAAAATGAGGGCCAGGAAGTCTGGATGGGTATAAGTTCCCTTTTAGTTACAAGTAAGTACCCCACAAGATACACTTCATTTTAATTAGTAATTACAACTAGTGATTACATTGTACTTAGGCAAACATTAAATGTACTATGCTTTGAAATAGTATCTTAATCCTCATCTGGGGTGACTCTCGTATAAAATCTGTTTTCATAAACTTGACCAGGTTAATCTAGATGGTATGCTATATGTTGTGGGAAAGTGCTAGCCACAACGTTGACTGGAGATACTGTGTATTTTGAACAGTGCATATGCATGGTTAAGTAATTAGAGCCTATTGAGCATAGGCTATAATCTCTCAGACACCCAGCGCATCCACAATGGATCCCAACCTTTGTCACAGGTGATAATGAAATGGATGCAGCTGAGAATCAGCGAAGCAATAAGTTGGTGAATTTAGTGGGAACCTGGCCATTTGTAACATTCATGATAGCAAGCATTAGTTGTTACACTTCTGTACTTACAGACTGCAACTACCTCCAGGTACATGTTATTACATTGTAACTATGAGTTGTTACAGTCAACTACACACTTGTTACAGTGTAATTACACATGTAATTGCACTGTAATAAGGACTGCTTAAAAGGAAGTGTTACCAATTATTATAACTCATGGCATTTATTTGACTATAATCAGATGATGACAATAAAATTGTGTTTGGCTCAGTATACTTACTCTTGTGGAATTGGCCAGCAACCCAGCTTAGAATAAGAGTATTCAAGGACAAGGGTCAACAATAAAAGCCATCACTAATATGACTCCCACCAGAAAACTACTGTACACAACAGATGAAAAGGCAATGGCAAGTTAACTTAATGACTTCTACATAACGTTTGACTGATATTTACTTCTCTGCCAAGTGTGTTTACATGCTCAACACCATTGTTATTGATGGCTGTGACCCTAAGTTAGAATTTAACCCTAGAGAGGCCACAAGAGTCTTTAGGCAAACTGGCAACAGGACCCGATTGCATCTCTGCTTTATGCTGAGGAACTTACACTAGCCTGGGTCGCTGTCTTTCAGAGGTCTGTACATTCCCAATCATCACCCATCTTCCCCAAAAGCCTTTGATTCCCCCCAAAAAAGCCTTTGATCTCCAAAAGAAGACTGTAGACCTGTGGCTCTGACCTCTATTGTAATGAAGTGTCTTGAAAAGATCATGGTGAGCAAGCTTCAGTCAGACTAAACAACACTGTTGGACCCATATCCGTTTGCGTCCAAATACAAAACGTGGCACTGATGAAGCAATCCTCAGCATAGTGCATTTCGTCATGCAACATCTGGAGAACCTCAAGGCCTATTGCTCGACTGCTATTTGTGTATTTCAGTTCAGCATTTAAGATCTTGCAGCCACACATCCTCCTCAGCTCAGACAGACTTCAGTCGAACCCTACACCATCAGGTGGTATCACTCATTTCTGAACAACAGGACCCTGTCTGAGCCCCAAGGTCATTAGGGTGCCCCGCAAGGCTGAGAGTTCACCCATCCTATTCACACTATATACGAATGAATGTACAAGTAGACACCCTGACAACTATATTGTCCAGTTTTCTGATGATACTTCTATTCTTGGTCTAATGTATAGACACTGACACTACTGTGTATAGGTCAGAGATGCAGAGGTTTGTGCAGTGGTCAAACAAACTGAGGAAATGGTTTTTGACCCCATATCTGATGGTGACCACTCACCTATGGTGGTCTATAATGTGGACATTACTCAGGTCCAGTCTTACAAATGCTCCAGGGTCCATCAACGCTGTTATTTTCTACATAGGTTCAGGACTTTTGGAGTCAAACAGAAGGTCATGCTCATGTTCTTGTCAGTTACCTTAAAATCACAAATCAATGGCCTGGTCCAGACAGCCATGAAGGTGATATGTGTGAGGTAGCACCAGTCACTGCAGACTGTCTTTGATCAAACAATCGGAGACAGGCTAAGAAAATAATATCAGAGCTCTCCCATGTACTCCACCCAGAGTTTCAGCTTTTCCCTTCAGGCAGACGCAACATGGTCCCTCAGTGTAAGCTGGACAGATATAAGCACTCCTTCATCCTCCTGTCAATCAAAATGCTAAACAGCAATGTGTAGGGGGAGCCCGTGTGCAATGTGACATACACTGAGTCTTCAAAACATTAGGAACACCTTCCTAATATTGAGTTGCACCCCCTTTTGCTCTCAGAACAGCCTCAATTCATTGGGGCTTGGACTCTACAAGCTGTCGAAAGCATTCCACAGGGACGCTGGCCAATGTTTCCTTCAATGCTTCCTACAGTTGTGTCAACTTGGCTGGGTGTCCTTTGGTTGGTGGACTATTCTTGATACACATAGGAAACTGTAGAGCATGAAAAACGTGTTGTAGTGTAGCAGTTCTTGACACAACCAAACTGGAGCGCCTGGCACCTCCTAACATACCCTTTTCAAAGGTACTACAATATTTTGTCTTGCCCATTCACCCTCTGAATGGCACATACACAATCCTTGTCTCAATTGACTCAAGGTTTAAAAATCCTTCGTTAAACAGTCTCCTCCCCTTTATCTACACTGATTGAAATGTATTTAACAGGTGACACCAATGAGGGATCATTGCTTTCACCTGGATTCACCTGGTCAGTCTACGGTATGTCATAGAAACAGCAGTTCCTAATGTTTCGTAAACTCAGTGTATACAGTTGAAGTCGGAAGTTTACATACATTTATGTTGGAGTCATTAAAACTCATTTTTCAACAACTCCACAAATTTCTTGTTAACAAACTATAGTTTTGGCATGTCGGTTAGGACATCTAATTTGTGCATTGCACAAGTAATTTTTCCAACAATTGTCTACAAACAGATTATTTCACTTATAATACACCGTATCACAATTCAAGTGGGACAGAAGTTTACAAGCACTAAGTTGACTGTGCCTTTTAAACAGCTTGGAAAATTCAAGAAAATTATGTCATGTCTTTAGAAGCTTCTGATATGTACAGTCGAAGTCAGAAGTTTACATACACCTTAGCCAAATACATTTAAACTCACTTTTTCACAATTCCTGACATTTAATCCTAGTAAGTCGCTCTGGATAAGAGCGTCTGCTAAATGACTTAAATGTAAATGTAAATGTAAAAATTCCCTGTCTTAGGTCAATTAGGATCACCACTTTATTTTAAGAATATGAAATGTCAGAATAATAGTAGAGAATGATTTATTTCAGCTTTCATTTCTTTCATCACATTCCCAGTGGGTCAGAAGTTTACATACACTCAATTAGCATTTAGTAGCATTGCCTTTAAATTGTTTAACCTGGGTCAAACATTTTTTGGGGTAGCCTTCCATAAGCTTCCCACAATAAGTTGGGTGAATTTTGGTCCATTCCTCCTGACAGAGCTGATGTAACTGAGTCAGGTTTATAGGTCTCCTTGCTCACACACGCTTTTTCAGTTCTGCCCACAAATCTTCTATAGGATTGAAGTCAGGTCTTTGTGATGGCCACTCCAAAATTTTGACTCGGTTGGCCTTAAAGCCATTTTGTCACAACATTGGAAGTATGCTTGGGGTCAATGGCCATTTGGAAGACCCATTTGCGACCAAGCTTGAACTGATGTCTTGAGATGTTGCTTCAATATATCCATATAATTTTTCTTCCTCATGGTGCCATCTATTTTGTGAAGTGCACCAGTCCCTCCTGCAGCAAAGCACACCCACAACATGATGCTGCCACCCCCGTGCTTCACGGTTGCGATGGTGTTCTTCGGCTTGCAAGCCTCCCCCTTTTTCCTCAAAATATAACAATGGTCATTATGGCCAAACAGTTCTATTTTTGTTTCATCAGACCAGAGGACATTTCTCCAAAAAGTATGATCTTAGTCCCCATGTGCAGTTGCAAACCGTTGTCTGGCTTTTTTATGGCAGTTGTGGAACAGTGGCTTCTTCCTTGCTGAGCGGCCTTTCAGGTTATGTTGATGTAGGACTCGTTTTACTGTGGATATAGATACTTTGTACCCATTTCCTCCAGCATCTTCACAAGGTCCTTTGCTGTTGTTCTGGGATTGATTTGCACTGTTCGCACCAAAGTACTTTCATCTCTAGGAGACAGAATGCGCCTCCTTCCCGAGCGGTATGACGGCTGCGTGGTCCCATGGTGTTTATACTTGCGTACTGTTGTTTGTACAGATGAACGTGAAGGTAGGCCTTGAAATACATCCACAGGTACACCTCCAATTGACTCAAATTATGTAAATTAGCCTATCAGAAGCTTCTAATGCCATTTCTTCTAAAGCCATTTCCAAGCTGTTTAAAGGCACAGTCCACTTACACGGAACCCAAACTGACAATGCTCGTGCGCCATCGTGCATAAATGTATTTTGTCCCCCCACACCAAACGCGATCACGACACGCAGGTTAAAATATCAAAACAAACTCTGAACCAATTATATTCAATTAGGGACAGGTCGAAAAGCATTAAACATTTATGGCAATTTAGCTAACTAGCTTGTACTTGCATGCTAATTTGTCCTATTTATCTTGCTTACTGTTGCTAGCTGATTTGTCCTGGGATATAAACATTGAGTTGTTATTTTACCTGAAATGCACAAGGTCCTCTACTCCGACAATTTAACTTATATGGTGATTGGCATCTAAACTTTCATAGTATTACCACGATGACCGGCAACAAAGTTCATATTTCAATCACCCACGTGGGTATAACCAATGAGGAGATGGAACGTGGGTACCTGTTTCTGTAAACCAATGAGGAGATGGGAGAGGCAGGACTTGCAGCACGATCTGCGTCAGAAATAGGAATTACTTTTATTTTAACCATTGGCAACGCAGATGCGCGAGCAGTGTGGGTGCAATAATTGAATAACATAGATTCCTAAAGTTATTTTGCAACGCTCGCAATGCGAGCGGTGTAGTCAGGGTATTAGGCGTTCAACAAGCCATGTGCGACATGCACGCGCAGTTACAAGCCTGCTAGAGTTAGTGGCAGGCGGACGAGCAATATCCACCGTCATAGTACAGATGAAGCCTGATCTGGAATGTGAAGCTAACTGAAGCTGATTATCTTTATAAAAGACTGAGTAGACCTAGCTTGCTTCATAGTATGCCACTCTGGAGTGGCCCTATAACATGAACTGTCTGTCTGCAGCAGAGGAGACTGTGGGAGGAGCTATAGGAGGAAGGGATGATTGTAAAGATTGGAATGGAGTAAATGGAACAGTAGCAAACAAAGCAAACATATGGAAACCATGTATTCCGTTCCTGCCATTACGATTCGCCCGTCTTCCTAAAGATCCTCCCACCAGCCTCTTCTGGTCTGCAGTGAAGTTGAGTCTCTCACATTACATTGTCTTGAAGTCTATTCCCAGAGCCCTGTACTACATGTGTGGTTTGAGGAGTTAGTGAGGTAACTTTGGTCAACTCTGAGTTCAACTTGGGATAACCGGTACCAAGACAGTGGCTCAACTTTTAGCCAGGTACATTTCTATGATAAAAAATCCTTCAGAAATAATCTGCTACTGGGCAGGCTAACTCCATTTCTTGTATTTTTTTTAATTTTATTTACGGATAGCCAGGGGCACACTCCAACATTTAGACATCCTTTACAAATGAAGCATGTGTGTTTAGTGAGTCAGCCAGATCAGAGGCAGTAGGGATGACCAGGGATGTTCTGTTGATAAGTGCATGAATTGGACCATTTTTTTTTACTAGAACTTTTGGATGTCAAGGAAAATGTATGGAGTAAAAAGTACAATATTTTCTCAAGGAATATAGTGAAGTAAAAGTACACGTAGTCAAAAATAATACATAAGTAGTACCTTAATTAAAGTATTTTTACTTAAGCACTTTACACCATTGGAATTAATAAAAGTATTATATTGATAGGAGTGGGGCAAAAGAGTACTTGTGCATTGATAAGCACACCAAAGGACCTCAAACACGTTATTAATGTTAAGTAATAATAAAAAGAAGACAGCACTTCAACAAGCCTATTTCACACAATAGCTTGCTGAATTAGCCAGATAACTTGTATTTTATTTTAATTTAGGCACAAATGAAAATGGGGCACATACTCGTCCACGGATTGGAGTTTCTGCATTGTCTTAATAAAGAGTTCGGCGTTCGACATGTACGTGCAGTTACAAGTACATACTCCTGCGCAGTAGATGGCGCTATCACACAATTGATTTATTTATTTTTGGAGGTATGATTCTCTTTGTTTGCGAATTAGCACCAGGTCGCCGAAGAAGAAAAACATGCGCTTCCTCTTGGTCCGGAAAGCGTGGAAGTAAATGTATCTTGATAAATACATGTTAGTTTTCTAGTCACAAACTTATTACGGCAAAATGGTTCGAAAATTGAAATTTCATGAGCAGAAGCTTTTGAAGAAGGTTGACTTTATCAACTGGGAGGTAGACAACAACCTGCACGAGGTGAAAGTATTGCGGAGGTATCACATCGAGAAGAGAGAAGACTACACCAAGTGAGTATGCAGTTTTATGGCCTGTATTTTGTCTCCAGCTATATGTAAAATGTGTTTTAAGTTAATCAGTTTAGGTTTTGATGCGGAAGTTATTGTTAATTTGGTATATAGTATAATAAGGGTGACTATTCCTAATTCTAAAATGGCCTATCTACAGGAAGCATTCTAGTTTAATTATGATGGCTTCGATATGGACAAACATCCAACCATATTATTCCATCTATTGTATTCAAATTTGTTCTATGTGGAGGCATTTTTAGCACATTGACAACCCCTAGAACACTGTCCCTACTCAGCAGCCTCCGCGTGTTTTGATTAGCTACAGTCTGCTAACGTTATATCCATAGGTACAATAAGTTGAGCCGTAACATCAGAGAGCTTGCTCAGAAGATACGTGATCTGGACGAGAAGGATGGCTTCAGAGCCCACAGCACAGGTCAACTACTTGAGAAACTGTGAGTATCAGTGGAACTGAATTCGAACCCGGACCCCTGCGCCCATAGGAAACTGTCTGTCCTCTAAAAGTAATGTGGGTAACACACAAGTACTACCGAGTGATGATGGTGTCTAGCATTTTGCATCTCTTCTTAAAGGTACGGTACTGGGCTGATCCCCACCAAACAGAACCTGGCCCTTACAGAGAAAGTCACCGCCTCTTCATTCTGCAGGTGAATAAACAAACCCATTCCATCTCCCAATAGCAACAGCAACAGTAAGAGTAAAAGTAGATGTTGCATTCTATCCATCACTTGCAATACCTCTGGCTCAATTCGGTCCCATCTCCATCTCTCTGATTTCCAGGAGGCGGCTACCCACTATAATGGTAAGCTTACGAATGGCTCAGAACCTGAAGACAGCCATCACCTTCATCGAACAGGGACGTATCCTTCACATGGTAACAGTACTAGTGATGTAGCGCCTGTGCGCATGCTGTGGCAATGGTGGGTTTTTTTACCCTCTTGTAGGGATCATAGACTGAAATGTCAATTAGATTGTTATTCTGTGTTGGATTATCTATGTAGTGCTTTGTGGCCTTGACTGTACCTTAGATGTGCGTGTGGGACCAGAGATTGTCACAGACGCAGCTTTCCTTGTCACCAGGTAAGTGTAGGGTTGTCTGACTACTTTTGGTACTTTTCTTCCTTTCTGACATCTTGTCAGCCCCCCAAAATCCTAAATGTTTTATTTCATCAGAAATATGGAAGACTTTGTAACATGGGTTGACTCTTCAAAGATCAAACAGCACGTCATGACCTACAATGATGAGGTGAGAGAGACCACGGTCTAAGATAAGTCTGACAAAGTTCAGTTTGTTTGTATAGCTCAAAGGTCCCAGGCATATTTGTTTGGATATACGATGGTCTAGTCTGATGGTAAATCCTGTTGTACAAATGGAGATTCTGACTGTCTCATTGGTGCCCTTTGTTTTCCAGAGGGATGACTTTGATCTTGTGGTATAGACCTACAGTATTCATCACTCATGGGAAGGACAAGAGGAATGTGCAGAGGTTTGCATGTGTGTGCATAAGAAGTATGAGCATTTGTATGGGTGAGCCCATGTTTGAACATGGTGTGTGTGAGCCCATGTTTGAACATGGTGTGTGTTTGACTGAGTGTGTATGGGACTATTTTTTGAGGAGGGAAGGAGTGTTATTTCAACATGTAGTGTTCAACTTTTTATAAACATTAAGATAAATATACATTTCAACATCCTTTTTTACAGTTCTGTAACCTTTGAAAACAATATACAACTTTTTTGCCATGGTAAAGGGTTGTTTCACACTTAAGACCATTTGCATATAGATAGAATTGTCCTTCAGTGACATTGTAAAAAACTAATTAAAACAGAATGTAAACTATTGAGTTTTCAATCCCTTTTATATTCCAACTAATGGGATTATACCTCTACTGAGAATTCAGAAAGCTCTACTTTGCTCACATTACCAACCACAGGGCAGTATCTTTATACAGGTGTTGAAGAATTCTGTGTTTGGTTAATCATGTCACCTGGATTTTAACCTCTTATTTAAAGCATTTTCCATCAATCTGTCTCCTTATTTTTGTCAGATGGTCCAGCACCATCCTCAGACAATTGCTTTATTTTTTTGGTCTAATTCTCATTTCTGGAAAAGGCTTCAAATTAAAATCCAGGTCATTTGACATGATTAACCAAACAGTGCCCTAGGTACGAGACATGACAAAGCTGAAGAAGGCACAGTTCCATCCACTACTTACAAGGTCTCTCCCAAAGGCATCGATGTAGGACCTTAAGCTTTGCTGTTAACAGAAACCACCAATATGGCATCCTAGAATTAATAGGTACCGGCGAGTTTAAATGGGAATTCAGACTGTCACCTTCCTTATGCCAATCAGATCCACCAGAAACGCATATAGACGATGAGTGTAATGAAGAAGACTGCCCCTGCTGCTATCTTGGCATAGATGGATCGGGTGTTGAGGTACTTGGCGTCGCTGCGGTACTTCTTTGAAAGGCTGGACAGATCGCTGGCTTTGGTGTCGAGAGCTGGAGGGAAAAATATTAATAAAAAATTTGAGGACTAGTGACCAATAATAGCTGTATTAGAGTGTATTCGGAAAGTATTCAGACCCCTTGACTTTTTCCACATTGTTACGTTACTGCCTTATTCTAAAATTGATTTTTTTAAATTCACCTGTCAATCTACACACAATACCACAATGTCAAAGCAAAAACAGGTTAAGACTTATGCAACAAAAAAATTAAGTATCATATTTAGATAAATATTCTCCCATCTCCACAGGGGAACTCCAGAGCTCTGTCAGTGACCATCGTGTTCTTGATCACTTCCCTGACCAAGGCCCTTCTCCCCCCCGATTGCTCAGTTTGGCCAGGTGGCCTGCTCTAGCAAGTCTTGGTGGTTCCAAACTTCTTCCATTTAAGAAAGAGGCCACTGTGTTGTTGGGGACCTTCAATGTTGTAGACATTTTTTTGGTGCCCTTCCCAAATCTGTGCCTCGACACAATCCTGACAGACCTCACGGCTTGGTTTTTGCTCTGATGTATTGTCAACTGTAGGACCTTTATATAGACAGGTGTGCCTTTCTAAATCATGTCTAATCAATTACATTTACCACAGGTGGCCTCCCAAGTTGTAGAAAAATCTCAAGGATGAGTAATTGAAACAGGATGCACCTTAGCTCAATTTCAAGTATCATAGCAAAGGGTCTGAATACTTACGCAAATAAGTTATTTCTAAACCTGTTTTCGCTTTGTCATTATGGGGTATTGTGTGTAGATTTAAGATTTTTATTAATTTAACCCATTTTAGAATAAGGTTCTAACTTAATGTGGAAAAGGGGAAGGGGTCTGAATACTTTGAGTGCACTGTATGCAAGCTTCAATCTTAAATGGGAAAGATAGGCACCACTTAAAAATATGGAAATAGATGTTGCCCATCTTGTCCATTCATTTGGGATTGAGGCCTGCAGTTTTACCTTAATTGATATTGTGGTTCAACAACTGATAGCATTGAATATGGGCTCAGCTCAATGTTCGACAACATCTGACAAACTTACAGTCCCAGTCAAAAGTTTGGACACCTACTCATTCAAGGGTTTTCCTTAATTTTACCATTTTCTACGTTGTATATGCGTCATTTCATAGTTTACTATTCTACAATGTAGAACATAGTAAAAAATAAAGAAAATCCCTTGAATTAGTAGGTGTCCAAACTTTTGACCGGTACCTGTAGATTTTGGACTGAACCATCCCTTTAAATGAATTAAGTGTATTTTATGTCCATGGCGGGTTTGATGCCAGGGCATGATGATTACCAGATAAGGCCTCTCCTCGTTGCAGGACCTCTTCAATGTTTGCCACCATGATACGCTGGACGTCCTGCAGTTCTGTGTTGATGCTGCCCAGGTTCCTCCGTGCCCTGCTGTCAATGTAGTTCTTCTTTGTCTTCTGGATGTACACATCTGAGGAAGGAATATACACAAATAACACACTACGTGTTGGTTTAGGGTGCATCAAGTCTAATGTGGCATCCGCTCGCCATTACTTACATCTGCGCTGAATTGAAAAACAAGGGATGGGGAAATGCAATATGGTGGACGTCTACTGGGATTTTCTTTTGCCAGTCTTATCTAGTTGTCTTTTTTACATCAGCTATGATGCACCCTTACTTCAAATATGTTTTGTTTGCCTAGGGTGTCTTGAATTGGATGTTAATGATTGAAAAGAGAAAAGTTCTCACCAAACTCAATGAAAGAGTACGGCCTGGAGACTGTGGGGACTTTCTTTCCATGCTGTTCATTGAATTCTGTTTGGAGGTCTTCCAGGTACCCAAATACCAGTTTCTTGGGAAACACAGCTTCACACAAGGCCAAGTAGCACACGCCATGTTCTATTACATAGCTGGTGAGACGAACACAGATGTGAACCATTAGTGGGAGAAACACTTAATACATTAGTTTCTCAAATAGGCCGATTAAGATTTCTACATACAGCACAGCGGCCGTCCAGTCACAGACTAGTCATCACATTATTGAGAAGAGTTTCTCCTGAACACGTAACCAAATGTTATTGGTCACATACACATGGTTAGCAGATGTTAATGTAGCAAAATGTTTGTGCTTCTAGTTCTGACAGTGCAGTAATAGCTAACAAGTAATCTAACAAATTCACAACGACTACCTTATACACACACTGTAAAGGGATTGAAAAATAATTGGTACATAAATATATGGATGCACAATGGCCATGCAGCATAGGCAAGATGCAATAGATGGTTTAAAATACAGTATATACACATGAGATAAGTAGTGTAGGATATGTAAACATTATTAAAGTGGTATTAAACTCGAGTTTTGCCTTGTTAGGAATGGAAACTCGGCACCAATGACACAGAAGACTCCATAGAGCTCATACTTACTGGAAGGACATGACCCCAGCCTCCAGAGTACATCTATTGGGACTCTGGGCATTTAGTTTGCGGCACAGCTGCTTAGCCTGGCTCTGGTAATGTTGCAAGTCTCTTCCTGACTAAACACAGGGAGAGCTAAAGGGTTATGAAATCATTCTTTCAGTTAAAAAAAACAACACCTACACTATGTATGATAGAAGTGCCTCTAAAACAAGGCAATATAAGTGTTAGTAGTATTCATCAGAATATTATGTAATTTAGCTAGCTACATAGTTTGTAAACCGTTAAGTTAGCAAGGCTAGCTAGGAAGAGAATGTGGTTCATTCAAACCTGCTCGTCTTCTTGCATCGATGCAGCAAGCGGCAGACCATCTGCTACTCGAGCGATCATTGTCAGTAAAATCATATTGATTGAAACCTCTACAATCCACACTACAGACTGAGTCGTAGGTTTTTGCTGGCTGTGTAAAAACTTCAAATAAACTTGGCTGCGTAGCTTCTGCTGTCAAATCTGACGCCGGAGTAGCTCGATGCGGGTGCTGATACCGCGTTCACAATTTCCGACTTGCTGATTCGTTGGAACGCGGCACGTGTGTAACTACAACCAGTTAACAGGTCGAACATTTTAGACTTTTCGGCATTTACTTTTTCGTAGCAGGTTAGGAGACTTAGGTTAGGGTTAGCTAAAATGCTGTCCTAACCTGCTACGAAAAGTCACGTCTGGTCGTAGCTGTACTCCAGAGATATTTTTGTGGAGATTGGAATCGTATTAATAACCCTCTTCTGTGCGTTGCCCATGCGTCGGCAATGGGCCGCGCGGTGCATTCTGGGACAAGGAGAGCTCTCCCCCAGGGAGTGAATGGGTGTCAATTGGGCGCATACTCAAAAACCCAACATTAGCATGCATTTCGTCAACAATAATTACAACATTACAAATCTTTTCCGAGATGTGAGATAATTAAATTGTTCTATATAATATCGTATGGCTTTGGAATCGTGATATGACGTACTTTTTAGGGAAATAGGCAAGTTTCTCGACTCATACACTGACTTCAAGAAGTAATTGCGATACGATTAGTTTATCAACTGGTTGACGCAGCATGACAACTTGGACACGATTGGTCGACCGTCTTCTGGGTGAGGCGTTACGTTTTTCAATTTATGGCGCAATTGGATTCCTATCTTCACATTTCTCCAATATCTCTGTGTTCTCCCTCAAGACACACAACCCCTCAATGCGCGAGGGTTCGTCACTAGTTATCATAGCCACAAATAAACCCCGCCCATTTCTACAATTTATCTTTTTTAAATGTGATTTTAAAGCATACCCTAACCTTAACCACACTGCTAACCGTATGCCTCGCCCTAACCTTCAATTACGACCAAAAATATAATATTAGGTTTAATACATTTTGAATATGTAGGCCAATTTAACTTTGTGGCTGTGGTAACTAGTGGAAGATATTGTTGTTGCGCCCTGGAATTGGGTCCGACGGCAACTCAGATAGAGAGGCCTGTAGTGGCCAAAGTCCTTTTCAGCATCAGCATGACCATTGAGTGCTTCCACCACTGCAATGTAGTCAACTGGGTGAGACGTCCAACTTCATTAGCTGAGCCCTCCTGGTGACCTTGTTGGAGTCATGTCCGACCGGGACATGAAGGGATCAGCAAATCGAGAAGAAGAAAATAAACTACTTTAAAATGGAGATGCCCATGCGCTCACATAAATTATAATGGCACAGATACAAAGATGAGCCCTCTATCTATCTCTATGCTCTAAACTTTCTTCTTATTCTTAGTGTGGTTTTCCAGCTGCCTTTCACAGGTCGGAGTGTGAATTTCACATTTGTTCAAAATTGTGCCCTCCAGATTTCACAAAAAAAGGGCAATGGGAAAAAGAAATGGCCCAACCATCCAACTTTACATAAACGCCACTATCCCCAACAAACCCACCACCCTTGTTTGGCCCTAACATATCCTCTCACAACCTCCTGTAGTTCTTCTTCACCAAAATCTCTGACACCCAAAGCTTCTCTGCTGCTGCTATTACCTCATCAATCTTCTTGGATTTTCCGTTCCATTTATGAGGTACAATTAATGACCATGGTTAATTTCCTCACTGCTTCAGCATAACACTTTCTGCACTGCTCGAAAACTGGCTACCTCAAACGGACTCTCTTGACCCACACCTCTTTCCACCGAAACTACACTCTCCACCGAAACTAAACACAAGTCAGATGTTTTATGTGAATGTTCTTTCAGCCATAATATTAGAATATAGTTAAGTCTCATGAGGCTCGATTACATGTTCTGGGTAATGTCTGAAAATCATCAAGAAGCAACCATTTGTGTCATCAGTTTCACTAATTCTCCAGACCCGACAGTGAGCCAGGCGGATAGCATCTCGATTGCTAATGTCTGACGGTGTATTGAGAGATGCAGATGCTGTCCCCGATGCGGGCGCCTGTCGTTTGAAGCCGGTCGAAACTCCAAGAACCAATACAGGCAGAACCATGGACAGATCCTGTAAAAAATGGTAAATTTGCTAATGTTTGTACTTGGAATAACATTGGATATTTGTATTGGTCCAGTCGTTTTGTTTGTTTGTGGATGTTCCCTGGATCGTTGTGCAATGAAACCGTGCTCTATTGCACTATTGCATTTTCTTTTATTATAGTCGATAGCAAACATTCAGCCTTCGTCAGTTTTTCGATGATATTCGAGTCAATATTGGTGCCGTTTTTTCAGTTTTCTGTTATTAAATGAAATAGCAATGGATGCTGCCAGCCGCCTGACTATAAATAAAGCTCAATTGATAGCATCATCGATGCACTGAAATAGCATGATGATAACACAGCCTACATTTTCATATAGCTTTCTAATGTCATCGCGCTAACTCAGTAGAATACAGTAGAATATCGAAACGTGATGACAGTCCAATCGGTCAGCTGACAACGCAGCTGGACACAGCTCATCAGATCAGTGCGCTCAACCAGAGACCCGTCTGTCCAATAATAATCAGGTCGTCAGACCAGTCTCCATTCGAGGGCTTATGCTATGAAAATGTATCTGCTCTTGACTAACAACCAAAATGCCTCAATAGCACACACAGCAAGCTATTATTTGCATACTCTCTCGGTCTACCATGTCAATACTTGGACGGTAAATTGATTGGGTCACGAACGCATAGTCCTAATTGTCACATCCCCCTCATTCGCTGGTGCCCAACAATCTAACCGGTTCGCAGTAGATTATACGGTGCCTTGGCACCATTGGCATCGCGAGCACCTTTGAATGGCCTATTGTGTGAGGTGCTGCTGGTACGATCGTGTGTTGTGATTGTAGTTCTCAACTGCGCATCGCAAAACTAGGCAGGCTTAGTGAAAGGCCTTGGCCAGTGCGTTATTCTTAGATATTTATGATTAAAACAAATTTTAAAAAGATTAATGATGGTGGATTGTTCATTTGGGTGGAATGCTTCTAGGCATGTTGCCACTGACACAAGGTCAGATACTCCCTCATCCTTAAAATCTCCTTCTCCCTATCAAATCAACCTCTCTCCATCCCTTACTTCCTCTAGGTCAGCCTGTGGTGTGCGAGGGTGAGGAGGAAAGCGGGTAAGGAGATGGGCTGCACCTCGGCCAAGCAGGTGTCGGCAGTGCCAAGTGGTGAGGAGGGCCGCAGTAAAGCCTACAGCAATGGGGACCTTCTTTCCGGTCAGTACACATTCACCTGTACAGGTCTATTCTGGAGGGTTAAAGAATGTTTTGAATGTTCAGACTTGCAGAACGTTCATATGGGAAAATATTTTACTGTGTGGCTCATTTGTTAGAGCATGGCACTTACCATTCTAAGGCTTGTGGGTTCAATTCCCGATGGGGCCACCTGTACTTAAAATGTAGGGTTATGCTGTAAGTCACTTTGGATGAAAGTGTTGTCCAAATGGAATAAACAGATATGCTTGTGTGGAAAAATATCATGTTGAATGGTATGTTAGCTTTATTTGTTACATTTCGTACACATTTTGGCAATGTTTTGACAAAGTCAGCAAAAAAAAAAGAAATGTCCCTTTTTCAGGAACCTGTCTTTGAAAGATAATTCGTAAAAATATAAATAACTTCACAGATCTTCATTGTAAAGGGTTTTAGCACTGTTTCCCATGCTTGTTCAATGAACCATAAACAATTCATAAACATGCACTCGTGGAACGGTCGTTAAGACACTAACAGCTTACAGACGGTAGGCAATTAAGGTCACAATTATGAAAACTTAGGACACTAAAGAGGCCTTTCTACTGACTCTGAAAAACACCAAAAGAAAAATGCCCAGAGTACCTTAGGCATGCTGCAAGGAAGCATGAGGACTGCAGATGTGGCCAGGGCAATAAATTGCAATATGAGTACTGTGAGACGCCTTCGACAGCACTACAGGGAGACAGGATGAACAGCTGATCGTCCTCGCACTGGCAGACCACGTGTAACAACCCCTGCACAGGATCGGTACATCCGAACATCACACCTGAGACCAACATAGCATACAGCAGTAAAACACTTGTTGTTAAGAAACTAACAAATTACAGTACTTTTGTTTTTAGGTCAGTGCCTGTCCGGGTTTTGTTTTGGTCGGTTTGTTTTTACAGGATGGCAGGTACAGGATGGCAACAACAACTGCCCGAGTAACACCAGGAACGCACAATTTTTCTTAGAAGGAATGAGCGTTACACCGAGGCCTGTACTCTGGAGCGAGATCGATTTGGAGGTGGAGAGTCCATCATGGTCTGGGGTGGTGTGTCACAGCATCATGGGACTGAGCTTGTTGTCATTGCAGGCCATATCAACACTGTGCATTACAGCGAAGACATCCTCCTCCCTCATGTGTTACCCTTCTTGCAGGCTCATCCTGACATGACCCTCCAGCAATGCCACCAGCCATACTGCTCGTTCTGTGCGTGATTTCCTGCAAGACAGGAATGACAGTGTTCTGCCATGGCCAGCGAAGAACCCGGATCTCAATCCCATTGTGCTCATCTGGGACCTGATGGATCGGAGGGTGAGGGCTAGGGCCATTCCACTCAGAAATGTCCGGGAACTTGCAGGTGCCTTGGTGGAAGAGTGGGGTAACATCTCACAGCAAGAATGGACAAATCTGGTGCAGTCCATGAGGAGGAGATGCACTGCAGTACTTAATGCAGCTGGTGGCCACACCAGATACTGCCCCCCCCTTGTTCAGGGACACATTATTCAATTTCTATTAGTCACATGTCTGTGGAACTTGTTCAGTTTATGTCTGTTGTTGAATCTTGTTATGTTCATACAAATATTTACACATGTCAAGTTTGCTGAAAATAAACACAGTTGACAGTGAGAGGATGTTTCTTTATTGCTGAGTTTACAACACACTGAGTACTAGCATACCTACCCACGTGCTTTCCTTAAATAGTGGCTGGTGGTGCTGCTAATGATAGTGCAGCAAACTCAGGGAGTAGTCCGAGAGGAGAGTCATACATCTAAACCATTCGGTCCCAAGCATGCTATCCACAGTTCCAAGACCGTTAACATTTACATTTACATTACATTTAAGTCATTTAGCAGACGCTCTTATCCAGAGCGACTTACAAATTGGTGAATTCACCTTCTGACATCCAGTGGAACAGCCACTTTACAATAGTGCATCTAAATCATTAAGGGGGGGGGTGGTGAGAAGGATTACTTATCTTATCCTAGGTATTCCTTGAAGAGGTGGGGTTTCAGGTGTCTCCGGAAGGTGGTGATTGACTCCGCTGTCCTGGCGTCGTGAGGGAGTTTGTTCCACCATTGGGGGGCCAGAGCAGCGAACAGTTTTGACTGGGCTGAGCGGGAACTGTACTTCCTCAATGGTAGGGAGGCGAGCAGGCCAGAGGTGGATGAACGCAGTGTAACATGTACAGTGGCGCAAAAAAGTATTTAGTCAGCCACCAAATGTGCAAGTTCTCCCATTTAAACAGATGAGAGGCCTGTAATTGTCATCATAGGTACACTTCAACTATGACAGACAAAATGAGGAAAAAATAATCCAGAAAATCACATTGTAGGATTTTTAATGAATTTATTTGCAAATTATGGTGGAAAATAAGTATTTGGTCAATAACAGAAGTTTTTCTCAATACTTTGTTATATACCCTTTGTTGGCAATGACAGAGGTCAAACGTTTTCTGTAAATCTTCACAAGGTTTTCACACACTGTTGCTGGTATTTTGGCCCATTCCTCCATGCAGATCTCCTCTAGAGCAGTGATGTTTTGGGGCTGTTGCTGGGCAACATTTCAATCGAATGGATCGGGAATATCATGAGTGGCTGCTCTAATTCCAGTCATGCTCTAATCCGAAGCATGGAGCTGTCAAGTAAAAATGTATTGTCACAAGCAAAAAATAAGTGGATGTCGCTGGTAGTGTTAACAATCGCATAAGAACAGAAATATAAAGGCACTCGCGTGTCGAAAAGTTAGAAAGTCTTTATTGCAACTTGGTTGCCAACATTAATAAGACCCACCCGTTCTCACCTACACTGCGTTTAGCTTCTGCATCAGGAGTTGGACTGAAAGGGATGTGTTCAGTTGTAGTACTAGCGCCACATCCTCCAGCGTCCATTGGACAAATCCTCACTTTTCTTTTTTTTGTTTGTTTTTAACAGACGAGTACAAAAAAGGAGTGGAAAAGGTCAAGTATATCAATGGAGAAGAGGACAGACTGAACACCTGCAACCAGGACAGCACGGTGAGAACTGCCAGAATTGTATTTTTTTTTTAATGAACCCTCAAAAGTTAGCAAGGGAAGTTAGTCAAGGGTAAACCTCTACACCTACATACTGTACACTTACAAAAGGATTCTGCCAGTGATGTATGATGGCCCCCTGTGTGTTTCAGGAGAAAACTGCCCTGCTCACTAGGGTCCAACGCACAGATGACACAGGATCAAATGGCAATGGGAAGACACAGTAAGTTGAACTATTTTTGTTGTCATCGTGACAAAAATTAATGCAGTGTTTGTTGTCCCTTTCCATCCCTGAACTAACGGAGTTGAAATGCAACTAACCATAACCCTTTAGTGTGAATGACTCACTTCTTTCTCCACAGTATCCATTCTTCAGAGAGCCAGCAAGAGTTCTTCAGGATGCTGGATGAGAAGATAGAAAAGGTGAGGAGAGAGAGCCTAGTTCCAGATCTGTTAACTTCAGCATGACAATGACCTTAGGGGTTGGCAAGAGAGCCAAACTGATCAGGGGCAGAGCTGAAATCATGTGTGTGTGTGTGTGTGTGTGTGTGTGGGGGGGGGGGGGGGTCAGTGTCTGGGGACAACTCCATCTTCTGCTTTGCTTTTTCAGGGGCAGGACTACTGCTCAGAGGAAGAGGATATGACATCGCACTGACGTCCACTATCTGCTCCCCTGAGAGGAAGGATTTGTCCAATGGAGGCTGGTGTCATTCCAGCCATTACAATGAGCCCATCCTCCAATTTCTCCCTCCACTTGCCTCCACTGGATTTTTCCAATGGCATGGACAGACTGTACCACATATACCTTACCCAATGGCCCCTCCTCCTTTTGGACTGGCCCATTTCGTGGATGGAGTGGGAGACACGTTGACCCTCAAGCACCTTTGCTTACCACACTGTCTATATCTACAACCGTCTCCCCTTAACAGATGTTTGAGTCCATTGCGACAATGTCCCCCCCCCCCCCCCCCAAAAGGAGCAAGGACCACTTCCATGCACCAGGCGTATAATTTTGAACAACTCTCCAAGTCTGTCGCCATGGTTACCCTGCACACGAAGTACAGCAGCTGCTCTAGACTCTGTGACTGTGGTCCGTTAAAAGACACTGGCATTACAGTCATTTTGAACCCATGGATTGACTAAAGCCACGACCAATAACCATGATGGTATCAGTCTCAAAGAACATTTGTCAATCCTTATCTGATTCTGATTGGATTATGATCAGTGGAGGTAATGGAGAGCAGAGGAAAATGAATCTGGGGATTATTCCAGGGGTCGTATTCATTGGGCACCAAATGGAAGAAAACGTTTTGAAACAGGGAGGGCCTTCGAATAAGAAGCGGCAGTTGACATTTTCCATAGCAAAATGTTTTTTTCTACAGTGTTCCCAAATGAATGCGATCCAGGTGGCTGAAACATTGAGCATTGCAGATAGAAACACGAATACCGCTGCTGATGCTCCTTATCATTGCATTATATCCTTATCTCTATGTAGTGTATATCTATCTGCCACATTCCAAGCGTGCCACCCCAATGAACACACCCTTGGAGGGGAAACTGGGGTTACTTACTTCCTGCATTCCAAGACACTTTTTGAATCTTCTTTTCTACAGTATGTTCATATGCGATTCATAGTCTTATCTATGTCTTCTTACTTCACCACGTAGGGTATTCTTGTTTAATTTTAATGCTCAGGGTTGAAGTGTTCTAGTCATTGTCTTTTGTAGAAGAGCCTACCTCTTCATTAGGGTTTGTTGTCCCATTTGTGTACACACACACACTGTTATTTCCCTAGCACCCTACTGTCACTATCTGTTCTTCTTACCTGTTAATAAGACCATCTCAGTGTTAAAGCTACAGGCAGTATACTGTATTAGGAGCATAGATCATGCAATGGTCTTTGCATTTGTTGTCATGGTCATTTTTCTGCGCTTGCTTTTCATGTTCAAATGTTTTTTATTTTATTATAGTCAAATAAAAAACAAGAAATGTTTTCAGGTCACTGTAATATAATTTGTCCAAGAAAATGGTTGCACATCCAGTTCTTGTGGTGTTACTATTACCTAATGATGCAGAGGCACAGCCACGTTTTTTTTGTTACTATAGTCTGTATCTGTCAATGTCAAATGATGGCGTAGCAATGATCTAAAGGAAGCATCCACAGTAGGTTTAATGCTGCCCTCTACAGTTTAAAAATGCAAAGTAAATGGGGAGCGAGACATCACACAACAAAACGTCGTGTTACAGTTATTCTAGCTCGTCTCTTCTAGTGGACTGTACATGTTCTGAGTGGTGCCATTTGGTAGTGGCCTACTGCAGTCTGCTACATTAACCTGTTGCTTAATGGAGGTACTGTATGGACATTTAATTCAATTCCAGACAGCTTTATGTATCCTCTCAGGGGTAATGTCCTGCATTTCACAGTGTCTTTGATGATCGATTATGTGTCAATTGTCAGAGAAGTTAAAACAACAAACCTTCAGGCCCACAGAGACTGTAGCACCTTGTGAAGGCGGTTATGGCCGTTTTAGTATTTCCGTCATATTTCATATTTTCGCAGCCTCAGTGTCTTATTTTATGTAGGCTTTTTATTACATTTTTTAAAAGTGAACCTTTTATTGAACCAGGTAAGTCAGTTAAGAAGTAATTCTTATTTACAACAACGACCTACCAGAAAGCAAAAGGCCTCCTGCGGCATGAGGGACAACACTACAGAAAGAGAGACCTTAGACAACAGCATAGCATGGCAGCAACACATGACACCATAGCATGGTAGCAAAACAACATTGCAGGAGCAGAACATGGTACAAACATTATTGGGCACAGACAACAGCACAAAGGGAAAGAAGGTAGAGACAACAATACTTCACGCAAAGCAGCCACAATTGTCAGTAAGAGTGTCCATGATTGAGTCTTTGAATGAAGAGATTGAGGTAACTGTCCAGTTTGAGTTTGTTGCAGCTCTTTCCAGTCGCTAGCTGCAGCGAACTGAAAAGACGAGCGACCCAGGGATGTGTGTGCTTTGGGGTCCTTTAACAGAATGAGATGGGTATACACAGCTGACTAGTTTATATAAGAGTATAGAGTGTCGTGATGTGACCTATAAGGAGCATTGGTGGAAAATCTGATGGCCGAATAGTAAAGAACATCTAGCCGCTCGAGAGCATCATTAGCTGTCGATCTATAAATTATGTCTCCGTAATCTAGCATGGGTAGGAAGGTTATCTGAATCAGGGTTAGTTTGGCAGCTGGAGTGAGAGAGGAGCGATTATGATAGAGGAAACCAAGTCCAGATTTAACTTTAGCCTGCAGCTTTGATATGTGCTGAGAGAAGGACAGTGTACCGTCGAGCCATACTCCCAAGTACTTGTATGAGGTGACCACCTCAAGCTCTAAACCCTCAGAGGTAGTAGTCACAACTGTGGGGAGAGAGGCATTCTTACCAAACCACATGACCTTTGTTTTGGAGGTGTTCAGAACAAGGTTAAGATCAGATAAAGTTTGTTGGACACTAAGAAAGCTTTGTTGTAGAGGATTTAACACAAAATCCAGGGAGGGGCCAGTTGAGTATAAGTATCATCTGCATATAAATGAATGAGAGAGCTTCCTACTGCCTGAGCTATGTTGTTGATGTAAAGGTCTGGTCGGCTAGCTGTTGACCCTATCAAAGTTGCTATGTCCGGGTTCCCAAAAACAGTTCAGGTAGAGAGCAATGAAAGCTATGCCCTCCCTGACAAATTTGAGGTAGGGAAAACACTGGCAAATTCTCAACAATAATCTCCCAGGTGCACTTTGGTTCATCATTACGAGACCACAGCCTGCCATTCAGTCTGTGGTTCACTTCTGATCACTGCAGTGTTCATTACCAGACCATAGCCATCTACTAACGGTCCCTGTCCCCTGTGGTTCATTGCAGAATGAATAATGAGAACGCAGCGGTCACTTCCATAGCCACTTTGGTTCTTCTGCGGTTCACTCCTGCTGGCGTCTCTTGCGGTGCTGCCAGCGGCCCTGGTCCTGGATGCCCATGGTTAGTACAGGGGTCAGCAGGCCATCACACATCCTCTGGTACACCAGGCTGGAGTCAGGTGCCACCACACACAGCAGCATGGTCGACCCTCTGACCAGCACTGACCGCATATTGGGAGAAGGAGGAGAAGAGGTCAGAGATGGACCAAATTATGAAGAAAATACACTGTAGGCACACTCCAGTTTCAGTTTGCCTACATCCTTTGAGGGTGCGGTCATTATCCGCGGGTGTTCCGCAAGTGTTGCCAATTTTGCCATTCTCGGTATAGCTTTGCATCAGTCTTATGTTGTCTTCTTGTACATTCATTCCTTTAAAACTTCCCTGCATTCAGAGGTCTTATAATGGGGTGGTTATTCAATAAAAACACCCGGTCTTATCTCACCATCTGTGGTTCAGGTAGTAGGGCACCGTCTGGGCTTTTCCATCCTTCTCCCTTGACTCCGGCAACACCAGTCGCAGCTCAGAGCACCCCACACAACTCGCGTCTTTACACTGACGCGCTATAGTGAAAGGACAGAGATGATTCGCCGGCTAACTCCCAGATAGCACGGACCCACTCGGAAAGCTACGCTATTGCAATGTATTAAGGTTCCTTGGTGAAAAATTGTTGGTGTTATAAATCCCGGGGCACTTCTAACTCCCTTTATTTAGCTAAATGTGTGTTTTTGTTTTGACTAAGATATACTGTGTAAAGGAAATAATTAAACTAAAAAAGCAAATGTTTGATTAGGTGTGAAACTTCAGTAAACTGTGCTAGTGTGGACCACCTCCATCAATCATGGACCTGGTCTGCAGCACCAGACAGGCAGGTGCTTCTCATAGCTCTTCTCTTCAATTTGTGCTTTGGAAGACTCACTTCTTACTGAAAACCTGCAATGCTATTATACTTGCCAATTGTATTTATTGCAGTTAGTGTGCTCCTTCTTATTTGATAGTCAGTACTTATGGTTTCAGTGAAAAACAAGACACATTTGCAAGGAAGACAACTTTAATTAACATTCTTTCTCAATGTTCAAAACACTTTCTGATAGTGTCAACTGAAAAACGTATAGGCAAATATGAAAGGCTAGCCTATAACAGTAAATGTAACACTTAAAAGGCATTTGGTACATCACAATAAACAAAAACACAGCCAACAATTACCCGGGCCAAATTGTTCATAAGTTAACATGTTAGATATCATAGCTATTTCTACTCAAAATCCACATCGACGGCGCTGTAGTGGAGCGGGTTGAGAGCTTAACATGCGCCGCACGCAACTGCACAGTCGTGAAGAGGGAACGACAACGCCTCTTCCCCCTCAGGAGGCTGAAAAGATTTGGCATGGGCCCTCAGATCCTCAAGAAATTCTACAGCTGCACCATTGAGAGCATCTTGACTGGCTGCGTCACTGCTTGGTACGGCAACTGCACCGTCATCGACCGCAAGGTGCTACAGAGGGTGGTGTGGACGGCCCAGTACATATCAGGCAGTGTCAGAGGAAGGGCCGAACAATTGCCAAATACGTCAGCCACCCAAGTCATGGACTGTTCTCTCTGCTACCATCAGGCAAGTGGTCCCAGAGCATAGGGTCTAGGACCAACAGTCTACGACACAGCTTTCATCCCTAAACTATAAGACTGCTGAATAGCTAATCATGTGGGCTACCCGGATTATCTGCATTATCTCTATTTTGCACGGACTCTATGCACAGTCACGAGACTACCCACACACACTTACACTGAACATCTCACACTTATACACACACGCATACTGATGACAAAAACACACACACTCACTTTCACACATTTATACGTACTCTCATTATATACGTACACTCCTGCTACTTTGTTTTTTGCTTTTTTAAATCTTATTATTATCTATCCTGATCATCACTTTATCTCTGCCTACATATCAACCTCATACCCCTGCACATTGATATGGTACTGGTACTACCTTTGGAAAGTATTCAGACCCCTTGACTTTTTCCACATTTTGTTAGGTAACAGCCTTACTCTAAAATTGATTCAATAGTTTTTTCCCCCTCATCAATCTACACACAATACCTCATAATCACAAAGCAAAAACTGTTTTTTAGAAATGTTTGCTAATTTATAAAAATGTCAATCTGAAATATTCCATATAAGTACCCTTTACTCAGACCCTTTACTCATTACTTTGTTGAAGCACCTTTGGCAGCGATTACAGCCTCGAGTCTTCTTGGGTATGAAGCTACAAGCTTGGCACACCTGTATTGTGAGGAGTTTCTCCCATTCTTCTCCGCAGATCTTCTCAAGCTCTGCCAGTTATTTTCAGGTCTCTCCAGAGATGTTAGATCAGGTTTAAGTTCGGGCTCTGGCTGGGCCACTCAAGGACATTTAGAGACTTGTATCCGAAGCCAGTCCTGCGTCATCTTGGCTGTGTGATTAGGGTCATTGTCCGGTTGGAAGGTAAATCTTCGCCCCAGTCTGATGTCCAGAGAGCTCTCAAGGATTTCTCTGTACTTTGCTCCTTTCATCTTTGCCTTGATCCTGACTAGTCTCCCAATCCCTGCCGCTGAAAAACATCCCCACAGCATGATTCTGCCACCACCATGCTTCACTGTAGGGATGGTGCTAGGTTTCCACCAGACGTGACGCTTGGCATTCATCCCAAAGAGTTCAATTTTGGTTTCATCAAACCAGATAATCTTGTTTCTCATGGTCTGAGAATCTTTATGTGCCTTTTGGCAAACTCCAAGCAGGCGGTCATGTGCCATTTACTGAGGAATGGCTTCTGTCTGGGCACTCTACCATAATTGATTGGTGGAGTGCTTCAGAGATGGTTGTCCTTCTGGAAGGTTCTCCCATCTCCACAGAAGAACTTTGAAGCGCTGTCAGATTGACCATCGGGTTCTTTGTCACCTCCCTGACCAAGGCCCTTCTCTACTGATTGCTCGGTTTGGCCGGGCGGACAGCTCTAGGAAGAGTCATGGTGGTTCCAAACTTCTTCCATTTAAGAATGATCGAGGCCACTGTGTTCTTGGGGACCTTCAATGCTGCAGAAATTCTTTGGTGCCCTTCCCCAGATCTGTGCCTCGACACAATCCTGTCTCGGCACTCTACGGACAAATTGCTTCGACCTCATGCCTTGGTTTTAGCTCTACCATGCACTGTCAACTGTAGGACCGTATATAGACAGGTGTGTGCCTTTCCAAAATCATGTCCAATCAATTGACTTTACCACAGGTGGACTCCAATCAAGTTGTAGAAACATCTCAAGGATGATCAATGGAAACAGGATGCACCTGAGCTCAATTTCGAGTCTCATAGCAAAGGGTCTGAATACTTCTGTAAATAAGTTATTTCTGTTTTTAAGTTTTAAGAAATGTGCAAACATTTGTAAAACCTGTTTTCCCTTTATCATTATGGGGTATTGTGTGTAGATTGCTGAGGATAACAAAAACATCTCTATTAGAATAAGGCTGTAACGTAACAAAGGCACCGTATAGCTTTATTCTTGTGTATTTTATTCCTCTTGTGTTTTTTGTTTTTTTACTTTGCATCGTTGGGAAAGAGCTTGTAAGTGAGCATTTGACAGTAAAGTCTACTCCTGTTGTAGGTTCAGCACCTGTGACAAATAGGCCAACAATTTGATTAGATTGTCTCTTTAGATATAATTTGCATTTTAATTTTCTCAGCTGACATTCAATTGTTCTCCGTACCCTATTTGAACGTTTAAAAAAATTGGAGGTACAAATAAATAACTATTTCGGTGAAAAGTTGCAGTCTTCGTTGTGCTTGTAGAGTTATGGACTGTTCATAACTTGAGAGTTCTGTACTCAAATGATTACATCCTGATTGTGACAGTCATACGAATAATATTACAATGTTCTATTTCATTATGTGAACGGGATTCTGTGGCGTCATCCTATAAAGGTTTCATTAATTCCTTCATTCCTTTATTCATTGTCATCCAGGTCTGAGCTCAACAAAGTTAGGCAAATGCATTATTGTGATGAATAATTGTTTATGTGGGCTATGAGGAGTCATATGCCTACATTGGTAGCCAGACACTGCAAAGAAAATCTCCAGAAAATATAAATAATTAAAATATTTGGGCGGATGAATAGTCGGCTTACCAAGTGGTTAACCGGTTCCCTTCACATTTGTGGCTGCTTCGAGTGATGTATTGTCATTTCTACCTTCTTGTCCTTTGTGCTGTTGTCTGTGCCCAATAATGTTTGTACCATGTTTTGTGCTGCTACCATGTTGTGTTGCTACCATGTTGTTGTCATGTGTTGCTATCTTGCTAGATTGTTGTCTCAGGTCTCTCTTTATGTAGTGTTGTCTCTCTTGTCGTGAAGTGTGTTTTGTCCTACATTTATATCTATATTTTTATTTCATTTTTAATCCCAGCCCCCGTCCCCGCAGGAGGCCTTTTGCCACAAACTCGTCTGGCAGCTTCATTTATTCTCAGGTGCAGTTTTCAGTTGAGAGATAGAGCACATGGATAATGTCTCATTGTATATTCACCGTAAGGTATTTTTAACTAACTTTTGAAGTCAATGAAAAGTAATTGTTACTTAAAATGTTTGTGGTACTGACTCAAAACTAAATGAGAAGTCACACCAACTAAATGTTTTATAAAATAGGTTAACAAATTAATTTTTTTCCCACTATGCTCTGCTGCAGGTAGATTTTTTTGGAATTGTTTTTAATATTTGTGATTTTGCATTGAGTGATTGATTGAATTAATGTTATGCTACACAAAGATTTTTTTAAACTAATCTGAACTAATCCAATCATTACATTGTTGCACCTGAAATGGTTATACCAGTTTAAACAGCTTCTTCACACTGTTCCTAACCCTGGCAGTCATTATGAATGCAGGTTGCTGGGGAATACACATTTCAACTGTAGGATAGCCTAATGTTGGCAAGATTTCAAAAGCAATAACATGTCACTTTTGCAAGCCAACATAATGTGATTTACAGTTAGGGTTGTGAAATGTTTGCAAGTTTTCCAGAAATGCTGGTTGGAAGATAACTGGAAAAGAAAATATGGAATTTTGCAACCCTACTTGCAGGCCTGATGTGGTGGGAATATTTCAGCTGAAATGATAATATTCGCCTAGGAACTTACTTGGTGAAGGCCACAGGACTGACAATGAAGGACTTCAACAGCCACCTGTCATTAACAAATACAGTCATGTGTGGTAACTCTACAATTCAAGTTCTATTCAATGCTGGTTTGACCAATCGGAATCCATGCTTCAAGATTGTTTTGATCATGCGGACTGGGATATGTTCCGGGTTGACTCAGATAATAACACTGAGTTAATCAGGAAGTGTATAGGGGATGTTGTTCCCACTGTGACTATTAAAACCTACCCAAACTAGAAACCGTGGATAGATGGAAGCATTCGCGCTAAACTGAAAGTGCAAACTACTGCATTTAACCATGGAAAGGTGATTGGGAATATGGTCGAATACAAACAGAGTAGTTATCCCCTCTGTAAAACTCTCAAACAGGCAAAATGTCAGTACAGACACAAAGTGGAGTCGCAATTCAACAGACACAAGACATATGTCACGGACACCGACGACTTTAAAGACCTTTTTCGCCCGCTTTGAGGATAACACAGTACCATCAACGCAGCCTGCTCCCAAGGACTGTGGGCTCTCATTCTCTGTGGCCGACATGAGTAAGACATTTAAACGTGTTAACCCACGCAAGGCTGCCGGCCCAGAAGGCATCCCTAGCCGCGTCCTCAGAGCATGTGCAGACCAGCTGGCTGGAGTGTTTATGGACATATTCAATATCTCCCTATCCCAGTCTGCTGTCCCCACATGCTTCAAGATTTCCACCATTGTTCATGTACCCAAGAAAGCAAAGGTAACTAACTAACTAAATGACTATCGCCCCGTAGCACTCACTTCTGTCATCATGAAGTGCTTTGAGAGGCTGTCGGGCTGTATCAGCGCCTGGTACTGCAACTGCACCACCCGCAACCGCAGGGCTCTCCAGAGGGTGGTGCGGTCTGTCCAACGCATCACCGGGGGCACACTGCCAGGTGTCTCCCATCTTCCCCATTATCCACTGTGTATTTATACCCGTGTTCTCTGTTTGTCTGTTGCCAGTTCGTCTTGTTTGTCAAGTCAACCAGCGGTTTTGTATCAGCGCCTGCTTTTCCCCAGTCTCTCTTTTCTCGTCCTCCTGGTTTTGACCCTTGCCTGTCCTGACCCTGAGCCCGCCCACCTGACCACTCTGCCTGCCCTTGAGCCTGCCTGCCGTCCTGTACCTTTGCCCCTGTTGCTGTAATAAACATTGTTACTTCGACATGGTCTGCATTTGGGTCTTACCTTATCCTGATATATAGCTAATTTCTTCACTTAGAAATCAGAGCTTGAGCACTATAAATAGGTTTCAGGTTGGCTTTCTTGGTTTGGACAACAAAGAAGGCCGATTTTGGAGAGAGAGTTAGAGGAGGAAGAGGGGGACGAGGACAAGGACAAGGACGAGGGGGCATGCCAGGGCTGGATACCCCACTCCAGACGCTACTTACCCTACTGTTTAGCCAGAGAGAACGTTGCTTGTGATGTTGATGAGGTGCTGTGGCCAGACCCAAATAGGATGCACCCAAATTGTTTTTTTTCTTTATAGTAACAAGCTTATTTGTTTATCTTCTACTGTATTTGATTTGTCTAATACTGTTCACATACTGTATTTATTTGTGTGCATACATGTACTTGTGAGTGCTATGACAAACTGCCGTGGACTCCACTAAACATGCAAAAGACGCAAGATAGTAGTGTTTTACATTTGTCACATCCGTGTGTAGTTGGCGTGTATAGGAGCTAATTATTTGATGGTTTGTGGGTAGAGTTTTGATGCAAAATCACAATTTTGAGAAGAGTTAAAATAATTTTTAATTAAGTGTTTGGTCTACGACTTGGGTGACTGGAGTCTCTGACAATTTGATGGTCTTTCCTCTGACACCCCTTACGGTCAGATGCTGAGCAGTTGCCATACCAGGCGGTGATGAAACTAGTCAGGATGCTCTCGATGGTGCAGCTGTAGAACCTTTTGAGTATCTGGGGGATCCATGCCAAGTCTTTTCAGTCTCCTGTGGGGGAAAGGTTTTGTCGTGCCCCTCTTCACGACTGTCTTGCTGTGTCACTTTAGTCATGTTTACATACTGCTTTACTCATTTCATGTCTATACTGTATTTTAGTCAAAGCCACTCTGACATTGCTCATCCTAATATTTATATATTTCTTAATTCCATTATTTTACTTTTAGATGTGTGTATTGTTGTGAATTGTGACATCTTACTGCACTGTTGGGAGCTGGGAACACAAGCATTTCGCTACACCAGCAATAAAATCTGCTAAATATGTGTATGTGACCAATAACATTTGATTTGATCTGATTTGATTTTGATTAGAAAAGGCACGGCACACTAGGAAATTATTGCATTATTGCATTTGTACTACTAATCTGAAGGTATTACTGCTCAAGTTTCTTAACATTTTTTTTTTTTTTTAGGTAATTGGTTTCCTCAAAATGTTTGAGTAGCCAGAACGTATTCGGTTTTACAGTGTAGCCAGCTAAAATTAGGCTTTCGACATTTTCTGGGCACAGTTGAGTAGACTATAATGCTTATATGAAAATCATAAGTGGCACGCAGTCCTTAGAAATTGTAGAATCAATTGTAAATTGTCACTCATATGAAAATGGCCGAACCCCTGCTATAGGCTATATGAGGTCATCCTTGTGAAGCGGTGCATACGTGTACTACGACAGTGTCATTGTCTCGTGCGCTTCCCTCCAAAACTGTTGCTCTGCATTCAGAGATGTTCCTTATAATGTGTACACCCAGCTCATTTTTAAATGTGCCTGTCTGCAATATTTGTCAGGGAAGGGAAACATTCTGCGAATATCGAAGCATTGCATCAACAATATGTTTCTGAGAATTTTGAAACATTGTATCAACGAACGACGCGGCTCGGAGAATGTTGAAACTTTTTGTATAAACAAGACTAGTAAAATTGCAACATAGTAGCCAACGCGTAGGCGGCCCGCGAAATTTTTCCCCTCGGCAAGCTTGTCTCTGTCTGATATTATTGTGTTGCCTACGCAGCATCTGGGTGCTTATTATATACAACAACAAAAAACAGCCCTACATCCACACTATCGCTAATTAACGTAGCAATATTTAATGACGTTTTGCCAGCAAGATTGATCTGTTAGAATATCACATTTTTAATTCAGGAAGATGGAAAAGCAAGACGAATACGAGTGAGAGGTGGAAATGCACTATACCAGAAGCAGGTATGCTACAGGTAAGGATGAAGGCAGACGATGATGATGTACGTCTACAGCAAGAAGTAAAACATTTTTTGTCCAACTCATTCATTATTTACATTATCTCAATTATCATTCTGCCACTGCATGACAATGCACATTTATTATAGCCTACAATTGTTATTGTCTATGAAGCCAAAAACAAGACGTATTTTGGGGAAATGCTCTAAATAGCAAGTTGTTCAGTTGTTTATTTTCAAACCAATAAGGCTACATGAAACCAAAACTGCACTAGTCTCCAGGGCGAAATAAATTAAAATAACAATTCGGCTTTACAGCTATCACAACCTACAGTACATTGGGGAAGTAAGACCCCTTGACTTTTTCCACATTTTGTTATGTTACAGCCTTATTGTAAAACGTATTAAATAGTTGGTTGATTAAATGTTGGCTCCAAACTTCCATTTAAGAATTATGGAGACCACTGTGTTACCTTCAATGTAGACATTTTTTGTACCCTTCCCCAGATCTGTCTTGACACAATCCTGTCTCAGAGCTCTACGGACAGTTGCTTTGACCACCTTTCCAAATCATGTCCAATCAAATGAATTTACCACAGGTGGACTCCAATCAAGTTGTAGAAACATCTCAAGAATGATCAAAGGAAACAGGATGCACCTGAGCTCAATTTCGAGTCTCATAGCAAAGGGTCTGAATACTTATGTAAATAAGTTATTTCTGTTTATTATTTGTAATACATTTGCAAGCATTTATAAAATGGGTATTGTGTGTAGACTTTATTATTATTTTTTATTTTTACCTTTATTTTACTAGGCAAGTCAGTTAAGAACAAATTCTTATTTTCAATGACGGCCTAGGAACAGTGGGTTAACTGCCTGTTCAGGGGCAGAACGACAGATTTTGTACCTTGTCAGCTCGGGGATTTGAACTTGCAACCTTTCGGTTACTAGTCCAATGCTCTAACCACTAGGCTACACTGCCGCCCAATAGATATTGTGTGTATCTGGTTATTGTGTGTAGATTGATGAGATAAAACATATATATTTTTAGAATAAGGCTGTAACTTAACAACATGTAGAGGAGTCTGAATACTTTCCGAATGCACTGTATATGTTAATAGCAATAAAAAATTGCATTTGGTTTCAAAGGGTCAAAAAAAGGAGTGCTCCTCACCTCCCAATATCCAATTAAATTAACAACACCTGCCTATCAGATTACAACAAGGCTTACAAGGTCAACAACAACAAAAAGTAGACTAAAATCATTTGTTTTTTTTGGCATGCTACAAGTGGCTATGTGAACCGCTAATACAGGACTGGTAAAGGCCCAATGCACTACTTTTGTGAAATTTTCCATAAAATGCATATTTTTTTATTTTATTTATTTATTTGTTTTTGATTTTTCAGAGGCAGCACCCTCAGCTTTGTGACACCACAAAACGTATTTTTTGGTAAATTTGAGTTTTGAACTGAAAACAATCCTCAGTTACTTTACTGAGCTGGAGTTCATACATTATTTATCATCCAGCCCTATAGGCTAATGGTCACTGCATTTCACCATAATAAAATATTAAAATATGTATCAATCCCGGAATGGAGGAGACTTTCATTGGGCAAAACCTATTCAATACCAGTTGCTGTCAGTGGATTAAGTTCAGCCCCTCTAATGAAATATTCAGAGATGTGAGAGGAGTAAACAGTGGTCTTAGAGCAGAGAGGGTGAGACACCAGGACGCTGTAAAGTCCATGGAGAATAAGAGCACCTCCTCCCAGCTGCCTACTCCACTGAGGCTAGGAAACAGTCACCACCGATAAATCTATGTAATCAATAATTTCAATGAGCATTTTTCTACTGCTGGCCATACTTTCCACCTGGCTACCCCTACCCCGGCCAACTGCTCTGCACCCCGCACAGAAACTTGCCCCCCCCCCGCTCCTCCTTCATTCAAATCCAGACAGCTGATGTTCTGAAAGAACTACAAAATCAGCTGGGCTAGACAATCTGGACCCTCTCTTTATAAAATTATCAGGGTAGGGCAGTGTGAGCAGAACCAGCGGTGTCGTTTGACTTAGCAAACGAGGATCGGATGTCGTCGACCTTCTTTTTCAAAATGGTTGACACCACAAAACGTATTTTGGTAAATTTGAGTTTTGAACTGAAAAAATCCTCAGTTATTTTACTGAGCTGGAGTTCATAGATTATTTATCATCCAGCCCTATAGGCTAATGGTCACTGGGAGTTCAGCCCCTCTAATGAAATATTCAGAGATGTGAGAGGAGTAAACAGTGGTCTTCAGGGTGAGACACCAGACGCTGTAAAGTCCATGGAGAATAAGAGCACCTCCTCCCAGCTGCCTACTCCACTGAGGCTAGGAAACAGTCACCACCGATAAATCTGTGTAATCAATAATTTCAATGAGCATTTTTCACTGCTGGCCATACTTTCCACCTTACCCCTACCCCGGCCAACTGCTCTGCAATAAAACTTGCCCCCCCCCCGCTCCTCCTTCATTCAAATCCAGACAGCTGATGTTCTGAAAGAACTACAAAATCACCAAAATTGTTGCAACCCCTATTACCAGCTTGTTTAACCTCTCTTTCGTATTGTCTGAGATCCCCAAAGATTGGAAAGCTGCCTCAGTCACTCTAGACCCAAACTGTTATAGACCTATATCCATCCTGCCCTACCTTTCTAAAATCTTCGAAAGACAAGTTAACAAACAGATTACTGACTATTTCGAAATCCCACTGTACCTTCTCCACTATGCAATCTGGTTTCCGAGCTGGTCATGTGTGCACCTCAGCCACGCTTAAGGTCCTAAACGATATCATAACCGCCATTGATAAAAGACAGTACTGTGCAGCCGTCTTCATCGACCTGGCCAAGGCTTTCGACTCTGTCAATCACCGCATTCTTATCGGCAGACTCAACAGCCTTGGTTTCGCAAATGACTGCCTCCCTGGTTCACCAACTATTTCTCAGATAGAGTTCAGTGTGTCAAATTAGAGGGCCTGTTGTCCGGACCTCTGGCAATCTCTATGGGGGTGCTACAGGGTTCAATTCTCAGGCCGACTCTTTTGTCTGTATATATCAATGATGTCGCTCTTGCTGCTGGTGATACTCTGATCCACCTCTACGAAGACAACAGCATTCTGCATACATCTGGCCCTTCTTTGGACACTGTGTTAACAAACCTCCAAACGAGCTTCAATGCCATACAACACTCCTTCCGTGGCCTCCAACTGATTTTAAATGCTTGTAAACATAAATGCATGCTCTTCAATTGATTGCTGCCCGCAACCGCCTGTCCGACTAGCATCACTACTCTTGACGGTTCTGAGATAGAATACAGTGGGGCAAAAAAGTATTTAGTCAGCCACCAATTGTGCAAGTACTCCCACTTAAAAAGATGAGAGAGGCCTGTAATTTTCCATCATAGGTACACTTCAACTATGACAGACAAAATTGAAAAAAAAATCCAGAAAATCACATTGTAGGATTTTTAATGAATTTATTTGCAAATTATGGTGGAAAATTAGTATTTGGTCAATAACAAAAGTTTATCTCAATACTTTGTTATATACTCTTTGTTGGCAATGACAGAGGTCAAATGTTTTCTGTAAGTCTTCACAAGGTTTTCACACACTGTTGCTGGTATTTTGGCCCATTCCTCCATGCCGATCTCCTCTAGAGCAGTGATGTTGCTGGGCAACACGGACTTTCAACTCCCTCCAAAGATTTTCTATGGGGTTGAGATCTGGAGACTGGCTAGGCCACTCCAGGACCTTGAAATGCTTCTTACGAAGCCACTCCTTCGTTGCCCGGGCGGTGTGTTTGGGATCATTGTCATGCTGAAAGACCCGGCCACGTTTAATCTTCAATGCCCTTGCTGATGGAAGGAGGTTTTCACTCAAAATATCACGATACATGGCCCCATTCATTCTTTCCTTTACACGGATCAGTCGTCCTGGTCCCTTTGCAGAAAAACAGCCCCAAAGCATGATGTTTCCACCCCCATGCTTCACAGTAGGTATGGTGTTCTTTGGATGCAACTCAGCATTCTTTGTCCTCCAAACACGATGAGTTGAGTTTTTACCAAAAAGTTATATTTTGGTTTCATCTGACGATATGACATTCTCCCAATCTTCTTCTGGATCATCCAAATGCTCTCCAGCAAACTTCAGACGGGCCTGGACATGTACTGGCTTAAGCAGGGGGACACGTCTGGCACTGCAGGATTTGAGTCCCTGGCAGTGTAGTGTGTTACTGATGGTAGGCTTTGTAACTTTGGTCCCAGCTCTCTGCAGGTCATTCACTAGGTCCCGCTGTGTGGTTCTGGGATTTTTGCTCACTGTTCTTGTGATCATTTTGACCCCACGGGGTGAGATCTTGCGTGGAGCTCCAGATCGAGGGAGATTATCAGTGGTCTTGTATGTCTTCCATTTCCTAATAATTGCTCCCACAGTTGATTCCTTCAAACCAAGCTGCTTACCTATTGCAGATTCAGTCTTCCCAGCCTGGTGCAGGTCTACAATTTTGTTTCTGGTGTCCTTTGACAGCTCTTTGGTCTTGGCCATAGTGGAGTTTGGAGTGTGACTGTTTGAGGTTGTGGACATGTGTCTTTTATACTGATAACAAGTTCAAACAGGTGCCATTAATACAGGTAACGAGTGGAGGACAGAGGAGCCTCTTAAAGAAGAAGGTACAGGTCTGTGAGAGACAGAAATCTTGCTTGTTTGTAGATGATCAAATACTTATTTTCCACCATAATTTGCAAATAAATTCATTAAAAATCCTACAATGTAATTTTCTGGATTTTTTTCTAATTTTGTCTGTCATAGTTGAAGTGTACCTATGATGAAAATTACAGGCCTCTTTTTTGCCCCACTGTATGTAGACAACTACAAATACCTAGTTGTCCGGTTAGACTGTAAACTCTCCTTCCAGAAACATTAAGCATCTCCAATCCAAAATTAAATCTAGAATCGGCTTCCTACTTCGCAACAAAGCCTCCTTCACTCATGCTGCCAAACATACCCCCGTAAAACTGATTATCCTACCGATCCTTGACTTTGGCGATGTCATTTACAAAATAGCCTCCAACACTCTACTCAGCAAATTGGATGTAGTCTACCACAGTGCCATCTGTTTTGTCACCAAAGCCCCATATACTACCCACCACTGCGACCTGTATGCTCTCGTTGGCTGGCCCTTGCTACATATTCGTCGCCGAAACTGGAGACTATTATCTTCCTCTCTAACTTTAAGCATCAGCTGTCAGAGCAGCTTACCAATCACTGTACCTGTACACAGCCCATCTGTAAATAGCTCACCCAACTACCTCATCCCTATACTGTTCTTTTTTGTTGTTGTTGCTATTTTGCACCCCAGTATCTCTACTTGCACATCATCATCTGCACATCTATCACTCCAGTGTTAATGCTAAATTGTAATTATTTCACCTCTATGGCCTATTTATTGCCTTACCTCCCTAATATTACTACTTTGCACACACTGCAGATAGACCTTTTCTATTGTGTTATTGACTGTACGTTTGTTTATCCCATGTCTAACTCTGTGTTGTTGTTGTTTTTGTCGCACTGCTTTGCTTTATCTTGGACATGTCGCAGTTGTAAGTTGTTGTTCTCAACTGGCCTTGTTCTCAACTGGCCTACCTGGTTAAATAGTGGGCATCAAGATTAAATAATACAATTCATGACAGCACAGTCATTCAGGACATATACATACAGATCATATGTGGATGTGTTGGTGCCTAACTCTCGATTCATCCACATGATGAAGCTAAAGCAGGCTGCTCTCAAATCAGCCAGGACTCTTTGGGCTCATTACATACTGGTGAGGTCACCCATAACTCAACCCAGTGGGATATCAACACTCAGTTGTCATGCACCTCTTAAATTTTGAGATTTTGGCAAAATATAGTGATATAGTGTTTAGGCTTCACTGTAAGAGTAACAACACATTTTCACAGCTGTAACTGGACGAAAGTACCACAAATAGCCAAATGTGAATTCACCTCACTTCTTTTGAACCAGCCCAGAACAACAGAACGTTCTATATTTCCGCTGAGATAAATTCTACATCACCCAGTTTGTGGACACTGACAACTTGCTGACCAACCTGCGGGTGCTGACGGAGATGATGGCAGAGAATTCAACGGTTGCGACGTCCATTCAGCGCCCTCTACTTCTGGTGTGGCATGACCCCCACAGGTACATCCTTCATTCATCTTCATTTATTTCACTCATTGGCACCATTTCTACACCTCCGCCTTTTTATTGGCCCACTGATGGCCCCCTTCTCGGGAAGACAACTTTATGGTTTGTTGCCATCCGAATGTTAATTCAATCTGAAGCATTGCACTTGTCTGTCTGTCTTGTCTGGCTCTGTTAGTGTTATGATGAGTAAGGGTCAGAGGGCAGGAAAACAGATGGAGCCATTTCATGGTTTGCCTTCTGCCATCTTGCTTCACACCACCACTCCCTTGGCACTGTCCCTCAGTGTTCTGTGACCGTATGGCTCTTCTGTCCTTTCCCAGTTTCATTTCAGTTTTGCTGGTTTGTTTGCCACTTCAGCATGATTTGCATTCAGTTTTCTATCTATGACATCAATATTAAATTCAATTAGCGAGTGTCTTTTTTTAATGTAGACGTCAACAATGTTTGTAACGCATGATAATTTATACAATTAATGCTAATTAAATGTGTTTCCTTTTTGATTCATTGTATTACATCATGTTCTTTCATGTGTGCTCAATGCCCACCATTGTATTTGAAGACTTGAAATATGCAAATGACCAGGGAGGATATTTTTGAATTTTTTTTTTCATTTCAAGGGCTACATAAAATGTCATAGTGGGGCCTGATTTGGCCTTTGGGCCACTTCTTAATGCTCAATTTAATTCACCTTCCTGGTGGTCTTGAGGCGGGGCACCGCCCGGGCGCTGGCCTTGCACCCGCCACACCACGATTACACCGTTCCCCTGGATGGCATCATGGTCTTCGCCTTCTCTGCGCGGCGGGTAGGTCAGACATGGAGTCGTAATGAATTGTGTTTAAACGCACCGTTCATTACTGCATATTGAATGGGGGTCAGATCTGGGCTTAAATAGCATTTCTTCCTGCTTTCTTTCTGGTGCAATACACACAACAGAATAGTCCCAAATGTGCAAACCCCACCTACAGTATCTGCCACACCAGGCATACTCAATCAAACATGCAATACATGTAACGTGTATGTGTCTAATGTATTAGGTTATATTATGACCCTGTGATTCCGTGCAGATGTACATATGCAACAGAGAACACTATGGGTATCTGCCACGGCCCCCGAAGTAACAGCAAGGTTAGGAGGAGGTGGAGAGATTTAGCCACACCATGACTGAGGCTCTGATTGAGACGAATCCTTTCTTACATTTCTGCACAAATCTTGGAATGACATTAATGCATGATTTCCACAAACGTTCGAGCAAGGTCTGAGCATTCTGATTTAGTATAGGATATTCTCTCTCTCACACACAACCCCCTCACTATCTTTAAATATATCCCTCCACGCTTGCCTTCTACATCCTTCCGTGCTTTCCCCACGCCTACAGACCAGTCCCTGCGAAGCTGTTACGACTCCCTTCACTTTAACAGCCTTGTCAGAATGCCCACTCCTCCGTTATAGCTCACTAGTTATCTCTTTCTCTCCTTCATCACGCTCCCTCTCTTGAGAAAATCCCCAAAATGGTCATTAATGAGAGGCTGAGGAATTCCTATGGAAATCATAGATGGCCAATGTCTTAACACAGTGTGATCTGCTTTTATTTAATATTAAGAGTCTAATACATATATTTTTCTTCCGTCGATTGTCAAATCAAATTCAAATCAAATGTATTTCTCTAAAGCCATTTTAACATCAGCAGATGTCACAAAGTGCTTATACAGAAACCCAGCCTAAAACCCCAAACAGCAAGCAATGCAGATGTAGAAGCACGGTGGCTAGGGAAATCTCTCTAGAAAGGCAGGAGCCTAGCAAGAAACCTAGAAAGGAACCAGGCTCTGAGGGGTGGTCGGTCTCTTCTGGCAGTGCCGGGAAGTGATTATAAGAGTGCATGGCTATATTGTTCTTCATGATGTTCAAAAGTTCATATATGACCAGTAGGGTTGAATAATAATCACAGTGGTTGTAGAGGGTGCAACAGGTCAGTACCTCAGGAGTAAATGTCAGTTGACATTTCATAGCCAAGCATTCAAAGGTTGATCATGAAGCATTACAAATACATGCACCATACACCTAAACCTGGAAAAGATTGGATTTGATGAGGTTCTGAGAATGCCCTTACAGTACATCCACTGTATACTGTGTCTTTAGTCATCCACTGTTATTCATTTCATGCGAATCATGAGAAAGGGGATAAAGGATGGAACTGTCTATTCTCCCCAGCTTCATTCTATATCTTTCGGATTCATCCGAAGCGGCGCTTTGTGCGGCGGGATCGAATGCTGAGCACCCTCTCCGTTCTGGGCATCCATATTACACTGACAGTGGTGGTGGATGGCAAGTACGACACCACAACCAAAAAGCACATTACGTAACGCCTGCACCTGTTACTTCAGAAGGGAATAAAAGAAATTGCCTGCTATCCATACTGAATCCTCACTCCACTCCACTATTGCTCCAATTAGTGAAGCATGGATTCATAAAGAAACTTAGATTTATTATCTATATCGTAATCTTCCTTTGATCTTTTCTTCAAACGTTTGTGCTACATTTTGTCTGATAAAGAACAGGTGCCAATGCTGCAGAGGTGCAAACCTGAAGTAAATCTAGACCTAAGCATCTGGGCTGGGTTTGAACATTTAGAATGATGTTTACTAATCTTTTATTTTCTTCTCTTTTGTTCAGAGCTCTGAACACCTCCCAGCTGCAGGCAATGGGCATAGACATGTTGCCTGAGTACAAAGACTCGTATTCGGGGGGGTGTCCTGACTTCCTCAGTCACTACAACATCTGGAAACAGTTGCAAATCTAGTCTATACATGCAAATTGATTCTATACACCTGCAAAACATTGCATAAAAATCCTAATAAACATTGATAGCTGCTACTTTTATTGATTGTGTTAAGGATCTGTAACATTGCTCAAACTTGTTTACTACAACTAGTTTGTTACTTGATAGATGGAAAGATACAGGATACAATACATGACCAAAGGTATGTGGACACTGCTCGCCAAACATCTCATTACAAAATCATGAGCATTAATATGGAGTTGGTCCCCCCTTTGCTGCTGTAACAGCCTCCAATCTTTTGGGAATGCTTTCCACAAAATGTTGGAACATTGCTGCGGGAACTTGCTTCCATTCAGCCAGCCACAAGTGCATTGGTGAGGTCGGGCAACGATGTTGGGCGATTAGGCCTGGCTCAGAGTCGGCCTTCCAATTCATCCCAAAGGTGTCCGATGGGGTTGAGGTCAGGGCTCTGTGCAGGCCAGTCAAGTTCTTCCACACTAATCTCGACAAACCATTTCTGTATGGACCTCACTTTGTGCACGGGGGCATTGTCACACTGAAACAGGAAAGGGCCTTCCCCAAACTGTTGCCACAAAGTTGGAAGCACAGAATCGTCTAGAATGTAATTGTAAGCTGTAGCATTAAGAATTTCCTTTACTGGAACTAAGGGGCCTAGCCCGAACTATGAAAAACAGCCCCAGACCATTATTCCTCCTTCACCAAACTTTACAGTTGGCACTATGCATTAGGGGAGGTAGTGTTCTCCTGCCATCTGACAAATTCAGATTTGTGAAGCGTGATTAATCACTCCAGAGAACATGTTTCCACCAGCAGACGCTTGGCATTGTGCATGGTTATCTTAGGCTTGTGTGCGGCTGCTCGGCCATGGAAACCCATTTCATGAAGCTCCCAACAAACAGTTATTGTACTGACGTTGCTTCCAGAAGCAGTTTGAAATTCGGTAGTGAGTGTCGCAACCGAGGACAGACGATTTTTACGTGCCGTGCACTTCAGCACTCAGTGGTCCCGTTCTGTGGGGACTTAATAAAACAAATGGAACTAGGTTGAAGCGTCTCCCTCTCTCCCTCAGCTACAGTGCATTCGGAAAGTATTCTGACCCCTTCCCATTATCCACATTTTGTAACGTTACAGCCTTATTCTAAAATGTATTAAATTATAATTGTTTTCTCATCAATCTACACACAATACCCCATGATGACAAAGCAAAAAACTTTTCTTTTTTTTAATTGTTGCAAATTTATACAAAATAAAGAACGTAAAAATCTCATTAACATAAGTATTCAGACCCTTTACTCAGTACTTTGTTAAAGCACCTTTGGCAACGATTACAGCCTTGATCCTACTTGGGTATGATCCCACAAGCTTGGCACATCTGTATTTGGCGAGTTTCTCCCATTCTTCTCTTCAGATCCTGTCAAGCTTTGTCAGTTGGATGGGTTACGTCGCTGCATAGCTATTTTCAGGCCTCTCCAGAGATGTTCGATCGGGTTCAAGTCCGGGCTCTGGCTGGGCCACTCAGGGACATTCAGAGGAGTCTGAATACTTTGCGAATGCACTGTATGTGGGGCATAAGCGGCTAGGGGTGAAGCGGCCAAAGCGCTGGGTGGAGGGGGTCTGTAACCCAGTACACCCGGTTTACTCCCACTGGATCTTGATCTATACCCTCTTCCTGCAGAGAGGCAAGAGCCTCCTGGGGGCCCCTTTGCAAGATGCTGCCTGTGGATGAATACCTGCCTTTCATGTTCAATAAGCACCCAAGATGAGTTCCAGTGGTTGGACAAAGTATATTTTCATACAGGCTTTTGCTTTTTTAACTGCTGTGTTCACTCTTTTTCACACTATCTTTCTCCAGCAAGCACCTTATTTAGCAAGTAGATGCTTGTTGAGTAATATTTGCCCGTGTAAACCCTGTGTTTGCTGATCTTAAAGGAAAACTTCACTCAACAACTATCTTTTGGCATTTTTGTCAATAGTCCACTGTTGCTACTGTCCCAAAATGTATTGCATGTCAGTAGTCAAGTTTTCAAGATATTGGACTATCAAGATGCAAAGTGTCACCTGCCACAGTGGACAAATTATATAAATACCAAAAAGAGAGTTTTTGAGTGGATTTTTCCTTTAAGAGACCAGATAGTGACCAAAACGGTGCAAACAATATGGTGCTGGTTCTAGTTGATCATTTCCTTGCTCCACAAGGGGAAGGGGTCGTTTTCAGACCGGTCATATCCGAAAACGACTGTCCTTGTCCTCAGAGAGGAGTAGAGGGATGTCCTATGCCCCCCGGGCGTCGCCAAAGAAGGAGACATGCCTCCACCCTTGCCCGCCAGCATACAGAGATGAACTCTATCCATTAGCCAGCTCTCTCTCTGTCGAACCATCTGGTTTCACAGCGCCTCAAAATGGAACTTGAATGGGAGTCTAATGGCAGGAGCTGCGAACACAGCCGACGGTTTGACCGTTTTCCCCTGATTGCTTCGGCACTATCTTTGAAACTGCAGGCATTCTTTTTTTCAAAGCTCGACACACTAACCAGAACACCTTACACCAAACCAGCAAAACATTATACAAACAAACAATTCTTGCAAAACTCTTCAAACTCTTTTAGAAAATGGTGTTTTTGCCTCAATACAGGACACTCAAATCATCATTTGTATAAGCACACGAAGCACCAACTAGGCACTGATAGTATAAATGAAAAACACTTGTGGCTTTTTCTTTTTCTGTGTGCAATGCACGGCAGTTTGCAATAAAGGTTTGTCATACATGTAGTAAACACACATACACACAGGTATCCAAATGTGTAAAGTATGGATGTGTACTCCGAACTTAACACACTATCAATACAAATAAGGGACAAAAGTAAATATTTTTTCTCTCTCCAAATGTTCCAACACTCCTCAATCAACAAAAGCGCAGTAAGAAGAAAACAAAAACATTTGTGCTAGAAAAAAAAGAACCGATTTATTATTATTATTTTTTTTTTTTTTGTTGCCATTGTGAGTCTGACCGTTAAGACTTCATCCACATCACATGCGATGTTGTCTTGAGCTAGGCAGCGTGAAAAGTATCGCCTGGAGTGTCATGCAGTGTTGTATGGGCCTAGGATCGCATGATGGCGAAGGACGCCGTTTTGACATTGTATTTGCATGGTTGAAACCTGCCTCGTCCACATATATTAGCTCATGATGCACTGCAATCTGCTTCTAGCTCCACGACTCTCTGAAAGAGACGAGACAAAACAATGTATCACAGTACGAAAAGACAGGGATTAGTCAATATGATGTAGCATCACACACTTCTAGATCCAGTGCATATTCATATCTCAGTTGATTTATAGTCTAAGTTTCTTTCGAAAGGGAATCTGTACAGTTGCTTCAACCTAATTCTATTGCGTTTCAGTAGACGAGACAGTGCAGAGAGACTCACTCTGTTGACGTTTTGGAATATGGTGTTATCTGCCATTATGTGGTCCTGCAGTTCTCGGAGTCTGATGCAGTTATTTGCAATGCCCATATTTACAATGTGGGTCTCCTGCTCTGAACAGTCAACCTCTTCCACCAGATACTGGTTTTCTTGCACTTCTGTAAAGACATTTGAATGGTTTTAGTGATAGATCCTTCTCATTATGAAAGTACAGTACATATTACTGCACCAGTAAGACTACAGCACTTAGTTACTTACCGGTTTTCATTTCGAAATATCCAGATGATACCTGCAACAGTATAGAGGCTCAGATTTGGTTGAACCCGTTACCCAGCCTCCCTCATGCTCATCCGATGGTTGACAACATGGTCAACCACAGTCGCTCTGATTGCATCAGTTTTTGTGTTCCTGACTCCCCTTCCTCTTCCCCGCCCTACTTCACCTCTTCCTTCTCCTCCTCTAGTTCTCACCCCTCTTACTCTCTGTCCAATATTGGCCTCCATTGTTGTCCCAAACTAATGTTTACCTGTGGCCTATTTAGTGCTCAAGCTCTGATTTGTAAGTGAACTCATGATCTTAAAGGGTTTTCCCGTGTCAATGATGGAAAGGCAATTGGCGAAATAGTGTAGCAATGTAGAGACCAATGTTTACAGTTTTGCTAGAGGTATGTTATTAAATTGCAAACTGAGTGCAAAGCAGTGAGTTGAGTTTACAGCTTTGAAAAACGTGTGCTTTATAAATCTACAAAGCAGAGAACGTGCATTCAGTTTGGCACACTTGGTTATTGCTTTGGCTACAAGTGTTAACGGTTTCAGAGAAAGTGCATTCATTTTGGCACACTTGGTTATTGCTTTGGCTACAAGTGTTAATGGTTTCAGAGAACGTGCATTCAGTTTGGCACACTTGGTTATTGCTTTGGCTACAAGTGTTAACGGTTTCAGAGAAAGTGCATTCATTTTGGCACACTTGGTTATTGCTTTGGCTACAAGTGTTAATGGTTTCAGAGAATGTGCATTCAGTTTGGCACACTTGGTTATTGCTTTGGCTACAAGTGTTAACGGTTTCAGAGAAAGTGCATTCATTTTGGCACACTTGGTTATTGCTTTGGCTACAAGTGTTAATGGTTTCAGAGAACGTGCATTCATTTTGGCACACTTGGTTATTGCTTTGGCTACAAGTGTTAATGGTTTCAGAGAACGTGCATTCATTTTGGCACACTTGGTTATTGCTTTGGCTACAAGTGTTAATGGTTTCAGAGAAGGTGCATTCAGTTTGGCACACTTGGTTATTGCTTTGGCTACAAGTGTTAATGGTTTCAGAGAACGTGCATTCAGTTTGGCACACTTGGTTATTGCTTTGGCTACAAGTGTTAACGGTTTCAGAGAAAGTGCATTCATTTTGGCACACTTGGTTATTGCTTTGGCTACAAGTGTTAATGGTTTCAGAGAACGTGCATTCAGTTTGGCACACTTGGTTATTGCTTTGGCTACAAGTGTTAATGGTTTCAGAGAACGTGCATTCAGTTTGGCACACTTGGTTATTGCTTTGGCTACAAGTGTTAATGGTTTCAGAGAACGTGCATTCAGTTTGGCACACTTGGTTATTGCTTTGGCTACAAGTGTTAATGGTTTCAGAGAAGGTGCATTCAGTTTGGCACACTTGGTTATTGCTTTGGCTACAAGTGTTAATGGTTTCAGAGAACGTGCATTCAGTTTGGCACACTTGGTTATTGCTTTGGCGACAAGTGTTAATGGTTTCAGAGATAGTGCTTCAAGAATCACTGTTGGTGTTTAAGCATTCAGAAAAAAAATTAAGTGGCTGATCTCTCAGAGCATCACCATCTAGCGCAACCTCCCCCATACATTGTGGACTTCAAAGCGCAAGCGATTTAAACAAGGAAGTGAATTTGGAAAAGCTGAAAGTAGGCTTACGCATCTTAGAAATAGTTTTCACAAATAAATATTATATGCCCGAACTCAGAATCAATTGGGCTTCCCCAAAATAATATTATTGTGAAGTCACATCTAATGCAACTATTGCAGGCTCGATCCCTCTCCATTGCCACTAGCTTCCACAGCCACAAAAGTCAAAATTGGCTCTGTCAAAACAGTCACACATTGTTACCAGGCTCTATGCCCCCACAATCTGAGCCAGGGGCCAAGGTTAAGGTCACAAACAATCATCCCAAAATGTATTGTGTAACTCATTGAAGTTACTTATAGATGGTGCTGAGCAATAAGTGCTTTTTGAAGTTAGTTCGATTATTAAAAAAATAATTACGATTTTTCGATCATTTAAAAAAAAACATCAAATGCATCATGCAATGTGGGTTGAGTGCTGTATCACAGAATGAAAATAATTTGTAAAAGTCCCCTGATTGCTTATCACTTTAACCATCAGTTATTCACAATACCTTAAAAACATTTTTCAGTTGTGTATATTACATTTGTTTTATTTGATGACTTATTTAATTCCAAGTCATCTCATCTCAAAATCACTACTTTAGCAGTTCTTCGAAGTAAATAAGGCATATTATGACTGCTGAATACCAATATCTTGAGGCAACTGCTCTCTATGTATCTCCTCAACACAGACCGGACATATAGCCGCACAGTGGATTATGGTCAATGTAGTTAATGATCACATTTGCTGTGCTAAACTATGTACAACATTGGCCTGTTGGAAACTACAACTTCCTACTACATTGCACAGTACAGGCATGATCTGATTTCTTTCTAGAGAAACTGCAGTGCAATGTGCGCATTGAGCTCACAGAAACAAAGAAATGGAATACTAATAATTGAACCAATGTTCCATGAATTAGTTGTTTGAAAAAGCGAAAAATAACTGACGTTTGGTTAATCGCTCGCTACTTATAGATGATTTGGACAAAGCCTAAACAATACTAATATAGGAACCATTGATTTGTATTGTGCCACAGATGCAAATAAATTAGCAGTGGCCAGGTAAACAACCAAAGCATGCATTTCTTTCATATCCTACTTCGTCTATAGACTGCTTACAGGGTAAGAAACCCAATGTAATATTGTCATTTGAATTATCCATTTCAAAAAGGGATTGATCAAATGTTCCTTACTTTAAATGCCATCACAGACAACCTTCCCTTTAACAATATTGATAATAAATGTATGTCAAGTATAACTGAACATTTAAATACAGTTTCAAGTTAACAGCATCTGTTAAGTCACCTATTAAGAAGAACATGACCCACACAACCAAAACATTTAACTCAAGGTTGGTATTTATTATTTTAAAAAAGCACTGGCAGTTTTGTATCAAGCAAACAATGGAACCAAATTATTAGCATTGTTCCATATCACCAAAAATAATTAGCTATAAAAAAGAAAAAAGAATGAAACCACACAAATAATAAGTCATAATAAATTAATCAGAGGAATAATAGAAACACATGCTTAGACTTGGGTGTTGCACAGGAAATATGGAAGTTCCAGCGCTCAATTCGTAAGACACCTGAGAGTATAAATATCAGAGAGCATGTCGCAGCTGTATTCAATTATTTCCACAGTTCCTCTTACCGACGGAAAACAAAGCTGTAATAAAGCGGTTTCTTAAATAATTAATTATTCATGTAAAAATGTAGCTTTAAAAAAAATCTAAAAACATTGGTTTTGTATGCACAATACAGCTGTGCCTATTTTTATTTATTTATTAGTGTATGGTGAGAAACAATAGGCATTGTTTGCCCTAGGTGTTCAGCGAAGTGAATTAAATAGTTAGAGATATGATTGTGCCCCCCCCCAAAGCCAGTTTAAGTGGTTTGTCAAATCTCTATTTGATTAATTGGTAACTTTATCTGAAGGATTACCTACATAAAGGACTTTATAACCCATACATTAGGCAGTTAATGAGTATTTCACAAATCCCTATGTTAAACGGAAAATAGGGACATAACGGAGATATCAATTTGCGGTCATTGACATTAGAGTTTATGAAATGTATGGGTTATGAAGTTCTTATGTAGGTTACAGAACTCATCTATTGATACATCTAACGCAGTAGGTCCAAATTGAAATCTTCAATATTGTGCAGGGTAGTGATACATAACAGCACATTTATATAGGACACATGCCAAAACTGATGATCAGCACTACTGAACACCCTGGGGTAAGTAAAAAAAAAAAAAAAAAAAAAAAAAAATATTAAGCACAATCAAAACTCTGTACACACAGCATACATAAGAAGATAGACAAGACAAACTAAAAGAGACCTCTCTGTCAGAGTGTAGTTTTCAATTGAAGAACAGAAGAAGTTCAAACCGAAGGCTCGATTGGCTTTAGAAGCATTTTGATCCAACTAACTTTCCAAGGGAAGATAAATATTACACAAAACAAATTGTGAGGTAAATTATTGTTACTCTTATGTGAAATAATCATTTTGACGAGGCAGACTTGCTTAGTCACCATGTCAGAAAATGACGAGATCCACGGAGACATTCACAATTCATTCAAAAACATAGAAGTATCTTCTAAGTAATATTGTGCCTTTGAAGTTATATAGTCCATGTGTGTTTGAGATAACTGCCAGCAGTTACCATCAGCTGTCAGATTGTAATAACTTGTGAAAACGTGTACAAATGGCAAAAGCGTTCCAACTTAAAAAGTTGAATATATCCCATTACAATGGAATGAACAGTGTTCAAATAACGCAGCAAAAATGAACAATTAAAGTCAGTCTGTTAGTGGAGACATGAGAGAAGGAAGACATCGGAGGGACTCTACGAGGAGGTGCCTTAGTCATGCAATTTCAATCTTTCTGTGGCGGAAATGACCGTTTTTAAACAAGGCTCTGAGAGCACAGGGTACAGTGTTATCGTGTCTGAGAAAAGCCAGATATGATGAGAGAGAGGACCGGAATGACCAGCAAACAAACAAAAATACACATAATAAACCCCCAATCCATCCTTTATAGCACTTCCTAAAGCACTTGGACAAATGTTGCTTACTAACCATTGGTTATAATAAATATAATGAGATAACTTGTATCTTTATCAAATTCCACAGTGTTCAATTGTAGAAGCATATTAACACAGTGAATACCTATCACACAAATTAGCCAAGTAGCGTTCAAAAAACCTGTAAGAAAAAGTGTCATATTGCATATGTGTATTTGTGACGTGTCGACGAGTCGGAGTAAAAACCTGTAGAATTGATTCAAACTGTAAACATGGTCAAAAATAAAAAAGGAAAAAATAAAAAGTATGAAATTGTTTAAGGCTTTCTGAGTTTCCTGAAGTGTTGTTCACTGAGACAAAGTAAGAATATGTCCATTTGCTGGACAGACAGTGGAAATAGTAGAAAGTGTCTTCTCTCTCTAACAAAAAGGAAATAGAGACAGACACACGCTCTCTTACACACACACTCACAAGCAGCGCTATCCGATCCAAGCGTATACTCCGTCACCCCTAATATAAGGACTACAATTCATCACAAGCATTACTTCCTCTAATAGAATTTAAGGATATTCTCTACAATAGAAGTTTAAAGCACTTGCATCAGTATCCGACATGTATCATGTGTCAACGTTTCATGGATGGTGAAAACAAAAACAAAACAGTTGATCTAGAATTAATAAGGATGGCCTGCAAACCGCTAGTCTTGAGCGGTTTAAACCATTCATCATCATTACTATGAAAGTGAAGCTGGCCTGCAATTTAAATTATAATAATGCAGTAAATACAATATTGCAAAAAAAAAAAAAAAAAAAAGACATACCTAAAGCCAACTAAATTTATTTGAACGACAAAAACTCATACGACAAAAACACATGGAATGTGCAACCTCTAAAACTGCGGCTGTGGGATCAGCAATGCGGCTCCCCTTCTACTCGACCTCCACCTTGCTACGCCTCTAGCTAAATATCGCTAAAATGGCGCTAACAAAAAAAGAAAACGGGCACAGTAAAAAAAAACGTGTAGCGCCATCTCTTTAAAATAAACTGAGAAAGGAGGAAAACATTTGGCTGCTGCGTGCAGAGACAGCGGACTGAAGACATTGAGAATTCCCTGCATGCGTGAGTGCTTTTCGGGGAAAGGGTTGGAGAGAATTGAGGTTGTGTTGAGCATTGAGAGTAGTGTCGTCTTCGTCCATCGAGGGCGGGTGGTGGTGAATGCAACCCCACCCAGGTCCTGTTTGTGGTGAGTGGTGGACAGGCTGGGGCTGACTGCCCTGTGACCCTTGCTGATCCCAGCCCTAGATGTGGGAGTGAACCCACTGACCCATCCACACTACTGGCCCATGGCGGGGCTGGACACCCCCTGGCCCCCAGAGGACGAGCTCTTACGGCCCAGCATGGACGGCTGGAAGTCGGGGTGGCGGCGGGCGTGCTTGATGAGATGGTCGCTTCGCATGAAGCGCTTGTCGCACAGTGGGCACAGGAAGCGCTTCTCGCCCGTGTGGGTGCGCATGTGGCGAGCCAGCTCGTCAGAGCGGGCAAATTTCTTCTCACAGTCGGACCAGGTGCAGGGAAAGGGCCGTTCACCTGGTGAAGGAAGACAGAAAGAGTCTAGGTCTACACCAAACTTTTGAATTCAAGTCCAGTCAGACTGGGGGTCAAGCATTGCCCTGCTTGTGCCAATCACTTACACAAGCCATTAAGGTAGAAACACAGAGGTTGGTAGTAAGGTAAATTCATGGGATACCCTTATGTACCCATCAAGTTAGTTTAAAAAAAAAGTTCACAATATTATCAGCACCCTTTTTTAATGCAAGGAAATCAACCTATTTTGAAAAGAAAAACTTTAATCTATCGGGTCATGGTTCATATGGGTAGTGAAGAGTGAAATTTAAAAAAGTGAATGCAAAATGTAGACCGCAATAGATATTGACACTCATATGGTAGGCTACCTCCAACATATGGTGGGAGGCCATAGAAGAGACCTCCCTCAACACCTCCACATGTCTCCTATGAAAGGCTCTAACTGGGTTCAGAAATGTGAAACCTTCAAAAGGGCTGCCTTGTTTTTCGAAAGTGATTAACTTGACACAAAGTTGTGAAATAGCTTTGAATTATCCACATTAAAAGTGTGAAAATGTTCATTTAAAGCAGGCATTCCCAAACTACCATTTTCCACAAATGGGTAATAGCCAGGCTAATAACCTACAGTAAAATGGTTTGAGGAGGGGTGAGGACACTTTTTACGTTGACTATTAACGTTAGTTAAAATGATAACCCCAATGTGAAGTCTGTAAGGCTATTTCGTGGCCCTAGAACAGTGCCGTAATCGAGTAATAGGAGTCAAACGAGGGGGTGCCAGGGGCTATATTCAAGACCGCAAAGAGGACCAGCGTTTCGCAACACGCCCAACTCGGTCTGTGCTAGGCGGGATCCCTACCCCTCAACCCACTCCCGTTTTGTGGGCGTTCCCTGACGACTTGTTCTTTTCAATACGATTTCCTCTTCTAATCCATCTGCGCCTGTTATTTCACTGACCCTGAACTTCAAGACCGTGCGGACACCTGATGCATGTACACAAAGTAACAGCGCTTAACATACAACTTTGACGTGGAAAACGATGACAGACGTGGGTGGTTTCCAACAGAGGAAACGGCGTTTTTCTACAAAGACCTGACTCTCACCTAATGGCCACATTGACGCGAGGTGGGATGAAACGATTTGGCAGCTCGAGCTAAAAGAACCACGGTGCCTGCGCAAACGCCCCCGAACGCTACGTTTCTCTCTCTCTCGAACTCACTCGTCGTATGCAAATCTAGCCTAGATGTAACATGTTCGTCACTAGTCACTATGCTTTTTCGTCCAGCCCCATTCTTTTGTTCGTTTACTTCTTTGTTATGAGCCCTCTGGTTGGGAAGTTTTTTCCTCTTTCGGGGAGTATTGTACAAACTCGCGGGTAAACGACAACCACCCCAATGTACAGTATATATATCCGTGACGAAAAACACCTTTCTTCAGGGGGAAAAATGTGATATATATGCAGAGAGGAGAGTGACACTAAAAGGAGGAGTGTTTAGTGAGTATGGCCAAACTACAAGTTCTGGAACAACTTGGATAGTAAAAGGGTTGTTTGTTCAGATTACATGCCCAAAACATTTTAATTTTTTTTACAGTTAGAGCTAGCTACATAATTGTACCTGTATGGGTTCTGATATGGGCTTTGAGATGAGACGATTTCCCATAAACTCTGTCACAGCCGTCGAAAGTGCACTGGTGTCGTTTTACTGGGGACCGAGGCGCTCCTCCTCCCCACTGTTGCTGAGTGGCATTGTACTGTCCAGGAATTGGAGTAGCAGAGGGGGTCATGGTAGGGGTAGTTGAGTCAGACAACGTGGTGTAGCCGCTCTCCCCACACGAGGAGTTGCTGCTTTCCGAGTAGGCCGACATGGGCCGGAATTTACTGTGGAGGTCCGTAAGGATCCCGGCCACCTTCATCATGTTGGCCCCCTCGAGTCTCATTGTCTCGCGCACCTCCCTGTCCTCGTTCGACCCTTCAGGCTCCCCAGGAAGAAGGGCCTGGGGAGGGGGCTGGGCTGCAACTGGGGTGGGTCGGTGTAAGACGGGACCGCTAGATATCGACACCAGACATTCGGCGGCGAAGTAATCGGAATAGTCCATCATCGACATAATGTTTACCGTTGACTTTAGCAAGTCCTTTATCTTGTAAAATTCCGTCTTGTTTTCAGAGTCGTTTTCGAAGCGGATGAGCCAGAGATGTCGACTTCGTTTTTAGCAGACTAACTCGTTGGACCGACCTTTCTAGCTATTCCTATACCGTCAAAGTCTGATAAGTATGCTCGAAAACATCCAATTATATAAAACAAAATAAGAATATATACTGCCCAAACTTGCCCGTGCCTTCAGCCCACATGCGTGCTTTACATCGTCCGACGGTTCATTGTGTCTGCCTCTGGAAAGCCGGTCAAACCTACGCCCCCCTGTACAGAGCACCACGCACAAACTTACGTTACGGACTGACGTGAACGGCGGGCGTGGTTGAAGCAAACGACCGATACAAACAGCGTGGAGTGGTGGCTGAGTTGATGGGGAGCCATAGCCAGTGGCGGACTGGAACATGAATTCGGCCCTGGCATTTTATCCACACCAGCCCACATCATTGGGCACACCGCCAACTCACCCCCACCATCAGATGTACATTATAAAATCCAACATAATGATTTAGGCTTTATTGTAAATTAGGGATTGTCATATTCCCCTGAATCATCACCTACTCTAAGTGTTCAAATCAAATTTTATTGGTCACATTACATGTTTAGCAGGTGTTATTGCGGGTGTAGCAAAATGCTTGTGTTTCTAGCTCCAACATTGCAGTAATATCTAACAATTCACAATAATACACACAACCTAAAAGTAAAATAATGGAATTAAGGAATATATAAATATTAGGATGAGCAATGTCGGAGTGGCATTGACAAAAATACAGTAGAATAGAAACCAGTATATACATATGAGATGAGGAAAGCAAAAATATGTAAACATTAAAGTGACTTGTGTTCCATTATTAAAGTGGCCAGTGATTTCAAGTCTATGTATATAGGCAGCAGCCTCTAAGGTGCAGGGTTACGTAACCGGGTGAAAGCCGCCTAGTGATGGCTATTTAACAGTCCGATGGCCTTAAGAAAGAAGCTGTTTTTCAATCTCTCTGTCCTAGCTTTGATGCACCTGTACTGACCTCGCCTTCTGGATGATAGTGGGATGAACAGGCAGTGGCTCGGGTGGTTGTTGTCCTTGATTATATTTTTGGCCTTCCTGTGACATTGGGTGCTGTAGGTGTCCTGGAGGGCAGGCAGTTTGCCCCCGGTGATGCGTTGTGCAGACAGTTGCCGTACCAGGCGGTGATACAGCCGACAAGATGCTCTCAATTTTGCATCTCTAAAAGTTTGTGAGGGTTATAGGTGCCAAGCCAAATTTCTTCAACCTCCTGAGGTCTTTGTGAGTGGACCATTTCAGATCATCTGTGAAGTGTAGGGTGGCGCACAATTAGCCCAGCGTCGTCCGGGTTAGGGTTTGGCGGGTGTAGTCCGGCATTATAAATAAGAATTTGTTCTTAACTGACTTGCCTAGTTAAATAAAGGTAAAATAAAAAATACGCTAAGGAACTTGAAGCTTTCCATGTGCTCTACTGCGGTCCTGTCAATGTGGATAGGGGCATGCTCCCTCTGCTGTTTCCTGAAGTCTACGATCAGCCTGTTTCATTTTGTCGACGTTGAGTGAGAGGTTATTTTCCTGGCACTACACTCCCAGGTCTCTGGCACCACCTGGGGGCGGCCCTTCAGGAAGTTCTGGACCCAGTTGCACAGGGCGGGGTTCAGACCCAGAACCCAAGCTTAATGATGAGCTTGGAGGGTACTATGGTGTTGAAGGCTGAGCTATAGTCATTGAACAGCATTCTGACGTTCTTATTCCTATTGTCCAGATGGGATAGGGCAGTGTGATGGTGATTGCATCGTCTGTGGATCTATTGGGGCAGTAAGCAAATTGAAGTGGGCTAGGGTGTCAGGTAAGGTAGAGGTGATATGATCATTATCTATCCTCTCAAATCATTTCATGATAACAGAAGTGAGTGCTACAGGGCGATTGTCATTTTTCGTTCAGTTACCTTTGCTTTCTTGATTACAGAAACAATGGTGGACATCTTGAAGCAAGTGGGGACAGCAGACTGGGATAGGGAGAGATTGAATATGTCCGTTAACATGCTAGCTGGTCTGCTTATGCTCTGAGGACGCGGCTAGGGATGCCATCTTGGCCCGACAGCCTTGCGAGGGTTAATTGTCTCACTCATGTCAGCCACGGAGAACGAGAGCCCACAGGCCTTGCGTCGTTGACACTGTGTTATCCTTGAAGCGGGCGAAGAAGGTATTTAGCTTGTCTGGGAGCAAGATGTCGGTGTACACGAAGTGGCTGGTTTTCTCTTTGTTATCCGTGATTGTCTGTAGACCCTGCCACATACATCTCATGTCTGAGCCGTTGAATTGCGACTCCACTTTGTCTCTGTTTGAGGGGTGCTGAGGAGTATTTCTGTCTGTAATAAAGCCCTATTGTGTGGAAAAATGTCATCTGATTGGCTGTTGCTGGCTCCCCAATGGGTGGACCTGTCCCCTTCCAGGCCCACCCATGGCTGCGCCCCATTGCCCAGTCATGTGAAATCCATACATTAGGGTCTAATGAATTTATTTAAATGGACTGTTTTGCTTCTATGAACTGCAACTCGGTAAAATGATTGAAATTGTTGCATGTTGTGTTTATATTTTTGTTCAGTGTACATAGAGTACATGAAAAAAATATCTATGATATTTCAACAACCATGAAAATGTATGATGCTTTGTTTTTCTTAATTCCATCCATCGTAGATCATCATTTATACGCTGTCAAAAATAATCAATGTTTTCGGTTCCTCTTTCAATTCATCTGAGAATGTCCCTATTCTATTTGAGGTCTATTACCTAAGAGATGAGGTAAGACAAGGACACTAGATGTCCCTCTACTTCAGCCAATGACACCCTCCATATATACTGTAGCTTCACATAACCCAGTCACAGCCCATGTTCTCTGGCTGTCTGTTTGTGAAGCCATCTGTCACACAATAATTACTCACTAAAGCAAATCTGACCTCAATAATAGTGGATATCATGCTGTAATAGACTTATAATAGGGCATATAAGATTAATCGGATAGACCTTTATGTACAGCCCCCCCCCCCCCCCAATAATAGTGGATATCATGCTGTAATAGACTTATAATAGGGCATATAGGCAATAAGATTAATCGGATAGACCTTTATGTACAGCCCCCCCCCCCCCATCCTAATGAACCCCATAATAAACATGGGCAACCCTTGCTTACTTACAATGTAATGCGAGGGTTATGAGGACAAAAGTGCATTGCTGTAAGACTTGGGTCACAGAGAATAACTCTACTGTATCATATTTGCAACATTTTGACAACCAAGCTGCCATAACATCGTTGATTCTCACCAGAAAACAACAGATATAAAATGTTTAAATCCCAAAGTGTGTTGTGCTTTTCTGTCTGGAACCCGTCTTTCGCCATATGGGGGTTTATATACCATAGAAAGGCTTTGCATTGATTGGGGGCCCAATGTTATGTCAAGTGATTGGCTCAGTGGTATGTTTGTAGCTCCAGGCTGGAAAGTATTACCTGATTGGATGTTTTGAGCAGTGCGGGTCACTGTGGCAGCAGGGACAGGCACAAGCATAGGCATTCACTGGCTGTGTGAGAACAGTGACTGTTCTTCAGCCCAACTACTTACATGTGGAGTCTTGGAAGCCTGGGTTGCTGCAGTGACTTGAGACTGCTATGGCCGTGCCCCAGCGTGGATTACTATTCTCTCTTATCTTCACAGCTCTCATTTTACTACACAGTAAGCTCTCTATGGTTTGTGACTGGATTTGTGATTTGACTTATTCACATAGTTGGTTCTCGTTTCAGACAGGGATAACTGACCATGCTTTTCAGGTGAATAATGGACAGTAACTGATGGTCCTTTTTGAAAGCAGAGAACATGAGCGAATTCATTAGAAGTTAGACATTGGTAATGGAGTGAATTAAAGGTTATGTTGGAGATTGTCAGTGAGTTTTCAGGCTTGTTTGAAGGGTTTTGTGTGTAGATGTTGCGATGTTGATGTCTTTCTGCAGTAGGTAATTGCCTTCAGATGGATCAACAACTTTGCCGCCCAGAATGCATTGGTGAGAGCAAATAATTGAGTGATAATTCCCTATCTTATTCCAAGCTGAAGTAAATGTGTATTTTCTGATATAGTCACAATGTTTTCCCCTTGATAAATATTACCGTGGTTTATTTATGCGTTCACAGAAACATATTACATTTTGTGAATTGAATTTTAGAGCTACCTCTGTTGAGATTCAGTATCTGTTTTCCATGATTGGACAATAGATCAAAAGCCTTAGTAAACTATTAATAAATAATTATGTCATGATATGTAAACCTTTATAATATAAATCATTTATAATGGATTATACATGAAAGTTATTTTAAAGTGCTACCAGATAATGATTATTCAAATTAGGTATATGATTTGCTGGTTCCAGCTTCCCCATCCCCTGACAAGTCATACCAGAGAGGGGTGAGATACACGTACAGGTACAGCTCGACGATAACCACGACTCTACAAGGCTCTACCTCAGGCAGAAATGGACTGGCTCTCGACTGTGTGGTGGACATTGACGTGATTTCCAAGTGTCACCTTATGATGCAGGTCAGATATGCAGAAAAGTTACGCCAATATGGGGTGATTTTTGTTGTTGTTGACAAAAGTCACTCTGCAAATCCACCAATGTAAAATCCTTTGAATTCACCTTAAAATGCTGTTTTAAAATGTTTACATGTAAACAAATAAAGAATAAAGTTTACTTTGGGGAACTCTAGTTCCCCCTGGTTCTTCCCCATTTCCAGCATTGAATATAATTTTTAAAAATGGGAAATTAATATGATATGGGACTTTTTAGTGATGTTCTTTTCTACGCTCCCTGCAGATCAGGAATCCACAGATAAAGCGTCTTTCTCCCCAGAAGGAACATTCTGTGCAACGCCTGAAGAGTTTGAGGTAATCTGAAATGACAGCATCAATATTGCTTGCATTGTGCATTTTGTGTGTGTTTTAAGTGTGTTTTGTGTGTATTTTGCTCATGTGCGGGTTTCCCCCCAAATTTCATGTGTTTTGCTTATTCTTCGTACCTTTTGCGTCTTAGACCAAATTAAAGTTGGCATATTACAAAAAAGTTGGCATATTACAATGTGCACATCGATCATTTCTTAAGTGTTTCTGCTATCAAATCATGATTGATAATGGATGATTTGAGTTACAAAAGCACAAATGATCCACAACAATGCATGATTTGATAGCACAATAGTGCAGAAATGATACAAGCCCACAAGTCCCAGATCATTCCAGATTGTTATTCCTGAGAATGTGATACTCTGCTCCGACAACACCGTTCATGTGTCTAGGGGTCCTGGGGGTCTTGAGGTCCTAGGGGTCTCATCTGGTGTTTTGGTTACTATCACAGGGAGTCGCTGGAGAGGAGTCGCCTCAAGTTCTCCCTCCAGGGGGGAAAGGTCACGGCCCTCTGTCCACAGGAGGGGGAGCAGCTGTGGACTCTGAACATCAAGAGAGCTCTACTGAGCATGCTCCAGACCTCCCGCACCACCGAGAAGCAGGAAGTAGTGAAGGAGGTGAGGGGGGAATGATCCGTATCCCAATATGAGTAATAGCAGGATAGGCCATGCATGAAACACTAGGTTAGTATTTGCAGTAGGAGGACGACATGTTGCAGTGGTGTCCAAAGTCTGTTCTGCACGGCTACTGTGGGTGCAGGCTTTTGTTCCAGCCCAGCACTAACCCAGTTAACTAAGTAATTATGATCTGCATTGAATACCATGATTCATTAATTATTTAGATCAAGTGTGTCACAGCTGGGCTGGAACAAAAGCCTGCACATCCTGTAGCTCTCCAGAACCAAGTTTGGACACCAGGTCTTCATACCATATTGTACATTGGACAATCCTCTGCCTTTTTTCCTTCCCGTGTCAATTCTTCAGACGGATCTGTACGGGACCTGCACGAGTAAGTATGAGAGGAGAGGGCCTCTACTGGTGAAGACGAGGAACCTCAGGCAGTGTCAACAGGACCGACTGGCATACTTCTGGCCCAATTCCACCCCTCTGAGAGAGGACACGGTGAGATCTTCTACCACCCCCCTCCAACATGGAACAGTCAATGGTTACCATAGTCACAACCAATCACTGATGTCTTTCTCTTGCATTGATATTGGGACATGCAGTGCATAATGAAATCCAGAAGTGCTAGGGACTGATGCCCATTTCTGTGACTTGGAAACCTTCTAGTGAAAGTTTGGTTCGTAACGGATCTGTTAGATTGTCAGTAGGTTTCAGATGGATCTAAAAATTGGTAGCCTGAGTCCCAGATCGTTTTGTGCTGTCTTGCCAACTCCATTGCTGTCATGGCGTGACAATGACAGCAATCGAGTAGACAGCACAAACAGATATGTGACTCAGGCTGAACCATTTGTGTCAAATAAGCAAAATGTCGTACCTTCCACCAGTATCTTGTGTAACCTCAAGCCAGTTAACACTTCCACTTTTACCAAGGGGTGTTCCTATCTCTTATGTCCACTTCAGACAGTGGACTCCAAACTCCAATGTACCCAGCGGCATGGGACTACAGTAATGGAGGAGGTCAACTGCACAGAGATCATCTCCATGGTACCATTGTCAGGGTCAACAGGAGTGGTGAAGACCCAGACCGTCTCTACCCTTACGCTGCTCAGAGCCCAGAAAGGCACACCCTCAGGAGTGGGTGTGTATTCTGATTCCCTCCTCAGGACAGGCTGAGTATAGGCTATACTGTAGTATACCTGAATGACTGTGTCACTGTGTACCCTTCTGACATCAAGGTGTTGTAGTGAGTGTCTGTGTAAAAGCTAATGCTACCAAAATAAACTATTACTACTAGACTTCTATTAGCTAGGAAGCAATCATATTGATGTTACTTTCATCACACTACTACGACTACTACTGCTAGTACCACTAGGGCTGTTGCAAACCTTAAATACATTCTCAATCATTCTTTGAGAATGTAAGTATCTCAGCCATTCAAATTGAGAGGCTGAAGGGTCTAACTTTTATTCAAATGAATTTAACTTTGCCACTTAGGCCCCACTCTCTCAATAATATGATATTCATTTCAATGATATTGTCCCTCCCTCAGATACACTGGGTCCAGGTGTCCTGAGTGACCTCCAGTTTGTAGAGGAGGGGGCTGAAGGCCAAGTCCGAGGCTGGACGTCCTCCCCCCAAGAGGCCACGGACACCGTTAGGAAGCTGTGTGGTCTTACCTCTGACCAGCAACAGGTAGGACCCCAATTTTCCAAGACATCATAAGGGAGTAATTCACGCTTATGACTAGTCTTACAATGCATTATAGTCAATCATTCATATTTATTTATAAAGCCCTTTTTAAATCAGCAGATGTCACAACGTGCTTATACAGAAACCCTAGGCTAGGAAAAGCATCCTAGAAAAGGCAGGAACTCAGGAAGAAACCCAGAGAGGAACCAGGCTCTGAGCGGTGGCCAGTCCTCTTCTGGCTGTGCCGGGTGGAGATTATAAGAGTACATGGCCATTACGGTCAGATTGTTCTTCAAGATGTTCAAACAGTAATAGATGACCAGCAGGGTCAAACAATAATCACAGTGGTTGTAGAGCAGTGGTCACCAACCTTTTCTAAGTCAAGATCACTTTCGCAGTCAAAAAGCACGCTAAGATCTACTGCTCAGATTTGTTTTTCCAAGTCGGAAGAGTTTCCGACTTGGAATTCCGAGTTGGATGACCGTTCAAAACGGTTTTTCCTTGAAGATCGAACAGTTGGAATAAATGTCAGGAATGTCAGTCAGGAATAAATGTCAGTTGGCTTAGCAAGCGTTCAGAGGCTGAGACACTAGGTGCGGTAGAGGGAGAGGGAGAGGGAGAGGGAGAGGGAGAGAGAGGGTTGGGGTTCCATAGCCGCAGGCAGAACAGTTGAAACTGGAGCAGCAGCAATACAAGGTAGCACGTCTGGTGAACAGGTCAGGGTTCCATAGCCACAGGCAAAACAGCAGAAACTGAATCAGCAGCACGACCAAGTGGACTGGGGACGGAGAAAGCCAGGAGTCCTGAGGCATAGTCCTAGGGCTCAGGTCCTCCGGGAGGGGAGCGAGAGAGAGAGAGAGAGATGGGAGAATTAGAGGGAGCATACTTAAGTTCACACAGGACACCATATAAGACAGGAGAATTTCACCAGATAGGACAGACTGACCCTGGGCCCAGGCACATAGACTATTGGAGCATAGATACTGGATGCTGAGACAAGGGGGGTCGGGGGACACTGTGGCCCTGTTTGACGATACACCCGGACAGGGCCAACCAGGCAGGATATAACCCCACCCACTTTGCCAAAGCACAGCCCCCACACCACTAAAGGGATATCAACAGACCACCAACTTACTACGCTGAGACAAGGCTGAGAATAGCCCACAAAGATCTCCTCCACCGCACGAGTCCGAGGCGGCTTAAAACCAGACAGGAAGATCACGTCAGTGACTCAATCCCTCCTAGGGACGGCATGGAAAAGCACTAGTGAAACAGGGTCTCAGAGGCAGAGAATCCCAGTGCAGAGAGGGGACCCGGCCAGGCAGAGACACCAAGGGCGGTTCGTCACTCCGGTGCTTTGCCGCTCACCTTCGCACCCCCAGGTCAGACTACACTCAATCATAGGACCTACTGAAGAGATGAATCTTCAGTAAAGACTTAAAGGCCGAGACCAAGTTTTGCGTCTCTCACATGGATATGCAGACCATTCCATAAAAATTGAGCTCTATAGGAGAAAGCCCTGCCTCCAGCTTGTTTGCTTAGAAATTGTAGGGACAATAAGGAGTCCTGCGTCTTGTGAAAGTAGTGTACGTGTATTTACAGCATGTACCACAGGACCAAATCGGAGAGATAGGAGCAAGTCCATCTAAGGCTTTGTAGGTTAGCAGTAAAACCTTGAAATCAGCCCTAGCCTTTACAGGAAGCCAGTATAGAGAGGCTAGCATTGGAGTAATATGATTGAAATAGTTCTAGTCAAGATTCTAGCACTAACTGAAGTTAATTTAGTGCTTTATCCGGGTAGCCTGAGAATAGAGCATGTAGTCTAATCTGTAGTCTAATCTAGAAGTGACAAAAGCATGGATTATCTTTTCTGCATTATTTTTGGACAAAATGTTTAGGGTTTTTCGCAGTGTTACGAAGATAGAAAAATGCTGACATTGAAATATTCTTGATATGTTCGTCAAAAGAGAGATCAGAGTCCAGAGTAACGCTGAGGTCCTTCACAGTTTTATTTGAGACGACTGTACAACCATCAGATTAATTGTCAGATCAAACAGCAGATCTCTAGGGATCTAGAACTAGCATCTCTGTTTTGTCAGAGTTTAAAAGTAAAACATTTTCCGCCATCCACTTCCTTATGTCTGAAAGGCTTCCAAGGGTAGACAAATTTGGGGCTTCCCCATGTTTCATCAAAATGTACAGCTGTATGTTGTCCACATAGCAGTGAAAGTTGACATTGTTTTCCCGAATGACATCACCAAGAGATATAATAAGTAGTGAAAACAATAGTGGTCCTAAAACGGAACCCCGAAACGTACAATTGATTTGTCAGAGGACAAACCATCCACAGAGACAAAATTCTATCTTTCCCGACGAACTGATATCTTTCCGACAGATAAGATCTAAACCAGGCAAGAACTTTTCCACGTAGAGTAGACCAATTAGGGTTTCTAATCTCTCCAAAAGAATGTGGGGATCGGTGGGGTCAAAAGCGGCACTAAGGTCTACATTATAGTATACATGATCTGTCTTCAGGAAGACAGTGAGTTGCTGCGCTTTTTCAACCAATAAAAATGGAGGAAAGGGAGATTCGATTTAGGTGATAGTTTGGTTTTTTCAGGAGAGGCTTTCTTACTGCCACTTTTAGTGAGTTTGGTACACATTCGGAGGATTGGGAGCCATTTATTGTGTTCAACATAGGAGGGGCAAGCACAGGAAGTAGCAATTTCAGTAGTTTAGTTGGAATAGGGTCCAATAGACAGCTGGAAGATTTAGATGCCATGACTATTTTGGTGAAAATGTCAATAGATACAGGATTGCAAAACTTGAGTGTCTCCATTGATCCTAGGTTCTCACAGTTCGGTGCAGACTCAGGACAAGTGAGTTTTGGAGAAATACGCAGATTCAAAGAGGAGTCCTTCATTTGCTTTCTAATGACCATGATCTTTTCGTTGACGAAGTTTGTGAATTCATCACTGCTGAATTGAAGGCCATCCTTACTTGTGGAATGCTGCTTTTTAGTTTGCTTTGCGACAGTATACATTTTGGGGGGATTGTTTTATTCTCCTCAATCAGGTTGGGAAAGTAGGCTGACCAAGCAGCCGTGAGGGCTCTTTGATTGTGCACGGTACTGTCCTTCCAAGCTAGTCGGAAGACTTCCAGTTTGGTGGAGCACCATTTACGTTCCAATTTACAGATATTTTCTGTATACCAGGGAACTCATTTCTTGTTTTTTGTTTTTAGAGGTGTGACTGCATCTACGGTATTACGCAATGTTACATTTAGATCCTCGGTTAGGTGGTTAACAGATTTTTCCTTGGGCAGGTGGAGGGAATCTGTCAGGGCATCTTGGACTCTTTGGGTTGTCTGAGAATTTATTTTGCGGCTTTTGATAAGTCTTGGTTGGGGTTTGAGCAGATTATTTGTTGCGATTTTCAAACGTAATAAGATGATGGTATGATAGTCCAGGATTATGAGAAAAAAACATTTAGAACTAAACAACATCATAAATCATTATTATACCATTATTTGTCTTCATTGAGTAAAGATATATACGTTCCCCTGTAAGGAACCTATGAGCGATGGTTTCATTCAACGTTTCATACAAACATCTGTATTTATTTACCACAAAGTCACTAATGCTTACACCATATGTGGTGAGGCAAGAATGACAGCTGGTCCCAAGGATAGAAGGATACACTTGTTTTCATTGCTTAAATACTCTCTTTACTTTAACATTTTGGGTTACATTTATCATATAATTATGGCAATGCCAACACTGTAGCGATGTAATAAACCAAATGTAATACATATAATTAAGTACTCCAAGGTTATATTTACTTGCATAAAGGTGAAAAATCCCTTCCCAAGGTCAGAGGTCTTTCCTTCAGTAGTGTGTTCCCTGCCAAACCAACTTTGGCTTGTTTGTGTGCTGTGGTTTGGCTCTCCCTGGGACCTTTCCCTCTTTTTCCTCAGCTCTTACACAGGAGCTCAGTCAAACCCAACCTGGCAATCGTCACGACTACCTGTTTAGATAGGGGTGGGCATTTAAAAAGGGGCCAACCTGGCATCCTGTCAGCCCCTCTCTCTCTCTTTGAAATGATGATTACTTTTTTGATTGATAAGATGAGTCTGGTTCTGTTTTGGGTCTGTCGCTGTCCCGCTCTTATGAAATCATAACCCTGGCTGCAGCTTCCCAAATTTAGGCATGTTAGTTGGAAGTTCCCTGTCGTATGGTCATTCAGTTTCAAAAAGTTGTATTTTCATGAGATTTAGCACAAAGAAATTTAAAGGAAGGATGGATTTTCTACATGTATTAGGATGCTACATTTATGTCAATAATGCTCCAGACAATTCTTTAAGTTCAGGAAAAACATTACTTATTCAGGAAAAACATTTCATATTTCATATTGTCTTCCCTGTATGTAGCTGTCGGAGCTGTTTCTGCACTTGGCCTTTCAACTGAGAGCCCTGTCCCTGCCTCAGCTCAGAACACTGTGGCACGACGCCTCCTTCAAGTGCCGTAACGACTGGTCAGTTCCCTTCAGCCACTGTTCTCTCCTAAATGTATCCTGGGTTGTGTTATGTAGGGCACACTATAAAAAAAATGCTTTGCCGTGTAAAATTTACACGTGTTCTTCATGGACAGTACCTCCCGTTTTCATTCGGTTTCAAAACGTTTCCTCCCTACTGAACACGGCTGATTCTTGTCAAGCCTTGTACCAGCTTTTTAATGCAATAGAGGCAGTGGAACGCTTGTTTATGGTTCCCCTAATGAGAAAAATACACAGCTCTGGGGCAGGGTATGGACAGAGAGGAGTCTGTCTGTGGGACAGCAGCCATCTTTGCATCTATAGCTCCTCCCTGAAACAACTTGCTAGTCATCCCCAGGTTGATTGAAACTACAGGCAAAATCAAAACGGTGTCCTCTCTGCCATATTCTTCGCTGTAGCTGAGATTAGTTTTATTGTTCATTAGTCACGAAGCGCTTCCGTTATGACTCACCCAAAGACACTGGACATATCGTGTATATCAATGAAATGACGCTTTTGATGAATCATTATTTAGAATGCTTTGACACATTGTCCTGAAGTGGGAATATGTGACTGAATCGGTGCTGTCCATTCCCGGCAGTCGATTACTCTGTTGACTGTGCTGTCGTTGCAGGCAGCCTCTCTTGGACGGCCTACCAGCGTGTGGCTCAGAGGAATGCATCGCCCTCTTAACAGACCTCATCCGGGACGAGGAGATAGAGCAGGAGCGGGCCCACTCTTTTCTCACCACCATCGCCCTCATCCCTCACCCCTCACCACACATCGTCGGCTCCGTCAACGTACGTAGGTCTGAAGGGACGTTCTGTGGGGATATTGACTTTGGGTTGAACAAAAACAAAAACATAGATACTGTACCTATTTTATTGAATTTAATGATTTGGCTGAGAATGTTCAATATAGGTCTACATATGATTCAAAATCGTCCCCGAAACTCAACCGACACCTTTACTCCGCGACACTGTTGAGGTCACATCCAACAACGCATGCTTTGGCGTCACCCATTAAACACATAATCAGAGATTAACATACAAACACAATGGGTCCATAATATAAGGCTGTTGTTTTCCCCCTCCTTTTCTCTCAGGCGTTGCTGAAGACACCTGAGGTGTGGACCAAGGCCCTGTTGACTGGTTCTTCCCTGGTCCACCTGCTATGTCGGAGGAGCCAGTCTCCCTGCAGTCTCATCCCCCAGGTCCAGAGCTTCATACAGGCACTGAAAGACACCCTGGGAGAGGGCTGTGGAGGAGACAAAACAGAGGTACCTAGACACAGAATTAGATTTGACTCCATATACACAGATTTTGATGGCGTGCTGGAGTTTTTATCACCGTCTGGTGATTGTGCTGTATTTAAAATGTCATATTAAAGTGTGTATTGCGTGGTTCATACTTGACCTGACTCCTGAACCTGAGCATCTCAATGGCTGCTGCTGCTGATGATGATGATGATAAAGAGAGCAGCAATAAGCAGGATGATGATGATGATGTAAAGTGATGATTTATCCTACAGCTGCTCTACGCATTGAAAGCAGTGGGAAATGCAGGCTTGGCTGCTTCAGCTCTCATCCCTCAGCTAAACCTCTGTATACAGAGCCATTCCACCCCTCTGGAGCTGAGACTCACTGCCCTACAAGCTTTCAGACGCATCCCCTGCAGTGCTGACGTGAGTAGGATGGCAGATAATGGGCACGTTTCTAGGGATAACCTCTGGGATTGAACTGAACTTTAAAAACAAATAACTGTTTTCCCTCAGTTCAAGGTTTAGAAATAGGATTTTGTTGTCTTCTGGAGCCTGGTTTGTGTTTATTTGGAATAAGCTGAGAAACCGTGTCTCACGGAATAAAGCCTTGATTGATTTAATCATTTCAAGTAGCAGAGGTCCCATGGAAGGGATACGATACAAGACAATACGTTACTGTCTAAGAGGACTTTACAGTTCAAACATGATTTGACTTGAATACATTTGACTTGAATACATTTGACTTGAATACATTTGACTTAAATACATTTGACTTAAATACATTTGACTTGAATACATTTGACTTAAATACATGTGACTTGAATACATGTGACTTGAATTCATTTGACTTGAATACATTTGACTTGAATACATTTGACTTGAATTGTGTGAAATATCCTATTGTACTAAAACAATTCAGTCGGTATACTGTTCATACCACAGGAGGTTGGTTGCACCTTAATTTGGGAGGATGGGCCCGTGGTAATGACTGGAGGGAAGTAAGTGGAATGGTATCAAATACATATTTTCTGTGTGTTTGGTGCCATTCCATTCGCTCCGTTCCAGACATTATTATGAGCCGTCCTCCCCTCAGCAGCCTCCTGTGGTTCATTCTGTAAACAGAAGGATCTCTTCACGTGGATTCACGCTGACGTTGTGGGGATATTGAGGTGACTGAGGGGCGAGGGGTCTGTGACTGACAGCTCTTTGCTTCTCCAGAGGGGGTCTGTGCTGCGGCTCTACCGTGACCACCAGGAGGAGGTGGAGGTCAGGATCGCTGCATACCAGCAGATAATGCACTGCCCTGACCCCGAAGTGCTTCGAGCAGTGAAGACGACTCTGAGCCATGAGACCTCCAGCCAAGGTTTGGAAAAAAAGGGTTCCAAAAGGGTTCTTCGGCGCTCCTCCATAGGGACTTTTTGGTTCCACGTAGAACCCTTTAGGGTTCCATGTAGAATCCTCATACGATTCTATTTTAGGTCCTAGATTGCACCAGTGCTTCATTTGTAAATTGCAAGGTGCCGGAACAAAACGTGAGCCAGAGAGGAGAGTGACTTAGGAGACTCTGTGGTCCTGGAAAGCATGAAAAATAAATCACCTTCATAATAAAGCATTGCATGGATTATCATCGCGTTTGCGTACTAGCATAGAGGAGAAGCATAGAGGCGCTTGCAGAAGTTGCACACATGAGGAACATTTTTTGTAGCCTATGTTCCGGGAAAACTGATGCCTTTTATAAACGCATTTCACGCAATTCATTTCATGCGAGGTCCTCTGGTATCACGGCTCTTGCAGCATGAACTGACATGTTGTCCACCCAATCAAAGGATCAGAGAATGAATCTAGTACTGAAAGCACAAGCTACAGCTAGCTAGCTAGCCCTGCAGTGCATCAAATCTGTTGAGTAGTTGACTCAAAGAGAGAGAAAGACAATAGTTGAACAGTTTTGAATTCATTTCTTCAAAAATGAAGGTGAAGCGAGAGAGAGAGAGATAGCTATATATATATATATATATATATATATATATATATATATATATATATATATATATTGTAATGGAAGTGAAAGTATATATATATATATCCTTTACAAAAAAGATTGAAGTTTTGAACCTGCAGTATAAGTGAATGCTATGTTACCTAGCTGGCTCTGGCTATCCAACACTGGAACTCTTCCAAGTCAAGGTAAGCTTTTGGCTTTATTAATTTATTGCCACTGGGGCCCGCCAGTGTAACTGCTACAATCATGCACTGCATGACTGTAGCTAGCGGGTTTACTAATGCATTCATTCTAGTAGCTATGTGGACTGACGTTAGATAATATGGTGACAACAATGTAGGCTGTGTGTTATGATAGGAAGGGTTGGCTTGGAAAGGTTTTTTCGCCTGGTCACAGATAGCTAATGTGTTGCGCACTGAAGTCCACAAGCGAAGGGAAAAAGTGAGAGGAGGAGAGCACGTAGATGCGAGAAGGAATTATACAGTGCTCAAAGTGAGATGGCAGACAGTGTAGTATGTATGGCGTTGTGTGGGTGAGCGGTTAGCTGATGTCAACATTGTCAACAGAGTACCCCATGGCAGGCATAAGCAGGCATAAGCTACGGACAATGAACACAATTGCCTTTTATTGATGGCAATTTGAATGCAAAGAGATACCGGGATGAGATCCTGAGGCCCATTGTTGTGCCATTCATCCGCCGCCGCTGATGTCTATCAGAGCAGAGAGAGAGAGAGAGAGAGGGAGAGGGAGAGGGAGAGGGAGAGGGAGAGAGAGATCATAGAAAGTGAACCACGTTCTAGCTCTGTGAGAGATACAGGCGCGCTTTGCTCTCTCTCCACAGTAATGGCCACCCGGTGGTCTATATGGGCTACAATGTTGACCATACCATAAACCCTGGGCGGGCCCAACACAAATCAATTCTTATAATATCAGGCACATTTTCACATGACATTTTTTAGGGAGCAGCCAGGAGAGGAGTCAACTTGAATGAACTCTGATTGCTTTTATTCTAATTTTTACATTGCAAAAAGTGAAGATAATTGTTCATGCTACAAGAGGTACCGGATTCTGGCAAATGGGTTCCTGAAGTAAACAGTCCAAAACTGAGAGGTGCCAGACCCTGTTCTGGCAGGATGCTGCTCAAATTAAGAACTGGATAGCACATTTTCTTTCTAAAAGTGTAGTCTAGGCCCTTCAGTTTTTGCAGATCTGTAAGGTGGAAGCAATATGTTAAAAGCTCCACCTCTACACCGCTTATACCTATCCAGACCCTTCAGAACCACAAACATCGATGGTTTAGGGCCAAAGAGCAGAGATAGGGAGCAAATTGGCATCAGCCATACAGGTTCACTACTCTGAGAGATTCTAAATGACTCCACCTACACCTCCTACAAGTAAGATGTTATGCTGATTGATATATTGATGATTGCTTTGAATTTCATTCTCAGTGGGCTCTTTCGTGTGGAGTCACCTGACCCAGGTCCTGAGAACTGAGGACCCCATGAAGCAGGCCCTGATGGAGGCACTGCCTGATGACATCATTACCAAAGACTTTGAGGCTGAACCCTGGAAATACTCCTCTTATTCAGACTACACTGCAGACTCAGGTAATTTACATTACGTTCCTCTTATACAGGGCCTTCAGAAAGTATTCACACCCTTGACTTTTTCCACATTTTGTTGTGTTATAGCCTGAATTTAAAATGTGTTAAATTGAGATTTTGTGTCACTGGCCTACACACAATATCCCATAAGATCAAAGTGGAATTTTGTTTTTAGAAATGTTTACAAATGAATAAAAAATGTAAAGCTGAAATGTCTTGAGTCAATAAGTATTCAACCTCTTTGCCTTGGCAAGCCTAAATACATCCAGGAGTACAATTTTGCTTAACAAGTCACATAATACGTTGCATGGACTCACTCTGTGTGCAATAATAGTATTTAACATGATGAATGACTACCTCATCTCTGTTATCCACCCATGCAATTATCTGTAAGGTGCCTCAGTTGAGCAGCGGATTTCAAACACAGATTCAACCACAAAGACCAGGGAGGTTTTCCAATGCCTCACAAAGAAGGGCACCTATTGGTAGATGGGTATAAAAAAAAGCAGGCATTGAATATCCCTTTGAGCATGGTGAAGTTATTAACTACACTTGGGTATGGATGGTGTATCAATACACCCAGTCACTACAAAAGATATAGGCGTCCTTCCTAACCTTCCTTGTCGGAGAGGAAGGAAACCGCTCAGGGGATTTCACCATGAGGTCAATGGTGACTTTAAAACATTTACAGAGTTTAATGGCTGTGATAGGAGAACATGGAGGATGGATCCACAACATTGTAGTTCCTCCACAATACCAAACTAAATGGCAGAGTGACAAGAAGGAAGCCTGTACAGAATAAGAATATTCCAAAACATGCATCCTGTTTGCAATAAGGCACTAAAGTAAAACTGCAAAAAATGTGGCGAACAAATTAACTTTATGTCCTGGATCCAAAGCGTTATGTTTGGGGCAAGTACAACACAATACTTCACTGAGTACCAATCTTCATATTTTCATCATAGTGGTGGCTGTATCATGTTATGGGTATGCTTGTCATGGGCAAGGACTAGGGAGTTATTTAGGATAAAAAATAAATGGAATAGAGCTAAGCACTGGCAAAATCCTAGTGGAAAACATGGTTCAGTCTTCTTTCCAACAGACACTGGGAGACAAATTCACCTTTCAGAAAGACAATAACCTAAGACACAAGGCCAAATATACACTGGGGTTGCTTACCAAGACGACATTGAACGTTCCTGAGTGGCCTAGTTACAGTTTTGACATGAATCGGCTTGAAAATCTATGGCAAGACTTAAAAATGGTTGTCTAGCAATGATCAACAATCAACTTGACAGAGTTTGAAGAATGTTTTAAAGAATAGTGTGAAAATATTGTATAATCCAGGTGTGCAAAGCTGTTAGAAATGTACCCAGAAAGACTCACAGCTGTAATCACTGCCAAAGGTGATTCTAACATGTATAGAGATAAAATAGAGATATTTCTCTATTTCATTTTCAATAAATTTGCAAAAATGTCTAAAAACATCATTTCACTTTGTGATTATGGGGCATTGTGTGTAGATGGGTGAGAATATATATATATATGTAATTTAAAAAAAAATCCATTTTGAATTCAGGCTGTAACACAACAAAATGTGAATTAGGTCAAGGGGTATGAATACTTTCTGAAGGCACTGTACCTGTGTGGTAACATCAACAACATTGGATGAATGTGCTAATATGGTTCACACATATGTTATAATGTACAGCAAGTTACCCGTGAAAGGGTATCTTTGTCTTTTTAGGATAACCCTCTTCAGTTACTCGCAGTGATAGTTGTTTCAGAAGTGATTACATTTTGCACTTGGTTGTTCTTTGAAGAGCAAAAGAATACAGTAAGTGTTTTTTGTTTTGTTTGTGTGTCTCAGGATTTGGAGTTGTAAATATGGAGGGAGCCTTGGTTTTCTCTTCCAAGTCCTTTGTTCCGCGCTATGCCATGGCTAACCTGACCGTCTACATCCACGGAAGAGCTTTCAATCTGCTTGAGGTGAGTAGCTCGAGCATATCTCATTGTTTTCATTCTGTGAGCAACTAAATGCGTTTTTGAGGGAATCTTCTGCTTTTCCCCGATGCTCGGAAGCGTTGAATTACCGAGAGAGCATATCTGAGGACCAGGCACTGTATGTGAATCAAATCAAACGGACAACGGGAAATCCAATTGTCTGCTCTCCTCCGCAGGTCGATCTTCGTGTGGAAAACATTGAACCTCTTCTGAAACACATTTTTGGCCACAAATCAACTTCTCCTGATGAGGAGCCTACAACTTGGGAGGAAGAGGAGGATGGAAAGAAGTCTCCGAGGAAGGAGAGAAGACGAAGAAAAGCAGGGGAAGGAAATAAAGGACAGATAAAGGAGCGGAGAAGGAGAAAAGCTGGGGAAAGAGACAGCTCTGGTTGTTCACCGAGTAACTACGGTTACCTCAGCCAGGCCAGGGCTATGGTGAGACTTTCACAGCAATGTTTAACCATTGCTACATTCATTAGCCTGTCTAAGCCTAGCTAGCCTATGAGCCAATTCTATTTTTGCACTTTTAAGTTAGAGAATTACATTAGGAGATGACCAACATCTGATGGTTTCATAGTGTAGCCTAAATAATGGGTCACTTCCCTCCGATTGTAGATGTAAATAGCTTTTCAATGACCATGGATGATGATTGATGTTTTTATTGTAGTTCTCAGGAGGGAGACTGGAGGAGGCCAGACCACGTTGTTGGCTTGGTGTCAAAGTGTTTGGGAATGAGTTGAGCGTGGTGACCTGTGCTGACCTCTACTCCCAGATAAAGGAGCTGTCACTCAGTATGGCTGGGCTTGCCGTCAGACTGCTGAAGGTATGTGATTTTGACCTCTGACATCTGCGATAGTGGTGCTGTGGGACTCATACAGGGTATGACTCCATATGATAATCTCAGAGGAATGTAGTTTGATGAAATCCTTTGTAATATCTTTCTAGTCTGTTACCTTTAAGCAAATCTCATACACATTAGTTTCATGTTTTCCTCTTCTTGGTATAATATTGTATTGAGAAAGAATGGATGGGCTAATGTGGGCCCCCCCATCAGGGTCAGGAGGTGCAGCTCCACCACAGGGCAGTGGTGATGACAGAGGAGTTGGTCCTGCCCTCTCTGTCAGGCTTACCCATTAGACTGGGCATCAACATGACCTCCCTCCTCTCCCTGCACCTCAAGGGCAGTGCCAACTACAGAGACTGGTCCCATTTCTCACTGGCAGGTCACATCAAGCCCAAGTAAGTCGGTATCCATTTTGGATCTGACGGCCTCTTCATTTTCTTATCCCTGGTTCGTGTTTCACCAATGACTGTGTTTCAGCCAAACAGCGGTCACCACTTAGTGGCATACTAAGTATTTGAAATAATAATGTCATTTTTGTGAAGATCTCTGTACTTTTTGCACACTGTGGGAATGTCCCTCAGTTTCTTTCCCATATAATGGTATTTTTCTCTTCCCACAGTGCCTACGTGGGCCTGTCAGCCCGGATGGGGGTGGATGGGGGCCTGGGTCGGGCTGGGGTGGAGTGGGCCACAGAGCTCAGGACCTCCAGCAGTATGGATGGGAGTGTGCATCTCCAGGAGGGCCACGGCCTGAGAGTGGCCCTCAACACACCTGAAGACCTCATGGATATAGTCTCTCTCAGGTGAGAGGAGCTGTGACTAGTGTTCTTGCTGAAAGAACACTGCTGTTATTTTACATTTTCATTTTTAGACAAGCACACACATTATCTTCAGTAAATGTAACTTTTCTCGTTGTATTCGTTGGTTAGGTAACTAGGTTGGGGCCAAAAGCACATTCCATTTAGCCAATTGAAATTCCAATTCAATGACTTGATTGATTTTCAATGTCTCCCTGCGTGCCACAGCTCCAGAATGTACCATGTAAACGGAGACCACCGAGAGGAGATGAGAGGCTCCAAGAGTCATGTGGAGAGGACCACCTGCACGCCAAAGACCTGTGAGTTCATCCCAGCAAAGCTCAAGGGCGAGTCAAGTCTGGAAATGTCCAAGTCCTTACTGGAAATAATTGTGTGTAATTAGACTATTTGTGCAAAGATTCTAGTGTCATGCCGTATGTGGATGTAAAGTAAGTTCCTTTCGGATGAAATAACTAAACGATATTCGTTGATCTGAGACCAGTATTTAACGCCAATGCTTGCCTAGATTCTATCTTAAAGATGTCCAGTATTTTGTATATTGAAGTAAGAGGATGAGCAGCCATTTTGTAATTCTCTCCCAGGGTCTAAGATGGTGGGGTGGCAGCTGTGCTCCAATGTCTCCTACCCTTTATCCTCTACGGGGCTTACCTTCCTCCCTCCCGGCCCTGTGCACCTCTCCCTCAGGCTACTGAAGCTAGACAGAGGCCTTCATCAGTACCTACTAGAGGCAGCATACTCTCTGTTGACGCAGGTACTGTCAATCCAGCCTATTAACCTGCTAAACGTCCTGCTAATTGTCCTGCTCTGTTAAAAGAGGCTATTTAAAAACACTTTGTTAACCTTGGGCACGGGTGCCATGAAAATTACACAGACTTGTGTTCAAATAGTATTTGAGATTTCAATATGTGCTTTATTGAGCTTGCCTGGCACAATGGAACAAATGAAGTAGTCCCAAAAGTAGAAACCCAGCCTATCTGGCCCACTCAAATGCAAAATATTATTTGAACCCAGGTCTGCAATTACTATACATTATTACACCACATTATTACACCCTATTATTCCAACACATTATTACCACAAATTATAGCATCTGTAATGGAAAGGCAATTAATATAAGTGATGAATGATCATGTTGTTCCTCTATGTTTCAGAGTGGCTCCTGGCTCCCCAGAGAGGCCTCCCTCCACCTCCTCCTGGCCACCCCCCAGTCCTCCATCCCCAGGGACATGTCTCTGGACTTGGCCCTCAGCCCCCACAGGCTGCTCCTCAAGATGACCCACCCACTTAAGACCCTCACCATCCAGGGTAGAGAACTAGATTCAGCGTATTTAAACAGATTATTGCTATTTCATCCTCTTCCAGGGTCAACCTTCGGGAACTAGTTCAGACCTGGGTTTAAGTAGTATTTGAAATATTTCAAGTACTTCAGCTTTGCTTGTTTGGCACAATCAAACTCGTAGAATGGTCGCAAAAGTGCAAATTATACCCATCTGGCAGGCTCAAGCAAACGATTAAAGTATGCAAAACATTTCCATTTCTATTTGAACCCAGTTCTGAACTAGATACAATGATCTTAAACTGACTTGACTTGCGATTGCAAAACTTGACACCAATGGGGTTGTTTTGTCAGGGCAACTTGACCAAGTGAGGAACATGTGGACCGGTCAACTTGAGCTTCTGATAGACAACGTTCATCAGTATTACATCATGGTAAGGAGGAGGCTGGGAGATTTTGTTGTCTTGTGGCGCATCCTGAATCAACCATTAACATTTTTTCAAGTTTCAAGTTTTAATGTCATGGGCACGAGTGCAGTGTAATGCCTTGCAAGCTCTAAACCCAACAATGCAGGTATCAAAGTAAACAATGCGGTTGTCACTATCAATGTTTATATCACATGGTACATTTGGTTACCACAGGGACTGATTGACTCCCAGACCCTCCTCTCAGAGCAAAGGCTGCGTTATCATCTAGAGGCCAAAGTGGGTGCGGAAAGCCTTCCCATGATCCTCTCTGCTAATGTCACTCGTGGACTGGGCAGAAAGACCAGCCTGTCTGCCACTCTGAAGAATGTGTTCAGAGAAGCTGCCTCCTTCTCAGGTTATAGACTATTGAATACTTGATCCAATGCTGTCTATTGAGTGTTTTATAAGCCTGTTACTGTAAAGTCATAGTAAAGCCATCATTATTGGTTCGCTATCCACAGTGGTTTTGGAGAGGAGGCTGGATGATGGGCGGAGACAGTACTCAGTGGAGGCGGAGCTCCTTCTGCCTGGAATGGTGGGCAGCAGGATTCTAGGGCTGATGGAGCAGAAGGGCCCACTGTGGAGCTCTGCACTGAGGCTCAAATACGGCCTACGAGGTGAGTGGTACTTTGCCATGCAGCCTCTCTAAGGCACACAGTGGCTTCAGAGCGGAGCTCCACCATCTGTCACTTTGGGGTTTGCTGAACTTTGACCTTCCACAGAGGACTCCAGACACTTGCGTCAGGAGTGCCACACGTCCCAGAGCCTGAGGAGTGAGAGGGAGCCCAACCAGACGTACCGCATGAGGGCTGAACACGAGTTCTACTGCTCTACCACAGCCCACGTCAACCACAAGGTAACCATTGGTAACAGCAAGGACATGTTTAATATCATACTTTGTTTTAGGTTTGTTCGAATTGTTACCTCATAGGCTTACAGTACCTGGTTGGGCAGGACTCAAATGTTTAGGCGCTTTCATTCACTATCTGTTGTTAATGGTGTTGCAAACATTATGCTCTGACCGAGCCATCTACTCACTAGTTACTCAAGTTGCCAAAGGATAGGAATAGAATAGAACAGACTAGAATAGAATCCTTTCCTCTCACCACTCATCCTATCCCTCTCTATTCTTCCAGGTGCAGCTGAGACACGAGGAGAGTCCCAGCCACACCAAGTCCAGTGTGGATGTGAGCTATGGGAAACACTGGGACGAGATCAACAACAAGCACCGCCTCCTCCTCAGCCAGTCCTTCAGGAACCAGTCCAGACACAACCTTACCAGCTATGCCCTGGAGGTACACACCACAGGTTTATCTCTATTGATCTACTATCTAGTACGTCTAGTTCTATGACTGTGGTATAGGATCTTGTGATATGATATCATCAGGTTTACTATAATGAATACAGCAAGTAACATACTGCATTGTTTGCGCCCTGGAGATAGAAATAGTGATAATAGAAGTTGTGCTATCTCTATCTATCGTATCTATCATCTCTTTTTCTCTACCTCAATCATCAGGGGACAATTTAACGCAATTAATGACAATTGAGAGTTTCTGCCATCTGGAGTAGTCGAATGATAAATGCCTCATGTTTTTGGTGTGTTTGTACTTTGAGATTATGAGCGGCTTGTCCTTGGGCATGGGAAGGTCTCTTATGTACATTCAGCAATAACAAACAAACAATGTAATTCACCACTATACAATATGCCACCCAACGTTTCCTCCAGTTCAGTCTGCAGGTCCCTGACAAGCGGCTGAACTACAAGACCCAGCTCATGCACTCTCACCTGAGGCAGAGGGGGGCCGAGAGCAGCACCCACCTCAAAGTGAACTACAACGACCAGATGCCTCTGGTGGCTGGACTACACTGGAAAGACACCTCCAAAGCCATGTTCAGAAATTGGGAAGGTAATGAAAGATTGAAGGGCATTATTTGCTGTCGTATGCAATGTCATGTGTGTGTGTGTGTCTCTATGCGTGGCCGTCTGCATGTGTAACTGTGAGTGTGCTGTCTCCAGGTATGTTCAACATGGACACTCCCTGGCTCTACATGCACACCACGCACAAGCTGAGTCAGCCCCAGCGCCACACCTACCAGTTGACCTCTGAACTCACTGCCCGCAAGTGGCTGACTGTCCGTAGCCTCGTGCTGGAGGGCTATTACAGAGACAGAAGCAAGGACAGAGAGGCCCGCCTACACCTCTACGCACCCGCTGTCACATACCTCAAAGTATGAAGCTTCCTGCTAGTCTTTGACATATTCAACAATGGCATTTATATCAAAGCAAGGGATAGCTTACTGGACTGGCTACATCTCTAGACACAGTCATCAAGTTTGGGCCATACCTGTATTCAACAGTTCTTGTGGGAAAAGGTTCCATGTAGAACCCATACCCTAAGAGCGATTTTGTGCCGGTTCTGTTGTGTTCCAGGCAGTTGGCTGGGTTATGGTGGCTAAACAGGGTCTGAAGGCCTCCTGCACCATCAGCTCTGTGTGGAGCCCTGCCCTGAGGGGAGACCTCTCCCTGGAGAACAGCAAGCAGGGCAGGACCCTGCAGCTGGCCTCCAGCTATGGCAAACACAACCTCAGCCTCACCGCAGGACTCACTACCCTGGACAAGGTAGGTGGAGAGGATGAAGTGTGAGGATTAGCATGTCCTAAAATCTGCACCGTGCGTACAGTAAGTGAGTAAAGCTCGACAGTGTCATGCTAATTTGTTTTTGGCAGTTATCAACCATTCATATTTTTTGGGCAATGATCTGTTGATTTATGGTTGACGATTCAGGAGGGCAGAGGAGGCTGGTGGGCGGAGCTATAGGAGGACGGGCTCATTGTAATGGCTGGAATGGAATGGTATCAAACACATCAAACATATGGAAACCACATTTGACTCCACTCCCTTTATTTCATTCCAGACATTACAATGAGGCCATCCTCCTGTAGCTCCTCCCACCAGCCTCCACTGAAGGAGGGGTGAGGCTTGAGGCTCAGGGTGTCCTAAAAGGAACACCATATCACAGGGATTAAGTTAGCTAGTGTCATACAAGAATAATTGACAGTCATCAACCACTCATATTTTTTGGCAATCTTTTTTTAAGCTACAGTTTTTTGGGGGCATGTCTAACATAGCATATCACCATGGCGTATGACTCATTGCAGAATTTAAGGAAGAGGATGGTGATGATGAAGATGACCTTATCAGAGCCCAAACGCCCGTCTATGGAGTTGGAGTTAGAGGGTGGAGTGGAGGAGCTCAGGAAGGACAAACAGATTTATCAGAAGAGAGCGTTGCTACTCCTTCGGTATGTATCCACTTACTGGTGCTCTTTATGAGTGTGATTGAATATAACTTGATGATAAGAATGGTGATGAGGATGAAGAATGATGGTTAAACTGCATTGTAAATCCTGACAAAAATATAAAGTTATAATTCCCCCTCCCATCCCGTTAACAGACAGCCGTTCCAGAACTTTCTACAGAGCTTCCTTCTCCAGGAGACTTTCACCGTCGACCTCCACAAGGGCCTTTACATCCTGGAATCCAAAGCCCATCTCTATAGCAACAGAGAAATCATTCATACTCTCACCCTGGGATACCAGCAACCCAGTCCTTTTGTGAGTCCAGGACCACTTGTGTTTCTGGGCCCATATTCACAAAGGTTTCAGAGTAGGAGTGCTGATCTAGGATCAGGTCCTACTAATGTCAATATAATCATATGGTCGTTCCTGAATTTGTAGTTATTTAAATGTATTTATGTACACCTTCCCATTCTAAATCAACCAATATTAATATGAATGACTTTAAATAATTTTGACCTTTATGATAACATTGTGTCACCAGTAGGAGTAGTAACACCAATGATGGTAACACCCATCAGAAATATTAGGTTATTGAGGATTTTCTTAAGTGGAGGCCACAGATGGTCAAATGTAAGTGTAACAGTATAGCTTCCGTCCCTCTCCTCACCACAACCTGGGCTTGAACCAGGGACCCTATGCACACATCAACTGACACCCACGAAGCATCATTACCCATCGCGCCACAAAAGCCACGGCCCTTGCAGAGCAAGGGGAGCAACTACTCCCCAACTACTCCCCTCACAGCGAGTGATGTCACCGATTGGAACGCTATTAGCGCGCACCACCGCTAACTAGCTAGCCATTTCACATCAGTTACATAAGGTCATTAACCTTTTAAAAATGATTTACTAAAGTGATATGATGAATCATTTTGCTCACATTGTTATTTCCCATCATTTAAATTGAGCAACACGAAAGTGACACTTTGGATTTAGTCACCAAATGATCAATGGAATCCTCAATTTGAAGACATACTAAAAGGGTGTGATTAGCTAATCATTTTATTGAACATATACCCCTCCCCCGATAACAGTTTTCCACTGGAGGGAATGCTCGAGGTACTTGTAATAAGTGATTTTCAAGGCGTTGACAACGATGACATAAAACTGAGGGACAGACATTATACGAGTAAAAAATAAGTATTTTAATAGCCTTCTTTGTTTCTATTGATATATACATAAATCATACAAATTACTGAGGTATATTGTATGCAAAAAAAAAAAAAATGAAAATTGGATCGAGGACTTTTTAACTGACCGCCCACAGAGGGTCCCCATGAATGGGGCCCTCGCTGATGAACTGACCCTGAACACAGGGGTGTGTCCCAGGGGTGTGTCCTTTCACCCTTGCTGTTCTCTATCTACACTAACGAGATGAAGAGCAGAGGAAACAAAGTAAGCCTTTTTAAGTACACGGATGACGTGGCTCCTGGTAGGAATCTTTTTAAAAGATGCTACGTCAGATGGGGACTAAACAGACCAACAACCTTCAAGAATGGTGCCCGGTCAAGTTTCCTCCGCGTCAATGTGGAAAAGACAAAGGCGCTGATCATCAATGGCAACAACTGTCCCCAATCACTCTCTCTGAACGACCAACCAGTCAGTAGAGGTGGTTGAGTGTTTTAAATACCTAGGGACATAAAAGGATAACAGGCTGAGTTTTACAGAGAATGCAGAGTGTATATTTTAAAAATACAAGGCAACGTCTGTTCTTAATCAGGAAATTAAAGGGGTTTGGGGTCAACCAGGATGTTCTGGAGAGGGTGTACAGCAGCTTGGTGGGGAGCATCCTCATCCTCAATATGACAGTCTGGTAATCTGAGTGTGAGGAGCAAAAGCAAACTGACCAGAATAGTAAGCACAGCCGGCAAAGTAATTGGTCGACCACAGGCACATTTGAGCAGTCTGTTCCACGAGGCAACCAAAAAGAAGACACTGGCTGTCGTTGGCGACCCCCCCCCCCCCCACCATCTACACCCTCAGTTCGAGAGGCTTCCCTCTGGCCGGAGCTTCATAATGCCCATGGCCAAGAAGAACGTGTACAAACATTCACTCATTCCTTGTGCTGTTGGACTACTAAATGCAAGGTAAATTGTATCGGTATATGTACTAATCTATCCAGTGCAGTTGAGACTGTGTTCGTTTGTGAGTGAATGTATTAATGTCCTCCATGTTGTTAGTGTATGCAACATGATGGACTGACTGGTTTAAATGTGTATGACGTGAGAAGGTATGTGTATGTGGAAGGTGATGCCAAAGCAATATGTCCTTCCTGGATGGACAATGAAGTTTTATTCTATTCTATTATTTTATACTAATATAATTGCTCAGACAACAAGATTTTGTTTACCAAGTAATATATTTTTAAAGATAGGGGTCAAAATGATTGGCTCCCCTGTTTCAATATCTTGAGATGAGATGAGAGAACACATTGGGAGGGTTCTTGTACCATTCTTCCATACAGAATTTCCCCAGAACCTTGATGTCCTTCGTTTGTGCTTACAGTCTACCTCTTCAATTCGAACCGCATGTTTTCAATGGAGGGGCATGTCCGGGGACTTGCTGAAATGTTGATCATGTGGTCAGTTAACTTACGGCTGGCTTAGTTTCAGCCTCCTGACAGAGGCAACTAAAATATCCTGGTACTGGGTAAAGTTCATAATGCCGTTGACCTTAGCAAGGGCACCAGGACCAATGGATGGCCCCAGGAGCAGTGGATGCAAAATATTGAAACAGGTGTGCCAATACTCTTGACCCCTATCTTTTTGAGAATTTTGTTCTATTACTTGTTAAATAAAATATATTTCTCTGAGTAATTGTATTAGCACAAAATAATATAATTTCCCCTCTTTTGGGGGGAATACAATGTAGCTGTAAGGATCGACGCTGGTAGAGACGAGAAGCAGGTACAGGGAGTGAACATATAATTATCAACAGACATGGAACAGGACAGGATAGCGTCTGGCCATAAACACATAATGACATTAATGCAGATACAGGGAACAGACGGGGGAGCAGACAGTTATAGACGGGACAATCAACAAAGGGAAGGAGTCCATGTGAGTCTAAAGAGCGCTGCCGCGCGTAATGATGGTGGCAGGTGCGCGTAATGATGGTGACAGGTGCGCGTAATGATGGTGACAGGTGCGCGTAATGATGGTGACAGGTGCGCGTAATGATGGTGGCAGGTGCGCGTAATGATGGTGACAGGTGCGCGTAATGATGGTGACAGGTGCGCGTAATGATGGTGACAGGTGTGCGTAATGATGGTGACAGGTGCGCGTAATGAAGGGCAGCCTGGTGCCCTGGAGCGCCAGAGAGGGAGAGCGTAATGATGGTGACAGGTGCGCGTAATAAAGGGCAGCCTGGTGCCCTGGAGCGCCAGAGAGGGAGAGCGGGAGCAGGCGTGACAGGCGCTCAGTATTTGTATTATTTATTTTATACAGTCTTTCTTGCTCATCTTTATCAAATGTGCAAATAATTGACTGACTGACTGTAGATATCTCTAAATCCCCAAAATATCACTGTAACTCTATACATCACTACAGGGACAAGCCAATTTGCTTACCCTAACAACTGCATAAACATAAAGTGTTGCAGTATAACCAACTTGGATTATTGTCATTGGTAAACAGTTCAATACAAACAGAAACATGTATGATGTGTAACTATTTACTATTTTAAAGTGTTTTTTCATGGTTGCAAAGGCAAGGGACGCAAATTGCCGCCACAATTCAAGAACGACCCCTATTCATTATGATCTAAAAATCTCAACGGATTCTGGATCAGCACCCCTAGTCTGAGACGCTCTTTGAAGACAAGCCCTGAATTGCTATTGGAAAGGTTAATACAACAGTCATTAGTCAATCTTTCTCAGTGATGTTGTCTTCTATTGGTATCTTCTATTTTTATCTTCTGCAGGTGTGTTCCTCCTTGACCCACCCGTTCAGCTATGACGTCATCCCTCCAGACTCTGAAGTGTGTGTCACAATGTTTAACAATCAGGTAGGGTGATTGATACCCATCACATTTCAAGACATCAACACAAAACCTCTGGTACAGTCTGTTTTGATAAAAACAATGGTACGTTAAATGACTAAATTGAATTTCAATCTAACAAAACAGGCTTGTAGCAGAGCACATGTGGAGAATGAGTTGGTAGCACAGTACTTGAGTCCAATTTTATGTCTGCTATACCCCTAGAGATCCTGTGGGTGAAAAAGTTCTCTATAAAATCCTATGGCCTCCATATTTCTCTACAGACGCAGAGAGAGGTGCGAGGGAGTGTTCGGATCGGGAAGAAGGACAGACTGACGTTCCTTGGACAAATTCAGTTGAACCCCTCAAATTTACCTCAGCATAGGGTCAAAGTTCGAGCCAACCTCACCCACCTATTCCAGGTAAGGTAGAATCTATAAGAGGGACATTAAATAATATAAAGAGTATAATATATAATTATAATATAATATACAGTACCAGTCAAAGTTTGGACACACCTACTCATTCAAGGGGTTTTCTTTATTTTTACTATTTTATATATTGTAGAATAATAGTGAAGACATCAACACTATGAAATAACACATATGGAATCAGGTAGTAACCAAAAAAGTGTTAAACAAAAATCAAAATATATTTTATATTCTTCAAATTAGCCACCCTTTGCCTTGATGACAGCTTGGTTACTACATGATTCCATATGTGTTATTTCAAAGTTTTGATGTCTTCACAATTATTCTACGATGTAGATAATAGTAAAAAAATAAAGAAAAACCCTTGAATGAGTAGGTGTGTCCAAACGTTTGACTGGTACTGTATTCCATTGAGCAGTGTTATTAAGGGCTCTATTTTAAAAAGGCTACGTTTTGATGAATAAAGAAGTTGTGGGTGTGTCCAGGCTTGGCCCCTCACTGGCCAATCAGAACGTGCTCCATTGCGAAATATGTGGTTGCTTCAACTGTCTTTTATGTATTGCCGTGGAATCAACTCCAATTCCAATTTTAGTCTGTAATAGTTTGTTAAATAGCTTACAGAAACGAAATAACAAAATGTAGACCTATCTTTGCAAAATAGGTTAGCTTGAACCCATTAGCAGTCCACAATGTTCTAAGTAATTGCATGGCTTCAATAACATTCACACTGATATAGGGTCCAGGCCTACTGTAAATTGCATTATAGCTGAGCATGGACATGCCAGACATGGTCAATAAGCAAGATTAAAGTAATTATTGATAAGCCCTAAAAAGAGAATGAATAATTCTAATGAAATGCTAAACAACAACAACAACTTGGCTATGTCACACCCTTTTTTATTATTGGGGGGGGGGGGATCATGTAGTGGATCATGTAGTGACCAATAAAGTGTTAAACAAATCAAAATAGATTTTAGATTCTTCAAAGTAGCCACCCTTTGTCTTGATGACAGCTTTGCACACACTTGGCATTCTCTCAAACAGCTTCACCTGGAATGCCTTGCCAACAGTCTTGAAGGACATATATGCTGTTGCCTGCTTGTTGCCTGCTTGTTCTGCTTGTTCTTCACCCTGTGGTCCAACTCATCCCAAACCATCTCAATTGGGTTGAGGTTGGGTGATTGTGGAGGCCAGGTCATCTGATAAAGCACTCCATCACACTCCTTCTTGGTCAAATAGCCCTTACACAGCCTGTAGGTGTGTTGGGTCATTTTCCTGTTGAAGAAAACATTATAGTCCCACTAAGCTCAAACTAGATGGGATGGTGTATTTCTGCAGAATGCTGTGGTAGCCATGCTGGTTAAGTGTGCCTTGAATTCTATATAAATCACAGACAGTGTCACCAGCAAAGCACCCCCACACCATCGCACCTCCTCCTCCATGATTTCCAGTGGGAACCACACATACAGAGATCATCCGTTCATTTACTCTGCGTCTCACGAAGACACAGCGGTTGGAACCAAAAACCTAAAATATGAACTCATTAGACCAAAGGACTGATCTCCACTGTTCTAATGTCCATTGTTTGTGTTTCTTGGCCAAAGCTAGAATCTTCTTCTTATTGGTGTCCAAAAGTAGTGGTTTCTTTGCAGCAATTCGACCACCTCATATATTTCCACCCCACCAGTTTTCACATGACGAAATTGCAAACGAATGTCTTTTGACACGAGTGCCGCCTTAACACCAGCCAAAAAATAGAGCCCTTATACAGAGCATTCTGAAAGGAAGGGAGACAAGGAGAGGAACAAACTATTGTGATGGACCCATGACTTTCTTAGCTATTTCAGTTGAAGCTCCCTTCGTCGGCCATACTGGAAGGAGATGTGTCCTGGGATCCTAACAATAACAGTGTGTTTGATTACCTAGTGAGAGGAAAAGTAGGAATCAACCGGCAGGAGTGTCAGGTAAGAGTAGCTATTCATTCACAACTTAAATAAAAAATATTGCTTATTTATGATTACAGCACTTATCAATCATTAACAATGTGGGGTTTTTTCTCCGTCAGTTTTCTGTTCATCTGAATGGCTCATCCGACAGAATTGGTCTGTATTCCTCGCTCACACATCCCTTCCAATCCAAGATCCTTAAAACATTGGAGGTGGGTTGCTAATGTGCTTTTTCAAAGGTTGACAATTGAATCCCTTAATTGACGAGGTATATAACATTTTTAAAAACATGTCGCTTTTTTGTTTTTTTGGTCAGCGTATCTCGTGGTTTCTAATGGGTTTTAGTAACTTTACTTTTTCGTATTCTCCAGGCCCGGCTCACTGCATACACTTCTATGGTGGACGGCAGAGTGAGCAGCTCTCTGTGTGTGAGGGCTGATGGGAAGGACAGAGCCCTGCTGGAGGCCCAGCTCTCCCACTCCCTACAGAGAGACACCAGAGCCCTGAGTCTACATCTGACCCTGCTCCAGACTCTACTACCTACTACAGCCACTCAGCTGCACCTCAACATGTCTGCCAACATGTCCTCAGATAGGTGAGTGCATTCTCACTAAATCAAATCAAATGTTATTGGCCACATACACATGGTTAACAGATGCTACTGCAGATAACATCGGAGCTCGTGCTTCTAGCTCCGACAGTGCAGTAATAGTCTAAGTATAGGAATGGAATTAAGAATATATAAATACTAGTCTATCAAGTAGCTACATACAGTGTGTACTTAGGACAGGTCTGTCTGTCTTAGCCACAGTTTTGTTGTATCCCTCCCCATGCGTTCTCACTCTGTATCCTAATTGTAATCGTTCATAGTACCTCCATACCTTCTCAACTCTCCCTGTCTATCTCCTTCCAGATTCTCCATGCATGGTGCCTATGACCAGGGAGGGGAGGTCCTGCAGGCCCAGGTGGCTGGCTCATTGGAGCACTCCCCTGGTTCCCCGTGGCTCCGGATGGCTGTCAACGGCGGCCTGAGGCACTCCTTACCCAGCCTCACTGCTCTGCCTCCTGCCCTGAGTCTGGAAGGAGCCCTGGGGCAGTCAGACTGGCTCACTGAAGGTATGGATCTATTTGACATAAGAAGTGATTGAGACTCATTCATCTGGCCTTGTCTCGAGAAGTGCCATGGCGAACCCACGTTTGTGTATTTTCCATGTTAATGCTGTATATAACACAGATGTGTTATTCAGTACTATGAAGTGTACATGTGTGTTGCAGGGCAGCTGAGAGTGACAGTGAGTAAGGCTGTGTACAGTGTGGAGCTGAGTCATCAGCAGGACCAAGGAGACACCTGGGAGGAAGAGGATGGCATGCTGGGGAAAGAGCCTGACGCGGCCAGTGATTGGTTGTGCGCTCGGGCAGGGGAGGAGTCTCTGTGTGTGAATGTGAGCCGCCGATTGGGCAGTCAGGCGAGGGGTGGAGTCAACGGCCAGCTCTCTCACTCCTCCCGCTGGCTCCACACTGCAGGTGACCCCTCCATCTGTCACATACTATAGTTATTTTGAGTCTCTACTCCCCCATTCCCTCTTCCCTCTCCTCAGATGTCCTCCTTCTATGCTCCTTTCTCCTCCACACTTTCTGTCTCCTTAGATATCCTCAATTAATATGATAATATGAAACCGTAATCTGTTGTAAAAAATAATGTGTCACATGCCCTGTTTATCATAAGTCTTACATACCCTTTCAAGTATTGGTAAATTACAGAAATCCGCACACATACATTGTGTACCATTGTCTGTCACCAATGTTTTAGGTATACCAGGTAACAGCAGTGCCCAGGTGAGCTGGACCCAGGAGGAGGGCAGGCTCTCAGTGCTGGCAGAACTACAGACCGGAGCTCATGGCCTGAAGGCTGAGTTTGAGAGGGCCAGGACTGGCGGGGCCTCCCCACGATGGGAGCTCCAAACCAGGGTACAGCACCAAAGCAAGGCCCTGGTCCAAAGAGGCCTGCCTAGCTCCATCCAGGCTACAGGGCACTATCAGGTGCAGCTTCATCCTCTTCTTCCTCATCCTTTCTCTTCTTTCTCGCTACTCTATTGTTGTTAAGAATGCTGCGTTGAACTTGATTTTGGACATACTCCTGGAGATAACCTATCAAGTTATTGAAGAAGATGTATCAACGATGCTTCAAGCTAAGGCTTTTATAAATATAAGAATAGAAATGAATTTGATTGTCAGGTTTCAAGCCATGAAAGACATTCATAATTCAGTCTTTACTTCTATGTATTGCAGTATTTTCAGTTTAATATTTACTGAGCAAAATTATTTTCATGACCTCTGACTGTAGGAGGAGACAGAGCGTTTGAGTGCAGGGCTGGCCATAGCAGTTGACGAACAGAAGAAGGTGGACGTCCTAGTGGAAGCCGGCAAGGGGAACACCGCCGCCAACCTGACTGTGTCTCTATTGCACCACCTGAGGCAACTCAAAGGAATGATACCTACATCATTGCAGGTGACTAACACATTTGAACATTGGAAAATCGCTCAAAAACACATTTACAACAAGACTCTGATATCATAGTTGTTTTCACTCCAAAGAAGAATAGGAACCGTGCGCTCCAACTCATGTGCCATACTGTCTGTGTTAAATTCCTCCACCTTCTCCCACTGCTCCCCCTTTAATAAACAAACTGTGTCGACGGGGGTCTCTGTTTTCACAGATGAGCTGCACGGGGTACGCCACCAACGGTGCCGCTAATGACCGCCTCTCGGCCCAGTGCTCCGGAAGCGTCGCCGGTCGACCTGTGGAGGTACGCGCCTTTCGCTCCGAGAGACCACACAGCAGCAGGCTCTGCTACGGCCTAGCGTTAGCCTACCCTAGCATCACCGCACAGGCCAAAGGCTGCTACAGCCCCATGGGTCAGGCCGAGCTCAGGGCTAACCTCACCCACTCCTCCCGGCTACTGCAGCTCTCCCTGGGGCTACCCTCCCACTCTAGCCTCAGGCTTCTGCTCCGGCCTGGGCCTAAGCGATGGGGACTGGGGTTCGGGTCGGTGGTTGGCCCCTGGAGGATGGACCTTAGTGGGGGGCTGAGGCAGGAGGCGGCAGGGCTCTATGCATGGCACGGCCTGGTTGAGTATGGGACTCCTCATGTCACACACAAGGCCGAGGTTAGAGGTCGTGTTAGGGCAGAGCGGTGGTGTTACCTCTGGGTGGAAGTGAGCGGGGTGTGTGACTCGGTCAGATCCAGCCTGGTGGTGTCGACACAGTGCGGGGTAGAGGTGCGGGTGGCCTGGGTGCGGATCACTGAAGGGGAAGGGGCACTAGCACCAAGCAGGACATCTATGACCATAATAGGAAGCGCTGTGAAAGACGGCCTCAGGGGTACTGTGGATCTTGAAAACAACGAGGATTCTCTCCACTGCCTGTTATCCTTGCTACTGAGAGAAAGCAAGGCTGAGCTCGGCTGGACCCTCCACCACCAATGGGCCACTCTCTCCGCCTCCTCCATCCCAGAAAGTGTTGACCTGCACGGGTCAGCCCAGCTCCGACGCGCCTCCCTCTCCGGGAACGCCCGGGTTTCCTTGGACACCCACTCGGCCAACCTGGACGTCACGGCAACTTGGGAGCCCCTCGGCCAGTCCCCAAACGCCGCCCTCAGGGTCGTCCTCCAACATGACCTTGCCACCCTAAAGCATGCTGGGATACCAGAGGACGCCATCCTGAGCGTGTTTGCGGGGCCCACTCAGGCACAGGTGGAGCTGGAGAGTGATACGTGTTCCATGCTGACCCACGGGACTAGTCTACATAGAGGGGAACACAGAAGGACATGGACCTTGGTTGTCCGTCAGCGCTGTAACCTACTTAAGGTAGAGACGTAGAAATAGAATTACTAGAACGGGCATACCCATTCTAATCAATGTCATTCTATTTCTATGAGTAGAGCGGTGGAAACATGGCGGGAACTGGAAATCAATCAATCAAATTGATTTTTACAAGTGACCTCAAACATGTTTCCCGGCAACAGAAAGCAGGAAGTGAGGAATCTTCACCAGAAAGATGAGCCTCCGCATTCCTTTACAGCATGGCATATCACTGACACGTGGGGTAATGCTGTCTCACATTTAGAACCCAGGTCCAATCAAATCAAATCACATTTTATTTGTCACATGTTCCCGAATACAGCAGGTGTCGGTAGACCATACTGTGAAATGCTTACTTACAAGCCCGTAACCAACAATGCAGTTCAAGTAATAGTTAAGAAAATACTTACTGAATAAACTAAAGTAAAAATCTAATCAAAAGTAACACAATAAGATAACAATAACGAGGCTATATACAGGTGTGGGATGTTGTTGGTGATGTGTCAGCTCATATGTATCTTTTATAATTATTTGATTTCAGCACAAAAACTCACACAAAATTAGACAGCCTGTATGCTATTGCAAATTTGACTGTCTTATTTAGCCATGAAGTGCTTTGAAAGGCTGGTAATGGCTCACATCAACACCATTATCCCAGAAACCCAAAACCCACTCCAATTGCATACCGCCCCAACAGATCCACAGATGATACAATCTCTATTGCACTCCACACTGCCCTTTCCCACCTGGACAAAAGGAACACCTATGTGAGAATACTATTCATTGACTACAGCTCAGCGTTCAACATCATAGTACCCTCAGAGCTCATCACTAAGCTAAGGATCCTGGGACTAAACACCTCCCTCTGCAATTGGATCCTGGACTTCCTGACGGGCCGCGCCCAGGTGGTGAGGATAAGTAGCAACACATCTGCCACGCTCATCCTCAACACTGGAGCCCCCCAGGGGTGTGTGCTCAGTCCCCTCCTGTACTCCCTTTTCACCCACGACTGCATGGCCAGGCACAACTCCAACACCATCATTAAGTTTGCAGACGGCACAACAGTGGTAGGCCTGATCACCGACAACGACGAGACCGCCTATAGGGAGGAGGTCAGAGACCTTGCCAAGTGTTGCCAGAATAACAACCTATCCCTCAACGTAACCAAGACTAAGGAGATGATTGTGGACTGCAGGAAAAGGAGGACCGAGCACGAGTCTCATCGACGGGGCTGTAGTGGAGCAGGTTGAGAGCTTCAAGTCCTTTGGTGTCCACATCACCAACAAACTAGAATGGTCCTAACACAACAAGACAGTCGTGAAGAGGGAACGACAAAGCCTATTTCCCCTCAGGAAACTAAAAAGATTTGGCATGGGTCCTCAGATCCTCAAAAGGTTCTACAGCTGCAACATCAAGAACATCCTGACTGGTTACATCACTGCCTGGTTCGGGCAATTGCTCGGCCTCTGACCGCAAGGCACTACAGAGGGTAGTCCGTGCGGCCCAGTACATCACTGGGGCCAAGCTTCCTGCCATCCAGGACCTCTACACCAGGCGGTTTCAGAGGAAGGCACTAAAAATTGTCAAAGACCCCAGCCACCCCAGTCATAGACTGTTCTCTCTACTACCGCATGGCAAGCGGTACCGGAGTGCCAAGTCTAGGACAAAAAGGCTTCTCAACAGTTTTTACCCCCAAGCCCTAAGACTCCTGAACAGGTAATCAAATGGCTACACGGACTGCTGTTGTAGCCTCGCTACTGTTATTTTTCACTGTCTTTTTACTGTTGTTTTTATTTCTTTACTTACCTATTGTTCACCTAATACCTTTTTTGCACTATTGGTTAGAGTCTGTGAGTAAGCATTTCACTGTAAGGTCTACACCTGTTCTATTCGGCGCACGTGACAAATAAACTTTGATTTGATTTGATATATTGGTTGTTGTTGCTGACTTTTGGTTTCTCCTCCACAGACTCTCCTGCCTCCGTACTTCTCAGTGAACGGCTCCTTGGTCCGCTCCGGCTGCACCATGCGCCTGGACACACACCTCCACACCGGGGGAGAGGAGAGGGGGGCCGCCAGCCTGGCCTTCTCCTCCTGCCTCCCCCAGCTCAGCCTCAGGAGCTCCATCCGTCACTCCCTGGCGGGGCTCCATGCCCTGGGCCTCCCCCCTCGCAGTGCCCTGGTCCTGGGTATCTCGACTGGTGAACGCCCTGGGGTAGGGGTGGAGCTGGAGCTGGGGCAGTGCCGGATCAGGGCTGATTCGGGGGAGAATAAGGCTAACTGGGTCGTCAATGTGACCCACTACTGCCCAGAACTACAGGTAAAGAACACACTGGCCAGGAGAGCACAAACAAATCTGATTCCGGTTACCGATCAGTGGAATCTGATGTGTTAATGCTGGGCTAAGTTCCATTGTGAGTGCCTGCATGTTTCTGCCTTGGCCAGCTTTTGGGGAAATGGGAAACCTAGTCAGTTGCACAACGGAATGCATTCATCCAAAATGTGTCTTCCGCATTTAACCCAACCCTTCTGAATCAGAGAGGTGCGGGGGGCTGCCTTAATCAACATCATCAGCACACGCCAGGAGCAGTTGATATTGGGGGTAAACTACAGTGCTCAAGAACAGAACAGCGGATTTCTTCCACTTTGCTGGCTCTGGTATTTGAACCAGCAACCGTTCATTTACTGGCTCAACATTCTTAACCACTCGGCTACCTACTGCAGAGTTGCATTCAATTCCATTTGAATTCCAGTCAATTCAGAAAGTAAACCAAATTCCAATTTCACATTTCCCCAATTGAAAAGCATTGAAGAGAATTGGAATTGGAATTTCAGTGCCCTTCCGGAATTGACTGGAATTTCAATGGAATTGACGCCAACCCTGCTGCATCAACAAAGTCTTTCGCTCTGTCTACCGCAAATATTACGGTTTCAACCACGCCCTACAATAACATTGACTAAGCTCTTAATCACCACTATGTTACAGCCTGATATCTGAGTTATGACTACTTTGATTGTGCTAGCTGGAACCCCAGCTAAGAGATGGTTTTGATGATAATAGGGGGTTGCCTATATATTATCAACACACCCGTCTCCTTTGAAGAACTTCAGAAGGAGTCTTCATCAAAGGCAAACCTCAGGGCTGATTTTTAACTGGGTGTCGCTGTGATAGAACACCAAGGGTGCACCCCAAATGGCACCCTAACAGGGTCAAAAGTTGCGCACTATAGAGGGAATACTGGTTAACAATAGTGTCCTGAATAGGTTGTTATTTGGGACGTAACCCATAGGATGGTTTGCGAGACCATATGTGTTCTGTCTGGATCAGTGCCCCGTGGTGTTTGTACTAGCAGCGGGAGCTCCTTGTCTCTAATTGTGAGCAGTGTGTGTATGTGTGCGTGCGTGCGTGCATGTGTGTGTGTGTGTGTGTGTGTGTGTGTGTGTGTGGGTGGGTGTGTGTGTGTGTGATTGACAGAGCTTTGTGGATGCAGCTGGACAGAGGGCTTCGCTTTGTTTACCGTCGAGGGATGGGGAGAGGGGGAGAGAAAGGATGAGTGAAAGTGAAGGGAGAGGGGGAGTGAGAGTGAAGATAGAGGGGGAACGAGAGAGGAAGTGAGAGTGAAGATAGAGGGGGAGTGAGAGTGAAGACAGAGGGGGAGCGAGAGAGGAAGTGAGAGTGAAGATAGAGGGGGAGTGAGAGTGAAGGGAGAGGGGAAGTGAGAGTGAAGGGAGAGGGGAAGCGAGAGAGGAAGTGAGAGTGAAGATAGAGGGGGAGTGAGAGTGAAGACAGAGGGGGAGCGAAAGAGGAAGTGAGAGTGAAGATAGAGGGGGAGTGAGAGTGAAGGGAGAAGGGAAAGTGAGAGTGAAGATAGAGGGGGAATGAGAGAGGAAGTGAGAGTGAAGATAGAGGGGGAGTGAGAGTGAAGGGAGAGGGGAAGTGAGAGAGGAAGTGAGAGTGAAAATAGAGGGGGAATGAGTGAGAGTGAAGACAGAGGGGGAGCGAGAGAGGAAGTGAGAGTGAAGATAGAGGGGGAGTGAGAGTGAAGGGAGAGGGGAAGTGAGAGTGAAGATAGAGGGGGAATGAGAGAGGAAGTGAGAGTGAAGATAGAGGGGGAGTGAGAGTGAAGGGAGAGGGGAAGTGAGAGTGAAGGGAGAGGGGTTGCCTTGAGTTGACAGTATGGATAGAAGAAAGGTTTTGTGTCATTAGAATACTTTTTGGAAGTGTGCATTCATGATAGTGCTTTTATAGTGTTGGGATGTGTGATTAGAGATAGGGTTTGTGTGTATGTACTTCGAGGGACTGCATATGTGTGTTTTACAGCGTGTGTATGTGCGCGCGCGTGCACATGCCCGTGTGTATACATGCACATGAGCCACGCATGCCCATGTATGCACATTTCTCCACAGAGCACAGGACTCCCTGCATCCCTGGCCTTCCAGAGCCTCCTCTCATTGGTCCCTTGCCAGCTGGCCGTTCACTGTACTCTAAAGATGGACAACCATGATCTTAATCTGGAGCTGGGCCAGTCCTGCAGTCCGGCAGCACACCTCTCTGGCTCCCTGACACACTCCTTCCCTGGGCTCCGGACCAGGGGCCTCCCCCTGAAGACCAGCATAGACGCTTGGGCCCCTGAGGGCCCCGGACAGACTGGGGCCCTGTTGATTAAAGCTGGCTCGTGTCATATCAGAGCTAATGGAGACATGGGGTCTAATGGACGGACACAGTGGGCTACGGAGTCAGATTGTCCGTTGCTACAGGTAGGCTATCCTCTTTTTTTCAACTATTGAAATGAAACACGTTATACAGAGATTATCCTCATTGCAGGCCTATGACATCAACAGTGAAACCCGAGAGGCTGCAAAACAGCTTCTATCTCAAGGCCGTCAGACTGCTTAACGGCAGTCACTAACTCAGAGAGGCTGAGAATGCTGCCTACATAGGGACTATCGCTGGCCACTTTAATAAATGGATCTCTAGTCACTTTAAACAATGCCACTTTAAGAAGGTTAACATATCTTACATTACTCAAATCATATGTATACACTGTACCTTATACCATCTATTGCACCTTGCTTATATATATATTTATATGTACATATTCTTATTCCATCCCTTTAGATTTGTGTGCATTAGGTAGTTGATGGGGAATTGTTCGATTACTTGTTAGATATTGCTGCACTGTTGGAACTAGAAGCACAAGCATTCCGCTACACACGCACTAGCATCTGCCAACCATATGTATGTGACCAATAAAATTTGATTTGATTTAATGTGGAAAGTTTGTAGTCTTCATATCACACTTACTGTATGTATCTACAACTTACTGTATCTAATCTAGTTAGCCCGGTCCCATATCTGTTTGTGCTGCACAGCCAACACCTACAAACAGATTTGGGACAGCAAGTAATTCACTCTCTTACTGAATATCCATGCCTGAAGAAAGCCATGCAGTTAAATCACAAAATCACACTCCTATCCACCCTTTATTTCCCCAGGGTCTTGACCTCCCCACCCAGGTCCACCTGAATGGCTCTGTGGGAACAGATGACCACAACATCTGGGTGGCCATTTTGGATGCCAGTGTGGAGGGGCAACAGAGGGGTTCCCTGAGGCTGACCGCAGGGGCCAGGTCTGGGCTGAGGCTAGAGGGACACCTCATTCACAACCTCACGGCCCTTGAGGAGATACCGGGCCAGAGTAGGATAGTGGTGACCGGTAGTGGTAGGGCAGACTCACAGGGCTACGATACAGAGGTGGAGCTACAGCTGGGGGAATGTGCTGTGAGAGGCTCAGCGACAGTGATGACAAGGGACAACCTGAAGGGGGCAGTGGTGTACCACAACAACTGCACTGCACTACAGGTACCGGCACATTTTGATGAAAGTGTTCTATTCTATTCCACTACCAACACCTTTGACACTGTCTCGCACTGGGTACTGATTTCCCCTAAGCACAGAATTAGGATCAGCTTCCCGTCCCTATGTCGTAACCTGAACTATTTGGGTGAAAAGTGCGAAACTGAACTTAGATCAGCTCTTAGGTGCAACTTAATCATACACTGCTATGTTAATAACTACTAACTCGTCATCCATTTTCAACCAATGTTTGATTTGCCGGTCTATATAACGTTATATACCAAATATTTTATAGGAATGGGGTAGTCCAGTTAAGATGAACGTTTCTTGGTCCTTGGTCATCACCCAGACACTCCTAGACACCCATGTCTCCATGGCGATGGATGAAAAGAAACTACAGGCTTTGATGGCACTGAAAACAACAAAGGTAGGCTACTGTTTTTTCCATACATTTCATAATTACAAACATTTCAGTGTTTCGAACGGCCTCTTCCGAACAATGCATGTTCATTGACTGATAAACATAGAGATGAATGAATACATTTCAAGTACTGTGTCTACCTCTGTTTGTGTCTGCCAGGGTTGGCAGGAAGCATCAGCCCATCTCAACCACTCTGTGCCCCTGCTAGAAAGGGTGGGTCTCCCCGCCAATTCTGCCATCACGACCCGCTCAGAGAGCCATGGCAACGGCTCTTACCACTGGCTCCTCCACTGCATCGTGGGAGGCCAACAGGTAACCTGATTAACAGCAGCTGTTTAGAGAGGAAACCACAGAATTAAATATAACACTTATTTAGGGCCCTATGCTTTGCGCAATCATGTGACATATCAATATTTTATCCTGCATTTGAAGCCTTATCCAAAAATGCGAATTTCACAAAAAAAATATAGCAATTGTCTGAGGATGGTACTGGACCAAAAGGGAACAGTTAGATGAAAAAGCTTGAAATAAAGGTTCAAATCCAGGCATGGCACATCACTGCGCAAAACGCAGGGCCCTAAGTATGATATTGTATCTCTATGGAGAAAACTGCCCTGTTGTATGCTAGGGGGTGAGCGGGGTGCATCCCAATAGTCTAAAGTCGCTTGCTTTCCTAGACTCCTCTCCTTCATCTGCACTGGTCTTTAAACACATTGCATCTTCTTCTTTTTTATATCACAGCGTACATCAGGGAAAGAATGCAAAATAAGCAATTTTACACTATTGAGATGTACCCTAAGATGTGTTCTTCTTTGCAGTCATCACGATTGTAATAGTGAATGCAATATCATGATTATCCACCATATTCATTTTAGCCAATTTCACATGTCTTTGGTATGTGTATATGTCCGTCTTTATGGTAAACACTTTTGTTTTTAGTGTATTGAGGAGATGACCGTAGAGAGGAGTCAAGGGATGGTGAGGGTGAAGAGCATTGTCAATCACACTATGGAACTTCTGAAGAACTGGGGACTGCCAGAGAACAACAGTATCCAGGTTAGAGACGTCAGACTGCTGATCCAAGCCAAACCAACCTGAGTCGAGCTGTACTGGGTTGACCATAGTTGCTGGAACCAGGCTGGAAAGGACAATGTGAAAAAACAAACAATATCCAAGCCAGCACAGTACGGTTCAGGTTGGCATGATAATGTGAAAAGCGGGTTTAGAGGTGTAGATTCCTTGGCTTATATATCGATCTGTTTTTCTACTGTATCTTATTAGATAAGTATTCAGTATGATGCCTTTGCTGTGCCTCCAGCTAGAGATTGGTTTTGGGCAGGTGAGGAACCTGACCATTCAGTCCCAATTTGGAGCTCAGCTAGCAGGACTGGGGCTTCAGCTGAAGGACAGTCCATTGGCTACTGAACTGAGAGGCAACCTGTGGCACAGTTGGCTTTGGCTTCAAGAGAGAGGCTTTCCACAGACGATGGAGGTAAAGAGCTATGCCCAGTCTGAATATCTTTGGCGATATCTTCAGTGAATTGAGTGCGTTTGGCTGTGTGGGTGTTCCTGCAGTACATTTCAATTATCTTCTACTTTACTGATGAGGGGTGAGTTACCCGAAAACAAACAATGAACTTCATGCTTAATGATTTTCGGGAAACTTGGCCCTGAAAACAAGTGCAGTTGAAGGAAAGAAGACAAGGATCCTTGGTCTGATGATCCGTCCTTGGTGTAATCCGTCTTTCCTCCCCTTCCCTCTGCCCTTTTCCTCTCCTCCTCCCTCTCTCCCAGGCCCTATGCTCCACACACAGGGTGCTGTCTCAGCTGAGGTCCAGGGCTCACCTCTCCGTGGATGGTCACAGGCTGCTGGGCTCTGGCCTGAACATCAGTTTACCCGATGGACATCTAGCCATGCTGCTCTCTCTGACCCCTCCCTCATCACCGCGTACAGACTTGCCATATAGTCTGGACACCGCCCTGACTGCCCAATTCACAGGTTAGCACACTAACCCAGCTAACGTCACGGAATGACAGAAAGTGGCCCTATTTGTAACGTTCGCTATCGGTCAAACGTGTCCTATGTATAACGTTCTGTCTTAACCAATCTGTGACATGTCTGGAATCTCCTTGACGTTCAGTATGCACACAGTTATGCCTTTTCTCCACTAGCCTACTTCTCCTTAGTGCCCTAATTCATTCCCCTCCATAGGGCCTATGAGGAGTGTGTCAGTGGACCTGCACTGTAAGGGGAGACGGGTGCGTGTTGTTGGGGATGTGAGGGGCTGGAGAACCTATGGAGGGTCCAGGGAGGCCAGAGCCACAATACAACACAGCTTACAGGGTCAGACCAGCCCTATCCTACAGGTAGGCTGGCTGACACACACACACACACACACACACACACACACACACACACACACACACACACACACACACACACACACACACACACACACACACACACACACACACACACACACACACACACACACACACACACACACACACAAAATGCTTCCCTACCCCTGTGTGTGTGTGTGTGTGTGTGTGTGTGTGTGTGTGTGTGTGTGTGTGTGTGTGTGTGTGTGTGTGTGTGTGTGTGTGTGTGTGTGTGTGTGTGTGTGTGTGTGTGTGTATGTGTGTAGGTGGAGGCCTGGGGAAGACTGACTGACTCTCAGCTCAGGTGCTCTGTAGCTGTGAACCCTGAGCTCAGCTCCTCTGTGGCCCTCATCATTCAGGGCCATCATCTACCAGACAGGTATGATGACACACACACACACACACACACACAGACACACAAACACAAAGCAACATGCGCTTGGTTGATGTTTGTGCTCGTGTCTAGTAAGGAGCTGATGGTGAAGGTGGTCCAGAATATCCCACAGTTGCTGCTCTATCTGCCCACTCAACTCAACGCCAGATCTCAGGTGTGTGGTACTGTGTATGTGTGTGTGTGTTCTTTAATTCTCACACCTCCTGCTGCCATTTTCACCGCCGTCATGCTAGCTAGAGAGAGATTGACAGTTCTGTGGTGCAACTCCAGCTACAATCGAAACATTTCTGTAAGGCATAAGCTCAGAAATAAAGGTTTGATCAAAGAGGAAACTGTAAAAGAGTTGGTTGTTTCGGAGTGTGTCTCGACTCCCCGCTGCACATTGGAGATGGTTGACATTTGTTTGCAAGGATGAGCCCTCTTCATCAGAAACCATGTTATGTTGATTTCAACAGCGACCGCTTTAATGATTTAAATAGAGTTGAGGGGTCATGAGGCATCAGGCTGTAAAATCAGTAATGGGAAACTGCGTATATGGAGTGTGGAAGTTGGCGTGGCGAAAATAGTGGCAGGATCAACACAAGTGTGTGTACGAAAAGCGAATCAGCTAATTGGGCAGATTTGTTGCCACTGAAGACCGTTTTGCGTGACTGACTGGGCTGCATAACAAGTCGATAAACCGGTGTGAATGACTCGTGCCGACCTGAGCTCCTTCCCACTGGGCAGGTGTATCACGGTGTCGCTGGCGGTAACATTATCTAACATGGCAACCAGAGCACTGCTGTTCTATGGAGGTGCCTGCCAACCTGAGGTGTTTCCCACTGGGCAACTTTATCACGGACCTGCCGTTGGTAACATTAGCTAACATGGCAACGAGAGCACTGGTGTTGCTTAGAGGTTCTTCCTACTGGGCAGCTTTATAACGGTGTCGCCGTTGGTAGATAAAATGTATTCCCCCCACCCATTATTTTATTTCAAGTAGAATAGCAGCCTACACAGGAAATAAATAACATTGTGTAATGACCTGCCTAGATCATAAATTAACTATTGTCCAGACAGAGGCCTGAGTTTGCGAATTGACGGTTTATTAAACCAACTTTACACAGGCTACTGTTTGGGCCGTAGCACACGCCAAAAAGATGACAGATAACCCACAAGCCAATCGTGACCTTCTCTTGGGAAGCCCAGACGTAAGAGAGAGAGAATAAAGGCTGAACCTGGTCTTAACTTCCAATGCTCCACCCCCCTGCCCAACCCCCCTCCACGCCACTCCGCCAACCACCAGGATGCCCGGCATCAGAACATTCCAGGCATTCCCGTGATTGGCAGATAGCAGGTTGATTGACATGTCGGACCCCGCGAACACCGGGTACTGGTCAGTACAACACAACCACCTCCTAGCCTAACACATAACACACAGCTGTCTGTGCGGGTCGCTACACAGCCCCCCACCACAAAGTCCCTCGTCCCCGAGGGAACAAACAAAGTCTCTGAAGCGACCCGGAGGTCTCCTTTGCCTGCGTGGCCGTGATGGTCGCAGAGTGCCCCTCTGGGAACCAGGGGATGAAGGCAGGGATATGGGGGACAAGGAAGCGGGAACGGGTAATACAGTCCGTGGCTCTGGGGAACCACGCGGTGACACAGGGGGGGAGACAGTGGGAGTGGGCTGTCTGGAGCCTTGTCTGCGGCACCTGAGGGTGGGTGCCTGGAGAATGTCATTGCCAGAGAGGGGAATTGTGGGGGTTCCTGGGGTTTGGGGAAAAGAGGCCCCTCTGTATGGGGCTAACCTGTCCCGGTGCAGTGCCACCTTTCTCCCCCTGGGAGGAAGCTGCACTCGGTACACAACCTCCCCTACCCTCTCCAGGACACTGCAGGGTCCCACCCAGTGACTGTCCAACTTGGAGCATCTAACCTTTTTTCCTTAGGGGGCTGTAGACCCAGACCAGCTCCCCAGCCACAAAGTGCCTTCCCCGGGTGTGCACGTCATAGTTCCTTTTCTGCCTCACACCTGCATTCACCAGCTGCTCTCTGGCGAAGGTGTGGGCTGTCTCCAGGCGGTCCTGGAGTCTCCGGGCATACTCCGGCCCCGGAGGAACATGAGGGCTATCCAGGGGCCGACCAAACGCCATCTCCGCAGGGGTGCGGATCTCTCTCCCCAGCATGAGGAGGGCAGGCGTGCAGGAGGTGGAGTCTTGGACAGCGGAGCGGAATGCCATTAGGACCATAGGCAGGTGCTTGTCCCAGTCACGCTGGTGTTTGGAAGAGACGATGGCCAGCTGCTGTCCAAGCGTTGTGTTGAAGCGCTCCACAAGGCCATCACTTTGAGGATGGAGAGGAGTAGTGCGGGTCTTGTGCATACCCAGCCTATCACACATGGTGGCGAACACACGGGACTCAAAGTTTCTGCCTTGGTCGCTGTGGATGGACTCTGCAGCTCCAAACCTGCTGAACATCCCCGCTGTCAGGGCGTCGACGATGGTCTCTGCCTCCTGGTCAGGCAGAGCATAGGCCTCGGGCCATTTTGTGAAATAGTCCATGGCCGTGAGCACCCAGCGGTTTCCACTGTCTGTGGTGGGGAACGGCCCAGCTACATCCACTCCCACCCTCTCCATGGGAGCCCCCACTGGGAAGTGTTGGAGCTGAGCATGAGAGCGGCCTGGGGGGCCCTTTCTCGCTGTGCAGTTGTCACAGCGGCGACAAAAGTCCTCCACATCCTTCTTGTGCTGCCCCCAGTAGAAGCCCCGACGGAGACGGCGCAGTGTTTTTGTGACCCCAAAGTGTCCAGTCCCCACCCCCCCATGAGTACTCTGGAGCACAGCCTCCCGCAATGCTTTTGGGACCACCACCTGCCACCTCTCCTCTCCCGTAGCTGACTCCTTCCATGCCCGCTGTAGCACGCCATCAGCCAGCCGCAGTCTCTCAAACTTCGACCACAACCCTTTGGTCGCGAGTGAGAGCGCTGTCACCTCTTCCCATGGTGGCCTCACCTGCGCCTCTACCCACTGTAGCACTGGCTGTAGGTCTGTGTCCCGTCCCTGCTGCTGCCGCCATTCAGCCACGTCGACAGTCTGCAGCTCGCAGCAGACAGGCCCGCTCGCCCGACACACTGTGGCACAGACACCCTCCTCTGCCCGCAGCTCTCTCTCCCGTCCCTCTCTCCGTTCACAGTGGCGGCAGCCATCTGCAGTACAGGGCCGACGGAACATGGCGTCGGCGTTGGAGTGGCGTGCCCCTGCCCTGTGCACAACCGTGAAGTCATACGGCTGAAGCTCCTCCAACCAGCGTGCCACCTGCCCCTCTGGCTCTCTGAAAGACATGAGCCACTGGAGAGCAGAGTGGTCAGTCCTTACAGTAAAGGGCAGACCACCCAGGTAGTACTTGAAGTGTTTGACGGAAGCCACAATAGCCAAGAGCTCCCGCCGGGTGACACAGTAGCGGCGCTCATGTTTGTCAAATGTTTTGCTGAAGTACGCCACCACTCTCTCCCCCTCTGGCCCCACCTGGGCCAGCACCCCACCCATGCCCACATTGCTCGCGTCTGTGTCCAGGATAAAGGGCAAGGTGAGGTCAGGGGGGGCGAGCACGGGGGCCCCGATCAGTGCACGTTTGAGGGTGTTAAACGCCTCCTCACACTCCACTGTCCAAGTGAAAGCCTTGTCCTTCGGCAGAAGGCGGTTCAGTGGAGCAGCAACGCTTGAGAAGTCCCGTACAAACCTCCTGTAGTACGAGGCCAGGCCCAGGAAGCTCTTCAGCTGACGCTGGTCGGTGGGGGTGGGCCAGTCTCTGACAGCCCCTACCTTGTCCTCCATGGTGCTGATCCCCTCCTTCCCCACTCGGTGGCCCAAGAAGGACACCTCTCTCCTCATGAAGTGGCACTTCTCGGGGTGGAGCTTCGGACCTGCGGCAGCCACCCTCTCCAGCACACGCCGTAGCGCCCCCAGGGCTGACTGGAAGGAGCTGCCATGGGCCAGGATGTCATCGAGGTATACCAGACACTGCTGTCGGGGGATGCCATCCAGCACCCTGTCCATCAAACGCTCAAACGTAGCTGGAGCGTTGCACAGGCCAAAGTACAGGACCTTGAACTGCCAGTGTCCTCTGTTAGTGGAGAACGCAGTTTTGGCTCTGGCCTCTGGGGAGAGGGGCACCTGCCAGTAGCCACTGCGGAGGTCTAGTGAGGAGAACCAGGAGGACCCTCTAACCAGGTCCAGCGACTCATCGATACGTGGTATGGGGTATGAGTCCTTCCTGGTTACCTCATTCAGCCGCCTGTAGTCCGCACAGAACCTCAGCTTGCCCCCCTTCTTCGGAACCATGACGACTGGCGCCGCCCAGGGGCTGTCTGAGGGCTCAATGAAGTCTGCCTGCTGCATCTCCAACACAGCCTTGTCTGCCGCCTCCTGGCGTGCCAGCGAGATACGGCGGGGACGCATCTTGATGGGTCGAGCATCACCTGTGTCGATCTCATGCTGCACCAGATGAGTCTGACCCACCTCTTCCTCACTCAACGCAAAGCTGTCTCTGAATTCAAACAGCAACTGCCACAACCGTTCCTGCTGCTCGGGGTCAAGACCAACACAGTTCCTCCCCCATATCTCCCTCACTGCAGACAGTGTCCTCTCCTCTCCCATCTGGGGTAGCTGGGCTGGGGGGTTGTGGCCCGGGCTCACAGAGGGCTGTGTCATGGAGGTAGCTGGGGGAATGTAACACACCGCCGTAGGTGACAGGGGGACTGAGGAAAAGTCACACACAGCTGTGGGGGAGGGGGCGCAGCCATGAGTCTCTGCTGCTTTAACTGTTGGAGTAAAGGGTTTGTTGGGTTGAGTGAATGTGACATTAGGGGGAGCCATGGTGACTTCCGTCCCTCCCTGGAAGCTCAGTGTGCCCCTATTTAGGTCTAACTGGCAGCCTGTGCTCCTAAGAAAGTCCAACCCCAGGATACAAGGGTCCTGCACAGCCGCCACCCACACAGGATGACGCACAGTCCTGCCCCCTACTGTCAGAGTCATTATTCCCTTCCCTTTCATGGGTGCCAGCTCACCTGTGACTGTGCGGAGCTGCACAGTTGTAGGCTCACACTGAGTCCAACCTGGCACAATATCTGGCCTCACCAGGGTTACTGTGGACCCAGTGTCCACCAGGGCGGAGCAGGGCACCCCTCCACAGTGACAGGGACATGACAAAAGTCCCCAACACAGGTCCGGCCCACCACAACAACAGGCTCCATCCGCTTGCCCTCGTCTGCTTCTGGGTGAAGTGGAGCCTTGCTTCCCCGTCTGTGCCGGTGGGCTCCTCCTGAAGATGATGGTGGTTGGGATAGAAAGCCAGGGGTCCGCACTACCCGGTCTATGCGGACCCCGAGCCGTTTCCCTGAGCTCTGGGGGACATGGGGCAATCTCGGCGCAGATGGCCTGGCTGGCCACAACCCCAGCAGACCCTGGGACCAGGGCTTGTGTTTCGTGCCGCCTGTAGCGACACAGCCCGAATGAGTTTTGTCATTTCGGCCACCCAAGCAGGCTTTTCCGGCTCCGGGCTGCTCTGCCCCCAGCTCGCACAGAGGGTGTGTCTCCCTGCACCCCCACCAAAGCCCCAGCTGAAGCCCCAGCCCACACCAGCTCCCTCTCCAAAGCCATCTCCAAGGCTGTCTGCAATGACTCAGGATGAGCCAGCTGGGTCTGTATGCGCAGCTCCGTAGGAGAGAGCGCCCGTATGAACTGGTCCCGTGCTAGCTCGCTCTGCACGGAGGGGGGCATGTGAGCATATGCCCGCCGAGAGAGGCTCTCAATTTCATTAGCTAGCACCCGTAGAGGCTCTCCAGGCTGCCTGCGTCTATTACTCAGTTCGGAGCGCAGTAGCCCGGGCTGTACACACTGTCCATAGCGCCTCCTCAGTGCTCCCACTAAAGCACCATAATCATGCCTGTCCTCGGGGCTAATCAATATCAAACAGGCCAGAGCTTCATCCGTGAGGCATAAAGCCAACTGCAGTGCCCTTTCTTCATCCGACCACCCCCTAAAATGAGCTAACAGTTCAAACTGAGCATGAAAAGCTTCCCAATCCGCCTTACCGGAATACTTCGGGGTCTTAACAGATACGGACGCAGCCGGGAACTGGGCGCCGCCATGTTTGTTTACATCCTGAGCCCCAGATTCCTCGTCACGCCGCGTCGACGTCGCCACTTCGGTCCGCCCACCAGAATCCGCGCGAAATACAGTCGACGAAGCACTCATGCCCGCTTCAGCCGCCATCGCTCTAACGTCCTCCCTCAAGCGGCCTCTGCGCTCCGACGCCCTGGCGATCTCCTCAGACAGAACCCCCGACGTCCATTCACACGCACCTCCTTGGCCATAATCGTCCCCTACCTCCACCTTCACTTTCGGATTCCCTCGACGCATTTTCAATCCCCGTTCTCACCTACGGTAGCTAGCCACATAAGTCAGCTAGCTAGCTGGCTAACTTGTATTAACGTTTTTACTTCTGACACCAATGTAATGACCTGACTAGATCATAAATGAGCAATTGTCCAGACAGAGGCTTGAGTTTGCAAATTGACGTTTTATTAAACCAACTTTACACAGGCTACTGTTTGGGCCGTAGCACACGCCAAAAAGATAACAGATAACCCACAAGCCAATCGTGACCTTCTCTTGGGAAGCCCAGACGTAAGAGAGAGAGAACAAAAAGCTGAACCTGGTCTTAACTTCCAATGCTCCACCCCCCCTCCACGCCACTCCGCCAACCACCAGGATGCCCGGCATCAGAACATTCCAGGCATTCCCGTGATTGGCAGATAGCAGGTTGATTGACATGTCGGACCCCGCGAACACCGGGTACTGGTCAGTACAACACAACCACCTCCTAGCCTAACACATAACACACAGCTGTCTGTGCGGGTCGCTACAATTGATAACCATCTAGATGTCACCTTGATACAGTCTACTCAATGGGGAGGGCATGAAGACACAACACCGAGATAGTTTCCTTCGCTCCCGCTTGCCAATGACTGATGTTCCGCAACGGGGTGGAAATGAGCTACCTAGTGTATCCAATATCAGGGTGACAGTCACAGTAAGCATACAAGCATCATTACTTTTAATAAAAGATAAATAATAGTCTGTTTAGTCTTGTGAAAATGTACAATTATTTGTAACAGTGAAATACGACTGATTTATCCTCTGGCTTGAAAACAGAAGTGCAAACTGACTCTCGTGGTACGGTAGTTGCATAGCAAAAAACAAACCACTCAATCAAAACTGTCCAACCAATAACGGAGCGCTGATGTTAGACCCATCGCTGTTGATCAACCCACTTCTTTCGACACGCCCACTTTGAGACACTCCAAGTATGCACTTAGCCATACTTGTCATTTCATAAAGTAGGCTCAACTGTTGACTTATTTATACTCGTGTGTGTGTGTCCTAGTGTTATTTAGTGATAATTTATAGGGTGGGGCATGAATTTATTTTAGAGGTGGCATGAAGTACATGAGAATGGACGGGGGGGCTGGTTGGGATCATTTTTCATTTTCCAAATACCTAAAACAGCTTTTTTGACGCAATCTAGACTCATAATCATTGTGCCTAATTTTATGTAAAAAAATCAGTCTATTTTCTGCATAGGTTATCTAAGCATACCTCTTGACCTGTTAAATTGTCATTTTAAATAACAATGCACATTGATTCTTTAAGAACTTTTATGCCTTAGGCATTTAGTACAACTGCCACAATGGTATATAGTATCATAACCCAAGAATTAAAGCCATTTTTGTATTTTCTAAAGTCTAGTAACTAGTAGATAGTTAGATAAGCTACTCTAAAATCAGACTCATTAGCTGAGATTGCACCAATTAGATGCCAGTAGCAATCACACCTACCATATTTGGCGATCCATTGAAGCTGGCCGGTTCTGCTCACAGATCCTGCTGCTGCTTGTTGCTACTGCTAGTATGCGTTTGCTTCTTTAGCTCCCACTACCAACCCAGACTCCACCTGTTAGGTTCTGTTTTCCTGCTGGGGGATTGGTATAGTTTACCATACTCACTGCTTGTAGGTCATTTTATATATTGACGCTTTGCTTGGGCAATGAGCTACCCCGAAGGAGCAGAGCCTATATTGCCAAGACTTGCATGATTCATTCTTTACTAAATGGTTCAACATATTTCTACGTGGTGTCTCCTGTCTGAACTTGGCTTGGTAGTTGGTTATGAGGTTGAAATATTGGGAACCTATAAAGCCGGCGAACTAAAGCCAAGTTCATAAAATTGCTAGGTGGCTAGTATTACAGAGAAACAACAAAACATTTTCATTGTATTTATTCATCATCAAGGAATCAATAGGCTACATAGCTCGATCAAAATACTGTACCTCCCTCGAGTCCTGCTCATCACCAGCAGATACAATTGAATCAAGTGCTGTGTGTGTCACTCGATACTTACTCTCTGATATTGTCTGCACGCACTACAGTATCTAGCGTCCTGCTTAGCAAACACTATATATACAAAGGTATGTGGACACCCCTTCAAATTAGTGGATTCGGCTATTTCAGGCACACCCGTTGCTGACATAAAATCGAGCACTAAGCCATGCAATCGCCATAGACAAACATTAACAGTAGAATGGCATTACTGAAGAGCTTCGTGACTTTCAACGTGGCAGCCTCATAGGATGCCACCTTTCCAACAAGTCAGTTGATTCATATTCCTGCCCTGCTAGAGCTGCCCAGATCAACTGTAAGTGCTGCTATTGTGAAGTGGAAATGTCTAGGAGCAACAATGGCTCAGCCGCAAAGTAGTAGGCCACATAAGCTCAGAAAACAGGTCCGCTGAGTGCTGAAGCGTGTAAAAATCATCTGTCTTCAGTTGCAACACTCCCCACCGAGATCCAAACTGCCTCTGGAAACAATGTCAGAACAAGAACTGTTCGTCGGGAGCTTAATGAAATGGATTTCCATGGCCAAGCAGCCACACACAAGCCTAAGATCACTATGCGCAATGACAAGCGTCGGCTGGAGTAGTGTAAAGCTCTCCGCCATTTGACTCTGGAGCAGTGGAAACGCATTCTCTGGAGTAAGGAATCACGCTTCACCATCTGGCAGTCTGACAGACAAATCTGGGTCTGTTTTTCATGGTTTGGGCTCGGGCCCTTCCAGTGAAGGGAAATCTTAACGCTACAGCATACAATGACAATCGAGACGATTCTGTGCTTTCAACTTTGTAGCAACAGTTTGGGGAAGGCCCTTTCCTGTTTCAGTATAAAAATGCCTCTGTGCATAAAGTGAAGTCCATACAGAAATGGTTTGTCGAGATCAGTGTGGAAGAGCTTGACTGGCCTGCACAGAGCCCTGACCTCAACCCCATGGAACACCTTTGGTATGAATTGGAACGCCGACTGACCAAGGCCTAATCGCAAATCAGTACCCGACCTCACTAATGCTCTTGTGGCTGAATGGAAGCAAGTCCCCACAACAATGTTCCAGCATCTAGTGGAAAGCCTTCCCAGAAGAGAGGCTGTTATAGCAGCAAAGGGGGGACCAACTCCATATTAATGCCCATGATTTTGGAAAAGAGATGTACGACAAGCAGGTGTCCACATACTCTTGGTAATGTCGTGTATCTTTGCTCCTGTTACGGCTTTTTTATTTTTTTTATTTTTTTTATTTCACCTTTATTTAACCAGGTAGGCTAGTTGAGAACAAGTTCTCATTTGCAACTGCGACCTGGACAAGATAAAGCATAGCAGTGTGAACAGACAACACAGAGTTACACATGGAGTAAACAATTAACAAGTCAATAACACAGTAGAAAAAAAAGGGGAGTCTATATACATTGTGTGCAAAAGGCATGAGGAGGTAGGCGAATAATTACAATTTTGCAGATTAACACTGGAGTGATAAATGATCAGATGGTCATGTGCAGGTAGAGATACTGGTGTGCAAAAGAGCAGAAAAGTACATCAATAAAAACAGTATGGGGATGAGGCAGGTAAATTGGGTGGGCTATTTATCGATGGACTATGTACAGCTGCAGCGATCGGTTAGCTGCTCAGATAGCAGATGTTTGAAGTTGGTGAGGGAGATAAAAGTCTCCAACTTCAGGGATTTTTGCAATTTGTTCCAGTCACAGGCAGCAGAGAACTGGAACGAAAGGCGGCCAAATTAAGTGTTGGCTTTAGGGATGATCAGTGAGATACACCTGCTGGAGTGCGTGCTACGGATGGGTGTTGCCATCGTGACCAGTGAACTGAGATAAGGCGGAGCTTTACCTAGCATGGACTTGTAGATGACCTGGAGCCAGTGGGTCTGGCGACGAGTATGTAGTGAGGGCCAGCCGACTAGAGCATACAAGTCGCAGTGGTGGGTGGTATAAGGTGCTTTAGTGACAAAACGGATGGCACTGTGATAAACTGCATCCAGTTTGCTGAGTAGAGTGTTGGAAGCAATTTTGTAGATGACATCGCCGAAGTCGAGGATCGGTAGGATAGTCAGTTTTACTAGGGTAAGTTTGGCGGCGTGAGTGAAGGAGGCTTTGTTAGTGAACCAGGCAAGGCAGTAATTAGAAAAACCGAGGCTACTGAGTCTGCCGATAAGGATATGGTGATTGACAGAGTCGAAAGCCTTGGCAAGGTCGATGAAGACGGCTGCACAGTACTGTCTTTTATCGATGGCGGTTATGATATCGTTTAGTACCTTGAGTGTGGCTGAGGTGCACCCGTGACCGGCTCGGAAACCAGATTGCACAGCGGAGAAGGTACGGTGGGATTCGAGATGGTCAGTGACCTGTTTGTTGACTTGGCTTTCGAAGACCTTAGATAGGCAGGGCAGGATGGATATAGGTCTGTAACAGTTTGGGTCCAGGGTGTCTCCCCCTTTGAAGAGGGGGATGACTGCGGCAGCTTTCCAATCCTTGGGGATCTCAGACGATATGAAAGAGAGGTTGAACAGGCTGGTAATAGGGGTTGCGACAATGGCGGCGGATAGTTTCAGAAATAGAGGGTCCAGATTGTCAAGCCCAGCTGATATGTACGGGTCCAGGTTTTGCAGCTCTTTCAGAACATCTGCTATCTGGATTTGGGTAAAGGAGAACCTGGAGGGGCTTGGGCGAGGAGCAGGGGGGGGGGGCGGAGCTGTTGGCCGAGGTTGGAGTAGCCAGGCGGAAGGCGTGGCCAGCCGTTGAGAAATGCTTGTTGAAGTTTTCGATAATCATGGATTTATCGGTGGTGACCGTGTTACCTAGCCTCAGTGCAGTGGGCAGCTGGGAGGAGGTGCTCTTGTTCTCCATGGACTTCACAGTGTCCCAGAACTTTTTGGAGTTGGAGCTACAGGATGCAAACTTCTGCCTGAAGAAGCTGGCCTTAGCTTTCCTGAATGACTGCGTGTATTGGTTCCTGACTTCCCTGAACAGTTGCATATCACGGGGACTATTCGATGCTATTGCAGTCCGCCACAGGATGTTTTTGTGCTGGTCGAGGGCAGTCAGGTCTGGAGTGAACCAAGGGCTGTATCTGTTCTTAGTTCTGCATTTTTTGAACGGAGCATGCTTATCTAAAATGGCGAGGAAGTTACTTTTAAAGAATGACCAGGCATCCTCAACTGACGGGATGAGGTCAATGTCCTTCCAGGATACCCGGGCCAGGTCGATTAGAAAGGCCTGCTCACAGAAGTGTTTTAGGGAGCGTTTGACAGTGATGAGGGGTGGTCGTTTGACTGCGGCTCCATAGCAGATACAGGCAATGAGGCAGTGATCGCTGAGATCCTGGTTGAAGACAGCGGAGGTGTATTTGGAGGGCCAGTTGGTCAGGATGACGTCTATGAGGGTGCCCTTGTTTACAGAGTTAGGGTTGTGCCTGGTGGGTTCCTTGATGATTTGTGTGAGATTGAGGGCATCTAGCTTAGATTGTAGGACTGCCGGGGTGTTAAGCATATCCCAGTTTAGGTCACCTAAAAGAACAAACTCTGAAGCGAGATGGGGGGCGATCAATTCACAAATGGTGTCCAAGGCACAGCTGGGAGCTGAAGGGGGTCGGTAGCAGGCGGCAACAGTGAGAGACTTATTTCTGGAGAGAGTAATTTTCAAAATTAGTAGTTCGAACTGTTTGGGTATGGACCTGGAAAGTATGACATTACTTTGCAGGCTATCTCTGCAGTAGACTGCAACTCCTCCCCCTTTGGCAGTTCTATCTTGACGGAAGATGTTATAGTTGGGTATGGAAATCTCAGAATTTTTGGTGGCCTTCCTGAGCCAGGGCTCAGACACAGCAAGGACATCAGGATTAGCAGAGTGTGCTAAAGCAGTGAGTAAAACAAATTTAAGGAGGAGGCTTCTGATGTTGACATGCATTAAACCAAGGCTTTTTCGATCACAGAAGTCAACAAATGAGGGTGCCTGGGGACATGCAGGGCCTAGGTTTACCTCCACATCACCCGCGGAACAGAGGAGGTGTAGTATGAGGGTGCGACTAAAGGCTATCAAAACTGTTCGCCTAGAGCATTGGGGACAGAGAATAAGAGGAGCAGGTTTCTGGGCATGGTAGAATATATTCAGGGCATAATGCGCAGACAGGGGTATGGTGGGGTGCGGGTACAGCGGAGGTAAGCCCAGGCACTGGGTGATGATGAGAGAGGTTGTATCTCTGGACATGCTGGTTGTAATGGGTGAGGTCACCGCATGTGTGGGAGGTGGGAGAAAGGAGGTATCAGGGGTATGAAGAGTGGAACTAGGGGCTCCATTGTGAACTAAAACAATGACAACTAACCTGAACAACAGTATACAAGGCATATTGACATTTGAGAGAGACATACAGCGACGCATACAGTAATCACAGGTGTTGAATTGGGAAAGCTAGCTAAAACAGTAGGTGAGACAACAACAGCTAATCAGCTAGCACAACAACAGCAGGTAAAATGGCGTTGACTAGGCAACGGGGCCGACAGATAAAACATAAACAAGCAGAATGGAGTACCGTGATTAATGGACAGTCCAGCGTGCATCAGCTATGTAGCCAAGTGATCAGTGTCCAGGGGGCAGGGAAGCTGGATTGGTGAGTGTTATCCAGGTTTAAAAAAACTAACAATGACTAAATAGCTTGTTAGCTGGTTAGCTTCTGGAGGTTCTTGAGTGTGTTCTAAAAATTAAAAATAATAGTAGCGATTCCGTATCACATTGCCTGAGGCAGGTTACCGGAAGGTATAAACAAATTAAAAATCGAAAAGAGAGAGAGTAAATATGGGTCCAGTGAGTGTTTGGGACGCGGCGATTCAGACGGTTAGCAGGCCTGTGCTAACAAGCGAACAGTTAGTAGGTCGGGGCTAAACAAGGTAGCAGTTAGCGGACCGGGGCTAAACAAGCTGGCAGTTAGCAGGCCGAAATAGCAAGCAAGGAGATAGCAAGGGCTAGAGAGTTAGCCTTTGGGGGACGTCGCGATGGGGTGAGTCTGTTTATTCCTCTTCATGCGGTGACATCGACAGACCGGTCGTGGGTCCGGGAATTGTAGACCAGGAGTATGCTACGGTGGTAGGTATTGTAGCCCAGGAGTATGCTACGGTGGTAGCACAGGGGCTCTGGCCGGGCTAGCTTCAAGCTAAGTGGGTGGAAACGCTAGCCAGGAGTAATCAACCGGGGTTGCGGTTTAGCTAGATAGCTCGTTGTGAAGATCCAGCTGAAAGATGTTCCGTTTGCGGTGGGAATCCGGGGCTAAAAAATAAATAGGTCCGTTATGCTCTGGTTAGAGTCGCGTTGTTCGAACTGGCGAGAGCTTTCCGAGCTAAAGGTTAGCTGATGACCGGTTAGCTGAAGACCGCTAGAATAGCTGGTAGTTAGCTGGCTAGCTTCAGTTGAGGGGTTCCGGTTCCGAAGTAAATATAAATACTTTAGGAAAAATAGCTACATTGGGTGAGGCGGGTTGCAGGAGAGTATTTGGAAGCTGAGGTTTAGCAAAATGTTTTAAAAGATATGCGAAGAAAAATATGTAAAAACGAAAAAAGACGATATATACAAGGGACACGACACGTCTTACTGCTACGCCATCTTGGCTTTCTAGGTGGGAAGGAGAGTCGGACCAAAATGCGGCGTGTAGATTGCGATCCATGTTTAATAAACAAACGTAAAACACGAATCAATTACAAACACTACAAAACAACGAACGTAACGAAAACCGAAACAGCCTATACTGGTGTAAATAAACACAGAACAAGGACATCAGAACACTAAGGACAATCACCCACGAAACACTCAAAGAATATGGCTTCCTAAATATGGTTCCCAATCAGAGACAACGATAAACACCTGCCTCTGATTGAGAACCACTTCAGACAGCCATAGACTTAACTAGAACACCCCACTAAGCTACAATCCCAATACAAACACACCACATACAAAAACCCATGCCACACCCTGGCCTGACCAAATAAATTAAAACAAACACAAAATACTTCGACCAGGGCGTGACAGCTCCTCAGTGCACTTTGGAAGGAACCACTTACTAGGGGGAATTGGGGGGTAAGGGTTTAGGGTAGAAAAGTCCCAAGGAATCTGGATAGCACTGTCCTTAAACACTTGGGATGCTGCAAATGTTTAGTAGCGATATTATACAGCACACGCTGGCTCGTGGGTGGGTTGGTCTGGGAGGAGGGGTGTGTGTGTGTGTGTGGCAACGTGCTGCCTTTGGTGCGCAGCACGTTGGCCGTTCCTGCTGGGACTTGTAGCATAGCGTGTCGCGTGCGGCATGGAAGGCCCGCGGGGCCTTGTGTTTGACAAATGTGGCTTAGTCTAACAGAGTTCCCCTGTTTCTGTGTTCAGTTGAATCAGTCAGACTCCAGTGTCAGGGGGATGGTGGAGCTGCAGTCGGGCAAGAGGAAGCTGTGGGCTCTGGGGGAGCTGGCTGTCACTGAGGGCGGCTACCGTCAAGCCCTGGAGCTTAACCAAACCTACCCACAGGTAGGCAATCATTCACTGTACTAGCAGTCCCCTAGTTATGAGTTCACTCACTAAACACATTGGCCACTAAACACATTGGCCAAGTCCAAAAACAAATCTATTCGGTGTTTTTAGGTGCTATAAAGGTGTAAGCTTTTTTTTAAGTCTGTTGGAAGACTAGGTTCCTTCAGATATCTAGTTCCTTCAGATCCGCAAACAATGTAATTACACAGTGAAATATTTCAAAATGATAAAGTTATGCATACCGAATAAGCGTTCCTACCGTGCCACCATCACAGCTGTCGTACTAATACGTACGTATTACCAGGGCCAAGGTCAGTTTTTATTTCAATTCAGTCAATTCAGGAGGTTAAACTGAAATTGGAATTGGAACCTTTTGACGAAAGTGGAATCGGAATTTCAGTTGAATTCCTCAGTTGATACGTTTTTGACCATGCGATTGGTTGTGATGTTAGCTGAAGCCCCTGCCCAGGAACATTGCAGTGAGGATGTCGTACGAGGCAAGGAACTGGAGCCACCAGCTGCAGCATTGGGCCGTGTGGGGCAGTCAGGAGTTCAACATGGCCGCCCTCTACTCTGCCCCTCCAGGACTGCAGCAGGGAGACCGCACACTCAAAGGTACTACACACTATGGGCCAGTTTCCCAGACATGTATAACCAGCTTATAATGCCTTATAACCATGTTATAACAATACTTGACTAAATACCAGCCATTTTGAGTCTGTTGGAATATACATATAAATAATAACATCATTCCTCATTATAAGACAACATCTAGGCTCCTATATACTTATAAGAACATTATACCTGCGCTCTTTACCTTACGAGACGTGTTTCCTTGTCCTCAGTTCAGATTGCGTCTGTGCGTCACGGGTGCAGTCTGGATGTGGCGTTAGAGCGTTCCCTCCACGGTAGGCTGGACAGTGTTGTGCTGGGCTGGAGCAGACATGGAAGACAGGAGGAGGTGAGACTGGTTGCACCACCGAGCTATGCGCTGAGAGTCAACCATGTATTGGGATCGTTGGAATGAATCGATGTGTGAATGAATGAATAAATGACTGGACGAATGAGTGAGTGAGTGAATGAGTATACTGTTTGATCCCCAGTAGGGGGTTTTCGAGCTGCAGGAGAACCCTCCGACTGGGACTCTTGAAATAACAGGGCATTTTTGGAAAGCTTTGGGAATTCTGCAACCTTAATCCCCGGAGAGGATGCCGAAGGAGACAATCACATCCTAAGTTCCTGCGTAGGATGATTGTAGTACTTTTGTTTTGTCTTTCTGGAATGTGCTACTGTGGACCTGATGGTGTCTGTGTTTGTTCAGGTTCGAGCTCTCTCCTTGTGGAGGGGTCAGGGGGAGAGTAGTGAGACAACATTGGAGCTGAGACAGCCATTCACCCTAACACTCTCCCAACTCTACCTCCACACGATCTCACGTGCCTCGGCCACGGAGCAAAGAAGCAACCATCAGGTACCGGCAAGATACACACGTGCACACACCACACACACGCATCAATTTAATTGATTTATGACGCACCCGCGTGTGTGTCTCTCTCTCTCTCTCTCTCTCTCTCTCTCTCTCTCTCTCTCTCTCTCTCTCTCTCTCTCTCTCTCTCTGCGAGCTCAGACCCATGTCTCCTGGGACAGTGGCTCTCCTGTGAATGTTTCCCTCACCCTCAGCCAGCAGTGGCTGGACAGCTTCAGCAGGGGGCAGGCCTGTGCCCGCTTCTCTCCCGCGCAGGTACAACCATAGACATACAATATCATGTCCTATTTAAGTCCGTGGGTACAAATTCCCACTCGAGTAAACATCTATTGTTGACGGTTCCCGCGGGTTAATACAGTGAAAGAGGGATGCATTTCCAAAAACGCTAACATTGGTAGGCAGTAGACGAACAACAATCGACTTAAGAGGATCTTAATGCTACACCCAAGATGTGTCTCCTTTTTCGAACCTTTCATCTGGAGCTCACCTGGAGTGTGTGCGCGTGTGTGACCTACAGGAAGTGGTCCCTTCCCTGGTGGCTGTTGAGGGATGTGTCTCAATGTCCAAGGAAGGGAACTCCTACTCCCAGAATGCTGAGCTGAAGTGGGGCGACAAGAGCCTCAGGCAAAGCATGAACTACCAGGTACTGAATTCAGGTCATTATTGTAAAAGATTATGTGTTCTCCGTCACTTCCCCGGTTACAATAAAGGCACGCCATTTATTTTTATCAGGTGATCAGTGCCCGAGAAATCGCTAATCTGGATCACATGGTTATTTGGGACGCAAATCATCGATGCCTCATGCTCCATTGAAAGGGTTAATGGTGTCGTCTATAGAGTGTGTGTTGTGTGTTTCCGCCAGTGGAGTGCCACAGGACTACACACCCTCCAGCTGGAGGCTGGAGCAGAGAACGTGTCTCCCGCCCCCTGTCCCTCACACACCCTGCTGGCCCAGTTCCACACCAACCTCAGAGACAGGATGGAGCACCACATACAGGTGGGCCTCTGTCCCCCGCACTTGGTGAGTATGTCATCGTGTTAGGTCATCGTCGACCTAACTTCATTATTATACTGTTATACAGAGACAGAGTAAGCACTTAGTTCAACCAGTCAGCTTTGTGTGTGTGTGTGTGTGTGTGCGTCTGTGTGTGTGTCTATCTATATGTCAGTCTCTTGGCTGGTCTGGGTACCACAGAGTGAACATAGGGACAGAGCTGCTGTACACCAAAACCCGTCTCTCTCTGGCGGGACAGCCACACTGCAGCCTCACCCTGGCTCTCACCAACTCCTCTACCGCACACAGCACCAACATATCACTGGTAACTGAGGTGAGCACTGCCATCATTGCAATATATGTACATTATGGGCATTGTATGTTTATTATATGGTAATATGCATGACTGTACTATAGCAAGGGCATGGTGCAAGGTCATGTGTTCATACCATTGGAGGTTATAGCCATCTGTGTCTGCACTGTGTCTGTGTGTGTGTGTGTGTGTGTCTGTGTGTCTATCCACCTGTCTGTGCTGTAGTCTAAGGTGGGTAACTGGAGTGTGAAGGTAGGGGGCAGTGCCCTCTCCTCCCTGCTGGGTCCTGGGCTGCAGATCCAGGTCAGACTCGACCGCAGTGAGCAGGTGTGGCTGAGGGGGGCGCTAGAGGGACGCTGTCTACATGCTACAGTTGGATATGGAAACGGTATATACAGTAGGCTTGAAGATTGAGGACAAAATAAGTTGTGGCTGGTAATATAGGGCATGCCCGTTGCATAGCTTTCATCTCAATAGATCATGTCATGATCTAAGATTTTACCTGACTTTGGTGTTCATAATTGTGTCTTTGGTGTGTGTGTGTGTGTGTGTGTGTGTGTGTGTGTGTGTGTGTGTGTGTGTGTGTGTGTGTGTGTGTGTGTGTGTGCAGGTATAGGACCAGATCAGGACCTCACAGTGGCACTGTGTCTGGAGGGCCGACGGAAGTTAGGCCTAACCCTTGAAGTACTGAGACGAGAGGACGGGACTCTGCTTGAGTCACTCACGTCCGTCTCCGTGGGCACAGCCAATCAGAGCCTGTGGTTACGGGCCAGGGGATGTGCAGAGAGCCTATTGGCAGTGGAGGTAAGAGATTTACACCCAATAGAAAGCGACCGTTGATCTGTCTCATGAAAACACGAGACATCCCGTCAGACTTCCTGAAACCCGTTTCTTGATTATCCCACTATTTCAATGCCGTCTCCAGGCTCAAGTCCACCATTTGAGCTCTCAGATGAGAAGGAAGATCTTGGAGAGAGTGCAGACGTTACAGCACCTCCTGACAGAATTCAGGCAGCAGGTTTGCTTTGGAAATTAATTTACTTCCTTGGTATATGACTTACTTGAATACTTAAATACACAGTCCCTTACTTGAATGTCCTAATGGTATTATTAAGTAGCTCAGGAAAAGAGCATCTGTCAAAATCAAATGTTAATACTCCATAGATTAATCCACAAATGTCTTAACAGCTTTCTGACAATTATGCCCTGTAATCCTCCTGCTACTAGTCCAAGGACATTGAATTGCTTCAGGAGCTGAGCGGCGCAGCCTTACGTTTTACCCAGAGAACAGAGGCCCTGCTGGGGCAGAGAGAGGGAGGAGCGTGGGGCTCTTGGAGGGCCAGCCGACTACGCCACGCTCTGACTCACAGTCTGCCACGCCTCCTCCTCCTACTACAGCACGCCTCTCAGCTTGGACAGCATGAGCTCAGGAGTGAGTGACCTTTGACCTATTGTTAGGAGTCTAACCCTGTCATAAACGTATCTTTACCTAAGCACTAGGGTTTATGATATCAGTCTGGTAATGTCACTCACTTGTTTATGAAGTTCATGGAGGTTCAGTGTCTCGTGAGTGAGTGAGTGAGTGAGTGAATGAGTGAGTGAGTGAGTGAATGAGTGTTTGTGTCTGTGTGTGTGCATATGCGTGTACAGTACATACCTACACCTTCTAACTTTGCCACCTCCATTATCTCCATTCGCAGGACCACTATCCACTATAGCCGGGGCGTACCATGATGTGACAGGCCAGAAGGTAGACTCTGTATGGAGGGAGGCTGTGTCCATGTGGACTGACAGACTGGTGGAGCTCCTACCCACCCTACTGGAGAACCCTCATCTTAGACCAGTAGCCCAGTTCACCCTCACTACCCTCAGCACTATCCTGGATGTGGTGAGTTTATGGTGGAGAGAGACACCATACTAGATAAGGGGAATAATCGATTGGTATGGCAGCCATTTTGGAGAAAATTGTGTGGTTGTAGGAGTAACGAAGGAGTGTATTTCTGGGAATTTACACTTGCATATTTGTACCAGGTGAGCCATCAGACTGGCCACTGGGCAGAGTTGAGGTTGGCAGTAGCCTTGGCGGGGGTCAGAAGACGATTGGCCTCTGTGTACAAACTCTCCGCAAGGTATGAACTCTACCGAGCTTCTATTTCTGTTTGTTTAACCGTATTATTTTTGTATTCAATTAAAGAATACCCTTAAACATTTCCTGGACTGGGTTCATCATGTACTTGAGCTACACGGAACATGACTGTTGCATGATTCTGTTGAGACAGGCAGAAGACACAGAAAGTATCTCTTTCATTCTATTCTACTCCCCTAGTGACTGCTCTGTCTCCGTAACTATACCCCTGCCCCTGGCGCGGGCCCCTTGGTCCAGGATGGAGAAGTTCGGGGTGGTAGAGGTCCTTCTGGAGGAGTGGCTCCTCAGGCCCTTGCAGGCCCTCACCTCCCTCAGGCCCACCGCCGAGCTCTACCGCCTGAAACGGAAGATCACGGACAGCCCCTTCTGCCGTGAGCTAGGCCGCCATTTTGAATAGGGATCGGAGCCGTGGGCTCTTTCTCAATGTATGTTCCCATGCATTCTCTCGCCTCATCTTCTTGCCAACCTTGGACCTTCTCCTCCAATAGCGTTGAGAAGGAGGTGAGGAGACAGGACGCGAGGGATTGAGGAAAGATTAGTTGAGAATTTGTGTATTTAATGGGCCGCTGTTTTAATACCTCTAAAATGCATCATAGGTCTCATCCATCCTTTGTGATATTGGCTGATCCCTCCCTCCTTCCACCAGATGAAGCTCTGTTGGTGGCCAACCAGTTTGTGGTGTCGTTCGACGGCCACCTATATGAGCTGCCAGGCCCGTGTCCAGTCATCCTAGCTCACGATATCACTCAGGATGACTCCTTCACTGTGCTGCTAGGTTCAGACTCCAGCTCACAGCACACTCTGTTGGTGCGGATGAATAACAGCACTGTTGCCATCCACCACAATGGAGAGGTACAGAACATTAAAATAAACTGTTTTTACACTGTTCTCTATACAGTATTTCAAATAATTACATTTTTGAAAGTATGATTTGATAAAACATGTATTATTTTTCTATTATTGTAGGCGAAATTCAATTGTCATGTCACACAGACATCCTACAGTGATAATGGACTGGTCATCAGGAAAGAGGGGAATGTTGTCGAGGTGTCCAATCAGAATGGAGTACGGGTGTCATGTGACCCATTGCTCGACCTGTGCAGCCTGACTCTGGATGGCTGGCTACATGGTATGAACGTGATTCAAATTCAGAAGAAGACATTTGCGCACCATTAACCTTTTGTTACGTACGCCTCTAGGAAGAGGGAATGCAACACCCTGCTACAACTCAACTCCCTGTGGAGTGAAAGAGGTATGGGACTGTAGGTGCGAGTAAGGATGACAGAAGGCAGAGAATTGACCGTTTGCTAGGAATTTATTCCGTCACACGGTAATGTTGGGGAAAAGGGGCTGAACAGAACCAAAGCAAAGAAAGTAAATGTCAGAGCCCCCTCTCCTACCATACCTGCCTACCCACTACTTACCTAACTAGCACCACCTGGTGCACTAACCAAAATACAGGGGTTGGTCCGCCCAGGTCTTACCTAGTGTGCATAGACAGTGTATATACTACGGGTATATGTATTCCCGCGGGCCTCTTGCCTAAGCACTCCCTAGGTGCCTTCCCCTTCCTCCCTGGGAACAAACTAAACAGAATATTACAAACTGTTTCTCAACAAAAACCGAGAAAAACTAACTCAGGACATTAAAGAAGCTCTGAGCAACAAACTAACGCAGAACTTAACAATCAGCTCTCTCAGCAACAACTAACACAGGGTCAGCTCTCCAATCATCAATGGGGGCCGACCAATCAGCTGCTTGTGGAGAATTTCAGGAAGCCATTTCCTGAAACACACACTCACAAATACACAAACTACAACACAGAAACTGGGGAACGTAACACCTTTTGATAACAATAATGACTGTTTTGGTTTACTGAGAATCCCATGTCATATTTATTCCGGTGTATGGTAGTAGTATTTAGTTCAAGCAGAAGTAATTAGTGACTCCTTCACTGTCTCCATGCCGTTCATTGTCTTTGATTGTCTATGCAGGTGTGTCCACTGGTGTCCTAGGGACCAATGACAACGAAGCAGGAAATGACTTCCCTCTTCCTGATGGCTCACAGGCTGACAACATGGCTGACTTTATGCACAGCTGGCAGGTAGGAGAAGACACATTTGACACATTATGGACAGTTATAGCAGCCTACATAAATAATAAAATGTATGAATGTGCTTTTCATTCTCATTCCCATGTGTTTATGCTGACAGATCAGTCCTGAGTGTGGCAGTGTACCACAGATAGCAGAGCCCTGTTCTAAGACGACTGCCGATACTCTGAGCTGTGACTTTCTCTTCTCTGCCCGTGACTCTCCACTGGGCTCCTGCTTCAGAGTGGTGAGGACAGCTTTACACAAACACTTTAATCAGACAGGGTCTGGGCGAAGGTGGGCACTGCTGCCCTGTAGAGGTGGACCTGGTCGTAAAGGTTGTTCAAGTCCAGGGTGGAGTGGTGGACCAGGTATTTGGTTTTGAGGCACAGTCACGGGAAATACTTGTTTACCCACTGTTTGGTAGCAGGGTGGAAGTCTTTTCGTGGTAGCAAGGTGCAGATAGTGTGTTGGGGAAAGTAGAATAAGCTTTTTTAATCACTCCCTTCAGTGCTGTGGCCACCCTTTCCTGCTGTGCTCTCAGGTTGTTTGTGCCTGTGTGTATTATTATGTGGCTGGGTGACCCTAGTTGGTCCTCAGACAGAAGGTCTAGGGTGCGCTGGGTGAACCTAGTTGGTCCTCAGACAGAAGGTCTAGGGCGCGCTGGGTGAACCTAGTTGGTCCTCAGACAGAAGGTCTAGGGCGCGCTGGGTAAACCTAGTTGGTCCTCAGACAGAAGGTCTAGGGCGCGCTGGGTGAACCTAGTTGGTCCTCAGACAGAAGGTCTAGGGTGCGCTGGGTGAACCTAGTTGGTCCTCAGACAGAAGGTCTAGGGCGCGCTGGGTGAACCTAGTTGGTCCTCAGACAGAAGGTCTAGGGTGCGCTGGGTGAACCTAGTTGGTCCTCAGACAGAAGGTCTAGGGCACGCTGGGTGAACCTAGTTGGTCCTCAGACAGAAGGTCTAGGGCGCGCTGGGTGAACCTAGTTGGTTCTCAGACAGAAGGTCTAGGGAGCGCTGGGTGAACCTAGTTGGTCCTCGCGATGTCGACGCTATGGGTGGACTGTTCTGCTGTGGTGTCGAGACTTTCGTCGGAAGCTGAGGTGGGCTGTTCTGCAGGCTTCTCTGCGGTGGTGGCCACCTCAAATGGGTTGTTCTCTTTCACACGCCATCCCACCTCACCCTCTCCTCCAGCAATCTGATCATTTAATCTAGTGTTCTGTTCTTCTCCTGCTCTTTCTCCTGTTGATGTTGTCTCACCACAGTCCAGAGTGCAGATATGTCTCTCTCCGTGTCTGGTTGAGGGGGTGTTGTTGAGCTGGAGAAATTTTTGTGCTGACTGAAGTGTGTTCACCTCCTGTTCTAGCTCCACCTGCCGTACCCCCAGCTGAGTGAATGTATCCTTCATTTCAATGAGGGAGTAGTACTCTGTGCTGGAAGGTTGACATTCTGCTTGAGGTTGCTCTTCTGTGGGGTTGTTTAATGAAGAGGTCTGGTCTGACACACTCGGGGTATCTTAATCAAGAGAGATCCTGTTGAGCTATCTCTTTGATAATGTGAAAGTCCAGCTGAAAGTGTTTGGGGTTTCCCTGTACCATTACTGTTCCAGATTTGTACACTTTCACATTTTTTTGACTCCGAGTCCAGGTTGTCTAGTATCCTGAGTTTCCACCCATCGGAAACACCCGCCCTCTTAACAGATGGGTAGTGTGTTAATATAGTACTGTGCCATGACAGTGGATGGTCTGTGTGGAAGATGAATTTGCTTATGTTCCAGTTGTTATAACAGTCAGCAAAAAGTGTCTCTTGATTTTCCATTAGGAGCTTCATTTTGTACTCTTTTCGTGCCTTATCATATTTTTATTTTTTTTACAATTTGAGGGTACTGTATTTTAATTACCTCTGAACACCAGGAGGCGGCTTCAAAGCTCTCTGAATTTGGTTGGTGTAGACTGTGACTCTTCTGCCATTGTTGGGCTCAAGGGCTTTGACACCTCTCATTTCACACGTCAGTGCTAATTGAAGTTGTATCTCTTTGTCCTAGCAAGCTTGGTAGCGTTAACGTAGCATTCAGTCCTTATAAAGTAAAACATGTCATTGTAATGTATTTGTCTTGGCTTTTAAAAGTGAAAAAAATAATAGCTTCAGATTGAACATTACTTACTCAGTTCCAGGTTGGATGGTGTTTTCAGGTTTCTGTTTGTTTGCCAGAACATTTGCTGTATAGATTGGGAATAATAATCCTCCGTAGTAGCAATGCTTCCAGGTAATTCCGTCCAATTCAGGCTGTAGGTTTGAAGTTTTGATTTGGAGTGAAGGTTACGTTGTATAGGGTTGCATCCTGTATATGACCCTGCCGAAGAATCCAAGTTTATATATATTTTAAAACATGTTGAAAAATGCAGGAGCTCATCTGCTCTCTCTCTCTCTCTCTCTCACTCTCTCTCGCTCTCTCTCTCTCTCAGGTGGACCCAGGCCAGTTCTTATCGGTGTGTGAGAGAAGCCATTGTGGCTCTGTCTCGGGCCACTCCGGCGCATCCTGTAAGCTAGCTGCTGCTTTTGTATACCTCTGCCAGAGAAACTATGTCCCCTTAGAGCTCCCTGTCCAATGCAGTAAGTATGACGTACAGCTAACTCCATAGAGTTGCAGTGACGAGGGATTGGAGTATCCTGGCAACCACGGTCTTATGACAATACATAACATACATAATAACCGTATATTGCGAAATGTTATTCTTAGCTTGTGTTTCTTTTCTCTTTTTTTCAGTTCGAGTATGAGGAACTTCCATAATGTTACGATTGAGTTTAGGAATCATTGCACGCGCGATAGTACACCAGAATATGTGTGAGGCTCCATTCCTCCGCTTAGGCATCAAAATAATAACAACGGCAGTGGATCAGACGCCACTGCGGCGTCCATCTTTAACAGTACTGCAGATATGTTTGTTGCTTTTTGTAGGGTGTCCAGAGTGGGTGAGAATGCACTTGTGATGAAATTTCACTTCTGTATGTCATAAAAATGCATTTTACCAAGACAAATATGATTATTCATGTTCTGAATTGTTCAGTGGATTCTTTCTGAGCATGCCACGAACTAAAGTAAATATAAAAGGCTTTGAAAATAAAAAAGCTTGGCACACGCTCAGTGCTTGATTGACATTTCACCGAGATACACTTATTTTTGTGAGAAATCTTCTTTTTTTTAAAGAACAAAAATAGATATCCATCTCAGTTATTTAACAGACTCTCTTAACTAGAGTGACTTACAGGAGCAGTTAAAGTTTAGTGCCTTGCTCAAGTGCACATTTTCACAGAGTCGACTCTGAGTTTCTAACCAGCGCTCTCTGGGTTACTGTCAAAGCACTCTTACCTGCTAGGCTACCTGCCACCTCTATAGTGGTTTATGTCCTGCAGATTTCAGAAGAGAGATGACAAGTTTAACGTGAAAGTGAGCCTTTCAGGTAGCCAGTAGCCTTAATTCTTGCACAGAATCCAGCCTAGCTAACGCAAAGCAATTTTCCAGATTTTTGACCACTTTTTTCCCTCTGGCCTCCATTGATTTAGGCACACTAATTCTGGCAATCCTACAAGAGTAAAAACTCCAATAACTTTGAATGGATTATGATAGAGACATGGGGTTTGGACCATTGGTACACAATAACATCATTTTACCCATTGGTCGAAAGATGTTTTTGATTGGACACCCCACTTGAACATCCTTTAAGCAATTGTGTTTTGGATTTTTTTTTTTACCATGTTATTTTGCCTTGTAAAACTGCTGATGTTTTTGTGTACCATCGATAATTAATATGTACAGTCATTTTTGTTTAGATAGTAACATTTATGAAACCTTTGTCAATGTGAGAATAAAGTGGACAATCCTAAGGAGTATTAAACATTGTTCCTTAAAGGGCCAATCATCAGTTGAAACAATAACAAAGTGTTCTACCCGTCTATGTAACGGCTGTTGGAAGGAGAGGACCAAGGTGCAACGTGGTATGTGTCCATATTTATTTAATAAACACAGCAATAACAAAGAGAACGACCGAAACAGTTCTGGCTGGTGCAGACACACAACAGAAAACAACCACCCACAAATCATAGTGGGGACACAGGCTACCTAAGTATGGTTCTCAATCAGAGACAACGATTGACAGCTGCCTCTGATTGGGAACCATACCAGGCCAAAAGCAGAAATATAAAACATAGAACAAAAACATAGAATGCCCACCCCAACTCCCTGACTAAAATAGAGACATAAAAAAGGAACTAAGGTCAGGACGTGACAGTCTATTTTTCTGTAAAAAGCTAAGGGATGGGCTGGAGAAATATAACTACTCTCCAATTCATAGACAGAGCTATATGGATGAAAGGACAATGTTTACAAAACAATGGAGTAAAATAAGCTTATGTTTTGGGTTCTGATGGTGTACGACAGTTGAACTAAGCTCATGAGACATTTATAAGTTATATTCTTCAACAATCAATGTGTTTATCATTAATTTATAACAACAAAATTAGCACCAGAGATTGCCCCTTTTAACCTTAATCTGTTGGATATGAAATGTTTTACGGTAAATGTAAATGTATCTCTAAACCAGAATGTTGTATCGTCATCTGTGAATGATTAAAAGTTGGTTGCAAACAGGTCAATTGCACTTAAATGTGATAGGATTTCATAATCTAAATTTGCACTTCAATCAATGTTTGCACCAAATAGTACATGACCAAAGACATAAACCATAAAAGTATTAAGTTACTACAAAAAGTGTTTTACTAATACTACAGGATTGTGTTATTACTTCAGAAAATGTGTTACTACCATGGCTCAAATGGAAGGGGCTTGTGGAGGGTATGCAATTCCCCTTAAATAAAAGGGCAAAAAGCATACCCCTTGTTAGTGTAAGATTTTGAAGAGAAAAAATTGGCTCCTGATAATATAAAGCATGCTAATGATGCTTAACGCTACAATGCGCTAGGCTAGAGAAAGACGATAAAGATTCTTATGCACACGGGGATATCTTTAGTTCACCTCTATGACGTTCTGAGGCTGAGATATGACCTTCTAAAGACGATGAGTAAAAAAACAAACATAGGAAGCAATCAATTGAGCGAATTAGGCAGCAATGCACACAATGAGTTAGATAAAATATTACAATGTCAATTTCTGTCTCGGTTAACAGCTCAGCCTATAGGTCTACACTTAGCCTACTCGTAAAGCTTTGTGCATGACCTAGGTTCTAGAGCCATGTTGAAAAGGTAAACAACAGACGGTTCATACACAGTTTGGAATGGCTGAAAATGTCCTTTGGGAAGATTCTGGAAGAATGGTAAAGAGAAATGAAAAAAAGCTCAAGTCTAATTTCGAGCTCTGCTTCATGTTTGGGTCATACGTCATGGACACGCTGTTGTACGGTTGTCCTAAATCTCAATCATGTGATTACCTCAGTGGTTGAGAAATCGAACAATATAGTCAACACGTAACTTGCGCACAGATAAAAACAAACACTTTTGTTTTATTTCAGAAGCTGGGAATGGCTGTAATATGTCCCAGGATTCCCCCACAGGTTAGAAATTATCTGGGATTGGGACTGCTGAGAAGTAGGTGTGCTTTAAAAACTAAATTGGAACCAGTTCCTAAATCTGTTACAATTAACCTATTTACAGCGAAAGTACTGTTCTCCTCACTCTGTGAGAGAGTGTCTTTTAGTCTCTTTAGAGTCACATTAATGCAGCGCTAGGAAATCAGCTTCCTCTACTGTTTTGATGAGTGGTCTTCCTAAAGCACTCACACCCTCAGATCTTGTTTTACAGTGCGTTTGGGTTTCACCAGAGCCTCAAAGGTGTCTTTATAGTCAAACATCACATTTTCCATAATTTATTTCCTGTAAAGTGGTTGTGCCTTCTCCAACCAAAATGATTTGCACATTTCCATGGGCATGTCCGGAGTGCTTTTAATCATATTAACCAAGTTACTGTTGTATGCTTCAAAAACAAAAGCTTAATGGGCCCACAATAAGACCCTGTTCCTCACATTCTGGGCCAGATGAAGGCAGATACGGATATTGAATGACACATTCTCTATGTACCCAGGCATTTCGTGGTACTTACTATTAACCCACAGCGACATCATAGTTCTTGCCACTCCAAGAAGAACTGAGTGTATGTAATCGGACACGCAAAACAGACAGCCCCTTAACACCCATTACAGGAGCGCTTGTCTGAATTTCAGTTCTGGGTTCAAAACCTGACTGGTAGGAATACACACGAGAGTGCCATTGACCTGTCTCTACAGCTGTGCCCTTTGGGAACACAGAAACAACACCCATATCCCCCAGTATATTGTATTTAGATAATTAACATAGGTCGGGCAATGGAATCACAAACTACTACCAAGGGACAAATATGTAGAATAGCATTCATAAAACAGAGGGCAGAATATTTTTTTGTGGGGAAGTTTTTAACAATTAGTCCACCTTCATACAGCAGAATTACAGTATGTCGCCATTTTAACGTGGCCCATTAAAAGCACTATCCAAATCCATTGGATGTAGTATCTTGGTATGAAGGGATCGGGAGACTGGCGCAGGAATGCGTAATAGGGTTTTTTATTGACCCAAATTACAGCGTGCCATTTAAAGGCATGGGGACGAAGACCAAACAAACACAGGGTTGAAACCCAAACAAAAGAGCGAGGAATCCCTCGAATAAATACAGCGGGCGAGACCCGTAACATACACACACACAACGATACCACACGGGACGAGACCCGTAATCATCTGCGCAATACAAGCGGCGCGAAAGCCAAAATAGCAAAGCACTGGTACTCACACGACCAACTGACATTGTAACAATAATCGACCACCCAATGGAAACCAAAGGGCACATTTAAACAATTACAATCAGTGGGAATGGGGAACAGGTGTGCGTAATGACACAGTTCCGGAGGGATCCGTGACACATCTAGGAAAACCAAAGTTCCAAAGGTTGGGCCTAAGATGGCGCCAACAGAGATGGTCGACTCTTAGAAAACTATGCAGTATTTTGTTTTTTCTGTATTATTTCTTACATTGTTACCCCAGGAAATCTTAAGTCTTATTACATACAGCCCGGGAAGAACTATTGGATATAAGAGCAACGTCAATTTACCAACATTACGACCAGGAATACGACTTTCCCGAAGCAGATCCTCTGTTCGGACCACCACCCAGGACAATGGATCTAATTCCAGTAGCTGACCCAAAACAACGGCGCCGCAGAAGGGGCAGACGAAGCGGCCACCTGGTCAGGCTTCATAGACGTGCACATCGCCCACCACTCCCGAGTATACTACTAGCCAATGTCCAGTCTCTTGACAACAAAGTAGACAAAATTCGATCAAGGGTTGCCTTCCAGTGAGGCATCAGAGATTGTAACATTCTCTGTTTCACCGGAAACATGGCCCTCTTGGGATATGTTGTAGGAATCAGTTCAGCCACCGGGCTTTATGTATCGTGCCGACAGCGATAAACACCTCTCTTGGAAGAGGAAGTACGGAGGTGTATGCTTCATCATTAACGACTTATGGTGTAATCATAACAACATACAGGAACTCAAGTCCTTCTGCTCACCCAACCTAGAATTGCTTACAATCGAATGCCGGTCATTTTACCTACCAAAATAATTATTGTCAGTTTTAGTCACAGCTGTGTACATTCCCCCTCAAGCAGACACCAAGACGGCCATCAAGGAACTTTACTGGACTATATGCAAACTGGAAACCATATATCCTGAGTCTGTATGTATTGTAGCTGGGGATTTGAACAAAGCAATTTTGAGAACAAGGCTACCTAAATTCTATCAGCATATTGATTGCGCTACACGCATGGGCTATAAACCTCTACCACTGCTACTCTAACTTCTGCAATGCATACAAAGCCCTCCCTTCGGCAAGTTCCTTGGCATACACATCACAGACAAACTGAAATGGTCCCCCCACACAGACAGCGTGGTGAAGAAGGCGCAATAGATCCTCTTTAGCCTCAGGAGGCTGAAGAAATTTTGCTTGCCACCCAAAACCCTTACAAACTTTTACAGATGCACAATCGAGAGCATCCTGTCAGGCTGTATCCCAGCCTGGTATGGCAAAAGCAGCGCCCTCAACCGCAAGGCTCTCCAGAGGGTGGTGCGGTCTGCACAACACATCACCGGGTGCAAACTACCTGCCCTCCATGTCAAGGAAGACCAAAAAGATCATCAAGGACATCAACCACCCGAGCCACTGCCTGTTCACACCGCTACCATCCAGAAGGTGAGGTCAGTACAGCATCAAAGCTGGGACTGGGAGACTGAAAAAACGTTTCTATCTCAAGGCCATCAGACTACTAAACAGCAATCACTAACTCAGAGAGGCTGCTGCCTACATTAAGACCCAATCACTGGCCACTTTTATAAATGGATCACTAGTCACTTTATACAATGCACTCTAAATAATGCCACTTTAAGGTTTACATATCTTACATTACTCATATCACATGTATACACTGTATTTTATACCATCTATTGCACCTTGCCTTTGCCGCTCGGCCATCGCTCATCCATATACTTATATGTACATATTCTCATTCACCCCTTTAGATTTGTGTGTATTAGGTAGTAGTTGGAGTTAGATTACTTGTTAGATATTATTGCACTGTTGGAACAAGCATTTCACTACACTCACATTATCATCTGCTAACCATGTGTATGTGACAAATAAAATTGGATTTGATTTAAAAGGTCATAAAATAAATTTTGTAGTGATTCCTATGTTGATTGTGTAAAGAATACTTGCTGGTCTGTGGTGTGTAATGAGGCGATATTGCACTTCACAGATATTTATTTTGAAATGACTTATTCCAGCTACCAATAAGCGCGCACCCATTAAGAAAAGGACTGTAAAAACCGTTAAATCCCTGTGGATTGACGAGCAATTGAAAAATGGTATGGTTGAGAGGGATGAGGCAGAAGGAATGGTAAATGATAATAATTAGGTCCATAATAAAGCACTGCTCTCCGTTCTGAACAGCACCGTCAACAAGGCAGATCCGACGGGCCCTAGTTTTGTCGCAGCTGGACCACTGTTCAGTCGTGTGGTCAGGGGCCACAAAGAGGGGCCTCCGAAAATTACAATTAGCTCAGAACAGGGCAGCACAACTGGCCCTTAAATGTACACGAGGACGTAACATTAATGTGCATGTAAATCTCTCATGGCTCAAAGTGGAGGAGAGATCAACTTCATCACTAATTGCTTTTGTAAGAAGTGTTGACATGCTGAATGCAAAGAGGTGTCTGTTTAAACTACTAGCACACAGCTCGGACAGCCAATGCATACCCCAACAAGACATGCCTCCAGACGTCCCTTCACAATCCCAGAGTCCAGAACAGAATATGGGAGGCACACAGTACTACATGGAGCCATGGCTACATAGAACTCTATTCTACATCAGGTAACTGACGCAAGCAGTAGATTCAGATTTTTAGAAAACTGATAAAAAGGCAAAAAAAGACACACACACACACACACACACACACACACACACACACACACACACACACACACACACACACACACACACACACACACACACACACACACACACACACACAGGAACAGACACATGCATACGCACACATGCTAGCATGCACTCTACACACATGTACAGTGCCTTGCGAAGGTATTTGGCCCCCCTGAACTTTGCGACCTTTTGCCACATTTCAGGCTTCAAACACAAAGATATAAAACTGTATTTTTTTGTGAAGAATCAACAACAAGTGGGACACAATCATGAAGTGGAACGACATTTATTGGATATTTCAAACTTTTTTAACAAATCAAAAACTGAAAAATTGGGCATGCAAAATTATTCAGCCCCCTTAAGTTAATACTTTGTAGCTCCACCTTTTGCTGCAATTACAGCTGTAAGTCGTTTGGGGTATGTCTCTATCAGTTTTGCACATCGAGAGACTGAAATTTTTTCCCATTCCTCCTTGCAAAACAGCTCGAGCTCAGTGAGGTTGGATGGAGTGCATTTGTGAACAGCAGTTTTCAGTTCTTTCCACAGATTCTCGATTGGATTCAGGTCTGGACTTTGACTTGGCCATTCTAACACATGGATATGTTTAGTTTTGAACCATTCCATTGTAGATTTTGCTTTATGTTTTGGATCATTGTCTTGTTGGAAGACAAATCTCCGTCCCAGTCTCAGGTCTTTTGCAGACTCCATCAGGTTTTCTTCCAGAATGGTCCTGTATTTGGCTCCATCCATCTTCCCATCAATTTTAACCATCTTCCCTGTCCCTGCTGAAGAAAAGCAGGCCCAAACCATGATGCTGCCACCACCATGTTTGACAGTGGGTATGGTGTGTTCAGGGTGATGAGCTGTGTTGCTTTTACGCCAAACATAACGTTTTGCATTGTTGCCAAAAAGTTCAATTTTGGTTTCATCTGACCAGGAATTTTTTTTGTATCCAAATCCGGCTTTAAACTTCTTCACAACAGTATCTCGGACCTGCCTGGTGTGTTCCTTGTTCTTCATGATGCTCTCTGCGCTTTTAACGGACCTCTGAGACTATCACAGTGCAGGTGCATTTCTACGGAGACTTGATTACACACAGGTGGATTGTATTTATCATCATTAGTCATTTAGGTCAACATTGGATCATTCAGAGATCCTCACTGAACTTCTGGAGAGAGTTTGCTGCACTGAAAGTAAAGGGGCTGAATAATTTTGCACGCCCAATTTTTCAGTTTTTGATTTGTTAAAAAAGTTTGAAATATCCAATAAATGTCGTTCCACTTTATGATTGTGTCCCACTTGTTGTTGATTCTTCACAAAAAAATACAGTTTAATATCTTTATGTTTGAAGCCTGAAATGTGGCAAAAGGTCGCAAAGTTCAGGGGGGCCGAATACTTTCGCAAGGCACTGTACATTGTAATATTGTTGTGTGGTGGTATTATACATTTTGTATTGTAGATATGTAGTGGTGTAATATTGTGGTATGGTGGTACTATACATTTTGTATTGTAGATATGTAGTGGTGTAATATTGTTGTGTGGTGGTACTATACATTTTGTATTGTAGATATGTAGTGGTGTAATATTGTGGTATGGTGGTACTATACATTTTGTATTGTAGATATGTAGTGGTGTAATATTGTTGTGTGGTGGTACTATACATGTTGTATTGTAGATATGTAGTGGTGTAATATTGTTGTGTGGTGGTACTATACATGTTGTATTGTAGATATGTAGTGGTGTAATATTGTTGTGTGGAGGTACTATACATTTTGTATTGTAGATATGTAGTAATATTGTTGTGTGGTGGTATTATACATGTTGTATTGTAGATATGTAGTGGTGTAATATTGTTGTGTGGTGGTACTATACATTTTGTATTGTAGATATGTAGTAATGTTATGTACTTGAGTGAAGACCCAAAAGCGGTTTTAACAGAAAACAGAGTTCTTTAATGAAAAACAGGAATGGCATAAATCCTCTTCCAACGTTGACAATGGAACAAAAAGAATGTAGTATAGTGCAGGATGCACCTGCCAGGCAGACTCCGACAGGATAGGACAAGGTGGAAGCAAACGAGACGACAGCTTGCTTCTGGCATCAAAAACACAAACAAGAATCAGACACTGAAAGTAGCAGGAACAGAGAGAGAAATAGAGACCTAATCAGAGGGGGAAGAGAGAACAGGTGAGAAAGAGTGAATGAGCTAGTTAGGGGAGATGTAGAACAGCTGAAGAATGAGAGACAGAGAAGGTAACCTAAAAAGACCAGCAGAGAGAGACAGAGTGAAGAGAAAGGACAGGAACAGACATAACAAGACATGACAGTACCCCCCCACTCACCGAGCGCCTCCTGGCGCACTCGAGGAGGAAACCTGGCGGCAACGGAGGAAATCATCGATCAGCGAACGGTCCAGCACGTCCCAAGAGGGAACCCAACTCCTCTCCTCAGGACCGTACCCCTCCCAATCCACTAGGTACTGATGACCACGGCCCCGAGGGCGCATGTCCAAAATCTTACGAACCCTGTAGATGGGTGCGCCCTCGACAAGGATGGGGGGAGGGACGAGCGGGGGCGCGAAGAACGGGCTTAACACAGGAGACATGGAAGACCGGGTGAACGCGACGAAGATAGCGCGGGAGAAGAAGTCGCACTGCGACAGGATTAATGACCTGGGAAATACGGAACGGACCAATGAACCGCGGGGCCAACTTGCGAGAAGCTGTCTTAAGGGGAAGGTTCTGAGTGGAGAGCCATACTCTCTGACCGCAACAATATCTAGGACTCTTGGTCCTACGCTTATTAGCGGCCCTCACAGTCTGCGCCCTATTACGGCAAAGTGCCGACCTGACCCCCTTCCAGGTGCGCTCGCAACGCTGGACAAAAGCCTGAGCGGAGGGGACGCAGGACTCGGCGAGCTGAGATGAGAACAGCGGAGGCTGGTACCCGAGGCTACTCTGAAAAGGAGATAGACCGGTAGCAGACGAGGGAAGCGAGTTGTGGGCGTACTCTGCCCAGGGGAGCTGTTCTGACCAAGACGCAGGGTTACGAAAAGAAAGACTGCGTAAAATGCGACCAACAGTCTGATTGGCCCGTTCGGCTTGACCGTTAGACTGGGGATGAAAGCCGGACGAGAGACTGACGGAAGCCCCAATCAAACGGCAAAACTCCCTCCAAAATTGAGACGTGAACTGCGGGCCTCTGTCGGAAACGACGTCAGACGGAAGGCCATGAATTCGGAAAACATTCTCGATAATGATCTGAGCCGTCTCCTTAGCAGAAGGGAGCTTAGCGAGAGGAATGAAATGAGCCGCCTTAGAGAATCTATCGACAACCGTAAGAATAACTGTCTTCCCCGCTGATGAAGGCAGTCCGGTGATGAAATCTAAAGCGATGTGAGACCACGGTCGAGAGGGAATGGGAAGCGGTCTGAGACGGCCGGCAGGAGGAGAGTTCCCAGATTTAGTCTGCGCGCAGACCGAACAAGCGGCGACAAATCGACGCGCGTCACGTTCCCGAGTGGGCCACCAGAAACGCTGGCGAATGGAAGCGAGCATACCCCGAACGCCGGGGTGGCCGGCTAACTTGGCAGAGTGGGCCCACTGAAGAACGGCCGGACGAGTAGGAACGGGAACGAACAGAAGGTTCCTAGGACAAGCTCGCGGCGACGGAGTGTGAGCGAGTGCTTGCTTTACCTGCCTCTCAATTCCCCAGACAGTCAACCCGACAACACGCCCTTCAGGGAGAATCCCCTCGGGGTCGGTGGAGACCTCAGAAGAACTGAAGAGACGAGATAAAGCATCAGGCTTGGTGTTTTTTGAGCCCGGACGATAAGAAATAACAAACTCGAAACGAGCGAAAAACAGAGCCCAACGAGCCTGACGCGCATTAAGTCGTTTGGCTGAACGGATGTACTCAAGGTTCCTATGGTCAGTCCAAACGACAAAAGGAACGGTCGCCCCCTCCAACCACTGTCGCCATTCGCCTAGGGCTAAGCGGATGGCGAGCAGTTCGCGATTACCAACATCATAGTTACGTTCTGACGGCGATAAGCGATGAGAGAAAAACGCGCAAGGATGGACCTTGCCGTCAGAGAGAGCGCTGAGAAAGAATGGCTCCCACGCCCACCTCTGACGCGTCAACCTCAACAACAAACTGACTAGAGATGTCAGGTGTAACAAGAATAGGTGCGGATGTAAAACGATTCTTAAGAAGATCAAAAGCTCCCTGGGCGGAAACGGACCACTTAAAGCACGTCTTAACAGAAGTAAGTGCTGTGAGGGGAGCTGCCACCTGACCGAAATTACGGATGAAACGACGATAGAAATTAGCGAAGCCCAGAAAGCGCTGCAGCTCGACGCGTGACTTAGGAACGGGCCAATCAATGACAGCCTGGACCTTAGCGGGATCCATCTTAATGCCCTCAGCGGAAATAACGGAACCGAGAAAAGGGACAGAGGCGGCATGAAAAGTGCACTTCTCAGCCTTCACATAAAGACAGTTCTCCAAAAGGCGCTGGAGGACGCGTCGCACGTGCTGAACATGAATCGAGAGAGACGGTGAAAAAATCAGGATATCGTCCATGTAAACGAAAACAAAAATGTTCAGCATGTCTCTCAGGACGTCGTTAACTAGTGCCTGAAAGACAGCTGGAGCGTTAACGAGGCCGAAAGGAAGAACCCGGTATTCAAAGTGCCCTAACGGAGTGTTAAACGCCGTCTTCCACTCGTCCCCCTCCCTGATGCGCACGAGATGGTAGGCGTTACGAAGGTCCAATTTGGTGAAAAACCTGGCTCCCTGCAGGATCTCGAAGGCTGAAGACATAAGAGGAAGCGGATAACGATTCTTAACTGTTATGTCATTCAGCCCTCGATAATCCACGCATGGGCGCAGGGACCCGTCCTTCTTCTGAACAAAAAAAAACCCCGCTCCGGTGGGAGAGGAGGAGGAGACTATGGTACCGGCGTCGAGCGAAACCGACAAATAATCCTCGAGAGCCTTACGTTCGGGAGCCGACAGAGAGTATAATCTACCCCGGGGGAGTAGTTCCCGGAAGGAGATCAATACTACAGTCATACGACCGGTGTGGAGGAGAGAAGTGGCCTTGGAACGACTGAACACCGTGCGCAGATCGTGATACTCCTCCGGCACCCCTGTCAAATCGCCAGGCTCCTCCTGTGAAGAAGAGACAGAGGAAACAAGAGGGATAGCAGACATTAAACAGGTCACATGACAAGAAACATTCCAGGATAGGATAGTATTACTAGACCAATTAATAGAAGGGTTATGGCGCACTAGCCAGGGATGACCCAAAACAACAGGTGTAAAAGGTGAACGAAAAATTAAAAAAGAAATGGTTTCGCTATGATTACCAGAGACAGTGAGGGTTAAAGGCAGCGTCTCACGCTGAATCTTGGGGAGAGAACTACCATCTAAAGCGAACAAGGCCGTGGGCTCCCCTAACTGTCTGAGAGGAATGTCATGTTCCCGAGCCCAGGTCTCGTCCATAAAACAGCCCTCCGCCCCAGAGTCTATCAAGGCACTGCAGGAAGCAGATGAACCGGGCCAGCGGAGATGGACCGGAAAGGTAGTGCGTGATCCAGAAGGAGAGGCCTGAGTAGTTGCGCTCACCAGTAGCCCTCCCCTTACTGATGAGCTCTGGCTTTTACTGGACATGAGGTGACAAAATGACCAGCGGAGCCGCAGTAGAGACAGAGGCGATTGGTGATTCTCCGTTCCTTCTCCTTGGCCGAGATGCGGATACCCCCCAGCTGCATAGGCTCAGCATCCGAGCCGGCGGAGGAGGGTGGCAGTGATGCGGCAGGTGGCAGTGATGTGGAGAGGGGAGCAACGGAGAACGCGAGCTCCTTTCCACGAGCTCGGCGACGAAGATCAAACCGTCGCTCTATGCGAATAGCGAGGGCTATTAAGGAGTCCAGACTGGAAGGAACCTCCCGGGAGAGGATCTCATCCTTAACCTCGACGAGGAGACCCTCCAGAAAACGAGCGAGCAAAGCCGGCTCGTTCCAGTCACTAGAGGCAGCGAGAGTGCGAAACTCAATAGAATAATCCGTTATGGATCGATTCCCCTGACATAGGGAAGACAGGGCCCTGGAAGCCTCCTCCCCAAAAACAGAACGGTCAAAAACCCGTATCATCTCCTCCTTAAAGTCCTGAAACTGGTTAATACACTCAGCCCTCGCCTCCCAGATTGCCGTGCCCCACTCACGCGCCCGTCCGGTAAGGAGAGAAATGACGTAGGCGATGCGGGCTGCGCTCCTGGAGTAAGTGTTGGGCTGGAGAGAGAACACCACATCACACTGAGTGAGGAATGAGCGGCACTCAGTGGGCTCCCCAGAGTAACAGGGCGGGTTGTTGATCCTGGGCTCCGGAGACTCGGAAACCCTGGAAGTGGGCGGTGGATCGAGGTGGAGTTGGTGAACCTGTCTTGTGAGGTCAGAGACTTGGACGGCCAGGGTCTCAACGGCATGTCGAGCAGCAGACAATTCCTCCTCGTGTCTGCCTAGCATCGCTCCCTGGATCTCGACGGCGGAGTGAAAAGGGTCCGGAGCCGCTGGGTCCATTCTTGGTCTGATTCTTCTGTTATGTACTTGAGTGAAGACCCAAAAGCGGTTTTAACAGAAAACAGAGTTCTTTAATGAAAAACAGGAATGGCATAAATCCTCTTCCAACGTTGACAATGGAACAAAAAGAACGTAGTATAGTGCAGGATGCACCTGCCAGGCAGACTCCGACAGGATAGGACAAGGTGGAAGCAAACGAGACGACAGCTTGCTTCTGGCATCAAAAACACAAACAAGAATCAGACACTGAAAGTAGCAGGAACAGAGAGAGAAATAGAGACCTAATCAGAGGGGGAAGAGAGAACAGGTGAGAAAGAGTGAATGAGCTAGTTAGGGGAGATGTAGAACAGCTGAAGAATGAGAGACAGAGAAGGTAACCTAAAAAGACCAGCAGAGAGAGACAGAGTGAAGAGAAAGGACAGGAACAGACATAACAAGACATGACAAGTAATATTGTTGTGTGGTGGTATTATACATTTTGTATTGTAGATATGTAGTGGTGTAATATTGTTGTGTGGTGGTACTATACATTTTGAATTGTAGATATGTAGTAATATTGTTGTGTGGTGGTATTATACATTTTGTATTGTAGATATGTAGTGGTGTAATATTGTTGTGTGGTGGTACTATACATTTTGTATTGTAGATATGTAGTAATATTGTTGTGTGGTGGTATTATACATTTTGTATTGTAGATATGTAGTGGTGTAATATTGTTGTGTGGTGGTACTATACATTTTGTATTGTAGATATGTAGTAATATTGTGGTATGGCGGTACTATACATGTTGTATTGTAGATATGTAGTGGTGTAATATTGTTGTGTGGTGGTACTATACATGTTGTATTGTAGATATGTAGTGGTGTAAAATTGTTGTGTGGTGGTATTATACATGTTGTATTGTAGATATGTAGTGGTGTAATATTGTTGTGTGGTGGTACTATACGTATTGTAGATATGTGGTGGTGTAATATTGTTGTGTGGTGGTACTATACATTTTGTATTGTAGATATGTAGTGGTGTAATATTGTGGTATGGTGGTACTATACATGTTGTATTGTAGATATGTAGTAATATTGTGGTATGGTGGTACTATACATGTTGTATTGTAGATATGTAGTAATATTGTTGTGTGGTGGTACTATACATGTTGTATTGTAGATATGTAGTGGTGTAATATTGTTGTGTGGTGGTACTATACATTTTGTATTGTAGATATGTAGTAATATTGTTGTGTGGTGGTATTATACATTTTGTATTGTAGATATGTAGTGGTGTAATATTGTTGTGTGGTGGTACTATACATTTTGTATTGTAGATATGTAGTAATATTGTTGTGTGGTGGTATTATACATGTTGTATTGTAGATATGTAGTGGTGTAATATTGTTGTGTGGTGGTACAATACGTATTGTAGATATGTAGTGGTGTAATATTGTTGTGTGGTGGTACTATACATTTTGTATTGTAGATATGTAGTGGTGTAATATTGTGGTATGGTGGTACTATACATGTTGTATTGTAGATATGTAGTAATATTGTGGTATGGTGGTACTACACATGTTGTATTGTAGATATGTAGTAATATTGTTGTGTGGTGGTACTATACATGTTGTATTGTAGATATGTAGTGGTGTAATATTGTTGTGTGGTGGTACAATACGTATTGTAGATATGTAGTGGTGTAATATTGTTGTGTGGTGGTACTATACATTTTGTATTGTAGATATGTAGTGGTGTAATATTGTTGTGTGGTGGTATTATACATGTTGTATTGTAGATATGTAGTGGTGTAATATTGTTGTGTGGTGGTACTATACATGTTGTATTGTAGATATATAGTGGTGTAATATTGTTGTGTGGTGGTATTTTACATGTTGTATTGTAGATATGTAGTGGTGTAATATTGTGGTATGGTGGTACTATACATGTTGTATTGTAGATATGTAGTGGTGTAATATTGTTGTGTGGTGGTACTATACATGTTGTATTGTAGATATGTAGTAATATTGTTGTGTGGTGGTACTATACATTTTGTATTGTAGATATGTAGTAATATTGTTGTGTGGTGGTATTATACATTTTGTATTGTAGATATGTAGTAATATTGTTGTGTGGTGGTATTATACATGTTGTATTGTAGATATGTAGTGGTGTAATATTGTTGTGTGGTGGTACTATACATGTTGTGTTGTAGATATGTAGTAATATTGTTGTGTGGTGGTACTATACATGTTGTATTGTAGATATGTAGTGGTGTAATATTGTTACATGATGTAATGTTTTACATTTTGTTTTATGTGTGATGTAAGTGGCTTAATGAGTTTGGACCCCAGGAAGAGTAGCTGCTGCCTTGGCAGGAACTAATGGGGATCCCTAAAAAATACAAATGGTGAAGGTTGACGGGAGGTTGTGAGTGGGTGGTTACAAATTGTCTTTGTGGGGGGAGGAGAGCTAGTTGGATAGATAGTTATTTTTTACTGATTTATTAAATTATGCCCACATGTATATGAAAATGATATTATTCTATCAATATAAAACAAACATATAAAAGGGCCCTATCTGCAGTGGTGTAAAGTACTTGGGTAAAAATACTTTAAAGCACTACTTAAGTAGTGGGTATTTTGGGGGTATCTGTACTTGACAATTTATGTTTTTGACAACTTTTACTTTTACTTCACTACATTCCTAAAGAACATGTACTTTTTACTCCATACATTTCCCCTGACACCCAAAAGTACTCGTTGAGTGCTTATTAGCAGGACAGGAAAATGGTCTAATTCACTCTGTTATCAAGAGAACACATGGTCATCCCTACTGCCTCTGGTCTGGCAGACTCACTAAACACAAATGCATCGTTTGTAAATGATGTCTGAGCGTTGGAGTGTACCCCTGGCTATCCGTACATTTTAAAAACAAGAAAATGGTGCCAGCTGCTTTGCCTAATTTAAGGAATTTGAAATGTTTTACACTTTTACTTTTGGTACTTAAGTATATTTTACCAATTCCACTTACTTTGATACTTAAGTATATTTAGAACCAAATACTTTTAGACTTTTACTCAAGTAGTATTTTACTGGGTGACTTTCACTTTTACTTGAATAACTTTCTAAGTATGACAACTGGGTACTTTTTCCACCACTGCATATCTGTCATTTCAAAAAACACTAAGCTCATGACCTCGACATGAACACCTCCCTCTGCAACTGCATCCGGGTCAAACGCTTCAAGTTCCTTGGGGTTGCACGTCACAGACGACCTGACATGGTCCAATCACACCACCGTGGTGAATAAGGCGCAACTGCACCTCTTCACCCTCCAGGCGACTGAAGAAATTAGGCATGGGCCCTCGGGTCCTCAAGAAGTGCTACTTCACCCTCCAGGCGACTGAAGAAATTAGGCATGGGCCCTCGGGTCCTCAAGAAGTGCTACTTCACCCTCCAGGCAACTGAAGGAATTAGGCATGGGCCCTCGGGTCCTCAAGAAGTGCTACTTCACCCTCCAGGCGACTGAAGGAATTAGGCATGGGCCCTCGGGTCCTCAAGAAGTGCTACTTCACCCTCCAGGCGACTGAAGAAATTAGGCATGGGCCCTCGGGTCCTCAAGAAGTGCTACTTCACCCTCCAGGCGACTGAAGGAATTAGGCATGGGCCCTCGGGTCCTCAAGAAGTGCTACTTCACCCTCCAGGCGACTGAAGGAATTAGGCATGGGCCCTCGGGTCCTCAAGAAGTGCTACTTCACCCTCCAGGCGACTGAAGGAATTAGGCATGGGCCCTCGGGTCCTCAAGAAGTGCTACTTCACCCTCCAGGCGACTGAAGGAATTAGGCATGGGCCCTCGGGTCCTCAAGAAGTGCTACTTCACCCTCCAGGCGACTGAAGGAATTAGGCATGGGCCCTCGGGTCCTCAAGAAGTGCTACTTCACCCTCCAGGCGACTGAAGAAATTAGGCATGGGCCCTCGGGTCCTCAAGAAGTGCTACTTCACCCTCCAGGCGACTGAAGGAATTAGGCATGGGCCCTCGGGTCCTCAAGAAGTGCTACTTCACCCTCCAGGCGACTGAAGGAATTAGGCATGGGCCCTCGGGTCCTCAAGAAGTGCTACTTCACCCTCCAGGCGACTGAAGGAATTAGGCATGGGCCCTCGGGTCCTCAAGAAGTGCTACTTCACCCTCCAGGCGACTGAAGGAATTAGGCATGGGCCCCCGGGTCCTCAAGAAGTGCTACTTCACCCTCCAGGCGACTGAAGGAATTAGGCATGGGCCCTCGGGTCCTCAAGAAGTGCTACTTCACCCTCCAGGTGACTGAAGAAATTAGGCATGGGCCCCCGGGTCCTCAAGAAGTGCTACTTCACCCTCCAGGCGACTGAAGGAATTAGGCATGGGCCCTCGGGTCCTCAAGAAGTGCTACTTCACCCTCCAGGCGACTGAAGGAATTAGGCATGGGCCCTCGGGTCCTCAAGAAGTGCTACAGCTCCGCAAACGGAAGCATCTTGACCGGCTGCATTACCACCTGGTACGGCACCTGCGTTGTCTTTAACCGAAAGGCCCTACAGAAGATGGTGCAGACGGCCCAATACATTACTAGGGGTGACCTCCTAGCCCTCCAAGACATCTACACGGTATCTGAGGAAGGTGTGAAAGATCGTCAAGGACTCCAGCCAGGCGAGCTAGCCGAGACTGTTCACTTTGTTACCATCTGACAAGCGGTATCGGATTATCGGGTCTCGGACCAACAGGCTCCACGACAGCTACTACCACCAGGCCATCAGACTGCTGAGCTAACCCTAGCTGTCTCCCTGGAGAAACCTACACCTTAGAGACCATCTACACTTAGATATTATTGGCACCGACTACCCACACATCCAACCCTTATACACAAACGTACGAACGTACTGCAT